>NC_138546.1:16343888-16576773 GCF_964234715.1 Podarcis melisellensis | reverse complement strand
GGATCCTACCCCCTCCACCACCTTTTTGTGTGTGCGTGTGCTGCTGTTGCAACCAGCTGCACCAGCAGAATTTCTCTCTCCAGAGTTCCAAACTCTTTATTTTCCTTTTCTTAGCCAAGACGATTTGGGTGTCTGGAATTTACACTCCGCTGACATCTCTCCGCTGGGCGTTGGAGTGGAATTTTCTACCTGTTCTTGTCGCAGTAAGTTGTTCTCCCTCCCCACCCGCCCTGCAGTGTTAAAAGTTTATTAATTTTTAAAGGCAATAGCATATTTTCTTTCTTTCTTTCTTTCTTTCTTTCTTTCTTTCTTTCTTTCTTTCTTTCTTTCTTTCTTTCTTTGCCTATTTGTATCTGGAAGTGGGGGAGAAAATCTCTCTTTCCATTTTTGCTTACTGAATAGATTAAGAATCGGCTTTTGCACACACCCTCTGGTAATTCAGTCCTGTCCAAAGTAAATAGTATTTAATGGGACTTTTTATTTTTCTTTCCATCTATTTCTCTCTCTCCTCCCCCCTCCACCTTTCCTTTTTATTTCCTGTTTAATCCTTTCAGAGCTTCTTCTTGGAATTTCAAACGAGGGACAGAACTTCTAAAACCCTTTCCATTTGATAAATCCTGCACTAACTCTTGGTCCCTATGGCGTGTGTGAGAAAGTTAGTATTATATAACAAATTGGCACCTTTAAGCAATTTGTCGACTAAAATAACTGCCCCGCTGCTCAGTTTGATGGACAGTTTTTATATAAGGGAGAGCCAGGGGGGTCCTTAAACATAGTTGTAGGAAGATCGGCTGGTTCATTCTGGAATAAACTTCGGGAGATGAGGGAGAGAAGTGGAAGAAGAGGTGGGTGTGTTCAGAATAATGGGTCCAGGAAGGCAGGTGGGAAGAGAATGCATGTTCTGGCTTTCAACAGCTGTAAGACGGTACAGGAGTTGGTTAGACCTTGAGACTGAGCAGGGCATAATTTTACATGGACATGAGAGACAGAATCCTGGGACAGATGTGTTGCAAGATTGTGTATAAGGTGGCAGACTCTTTCCTTAGAACTTTTTCTTTTTAAGCAGAGATTGGGTAGCTGCCTATCAGGGTTCTTGTAGCACCAACTTTCCTGCACAGGCAAGGGGTCGGCCTAAATGACCTCTGAGGTACCTTCAAAATCTATGCTGCTGTGCATGCACATGACAATTTTGACTTTGTGTTTGCAAAGTGCGATTTCCGCAGGGTTGCCAGATGTCCTTTGAAAAGCCCATCCCTGACATCACACATCAGGGATAAAGGCTTGGGTGAGAGGGCTTGTGGATTTTTGTGCGAGCTCCATCAATTTCTCCTGGAGACATTGTTGGTAGATGGTGCCTAAGAAGTACCCTTTTGCTCTGAACAATACCCACCCCATATATTTCCCAGAGAATAGTCACTTTGGAGCTTTTTTCCCTTTGGCTTCCTGGCATTCTGGTGCTTCAGCTATAATTTCGTTATCCACCACTCTGCAGAGACTGTCTACTTCCCAGCTTTCTTCTGTATCGACTGGGTGAACTCCAGTTCAACCTGAAGCAGGTGGGTCAAGCAGCCCTTTAAGGGATGTCTGTCTCACCCTCTGCATTCAGATCCCAATGTTTGGGGTGTGCATCTCAAAGTATGTGGGAGGGAGGGAGTTGTGTTTTTTTGCCAGTGGCTACTGGATTTGTTGCCCCCCACCCACCCACCCACTGCTTAACGCTTTAGAGATTTCTCCTCTCTAAAACTGTTCCCAGATGAAGTGAAGTGCTGATTTAATAAGCAACTGCTAGCATGTGTGTTTTGGCACCAGAAATTTGGCAGAATTTTTTCTTTTCTTTTTAAGAGTTAAGGCATCGTATGAAGCTATGTGCGCGCGCACACACACACACACACACACACACCCATCCCAAATAGAGTATCTGCTGTTCTGGCATATGAAGCCTGCATGTAAGACTTAAAAAAAAAAATTACTGCTATTCTTTGAATAAGGAGCATAAGAAGAGCCGTCCTGGGTTAGACCAAGAATTCATGTCATTCAGCATCCCATTGGCCAGAGTGTCCAGTCAGAGAGCTCTGAGAAGCTACTAAGAAGGACATCAAAAAGCTGTCCCTCCCTTGTTTCTCACCACCCGGTATTCACAGAGAGACTACCTCTGATGATGGAGGTTCCATATAGCCATCATGGCTACTAGTTTAGTTTTTTGGGTGGGCCATGAATTTGTCGCCTTCCAAAGCACTCTAAGTCAATTGCTGCCACAACGTTCTGTGGCAGTGAATTCTACAAATGAAGCGTTTTGTGAAGAGGCTCTGTTTTTTCTCTCTGTGATTGGAGTGCGCTTAGATTCATATGTTATTCTGAAATTGTGTCTGGGGTGAAAACCTTATGCAGAATTCTGGAGAGCATGTGCTTGCTATTTCATGACATTTTGGTTGGTCTGATTAAAGGTATTACTCAATCGTTGGTTTGGGTCTTTTTTTCTCCTGGACCAATGCAGCTGCATTCACTTTATTTATTATTTTGCATTTCATGTTGAGTATCGTTCTTTAGAGTAATGAACCCCTCAGCAAGGCGAATGCTCTTTCCAATGATTTTCTCCCTCCATCCCCGAGATGCTGCTATTCATTGGCAGAAGTGCTATACAAGCATTGTGTTTGTCCTCACAACATCCCTGAAAGGTAGACTAGCAGTCTTCCTGTTCTTATTTACTCGGTAGCCTGTGCTGTGTGGTTTCAAAAGACAAGAAGGGGTGTTCTTTAGCTCAAAGAGATGTTAGAAGAAGAAGAAAAAAACCATCTTACAGACTGTTCCTTAATGTTTGAAAATCAGGTTCTCCAGCATTTGAAATGAAATGGGCTTGTATTAACTAACAGAGTAGACTCACTGAAATTAATAGCCCTAACTTAGCTTAGCTGTTATTTTCAATGGGTCTATTTTGAGTAAAAGTTAGTTGGCCGCACAGGATGCGGGTGGTGCTCTGGGTTAAACCACAGAGCCTAGGACTTGCCGATCAGAAGGTTGGCAGTTCGAATCCCCACGAGAGGGTGAGCTCCCGCTGCTCAGTCCCTGCTCCTGCCAACCTAGCAGTTCGAAAGCATGTCAAAGTGCAAGTAGATAAATAGGTACCACTCCGGCGGGAAGGTAAACGGCGTTTCCGTGCGCTGCTCTGGTTCGCCAGAAGCGGCTTAGTCATGCTGGCCACATGAC
Source organism: Podarcis melisellensis (assembly GCF_964234715.1). NCBI lineage: Eukaryota > Metazoa > Chordata > Lepidosauria > Squamata > Lacertidae > Podarcis > Podarcis melisellensis. The sequence continues at coordinate 16,573,569 of NC_138546.1, read as the reverse complement.
CCAGAAGCTGTATGCCGGCTCCCTCGGCCACTAAAGCAAGATGAGCGCCGCAACCCCAGAGTCGGCCACGACTGGACCTAATGGTCAGGGGTCCCTTTACCTTTACCTAGTTAGCCGCAGCCCAAGATATGTGGCATCTTAATGTTCTTGAGTGTGCATGTATTTGCATTGACATGCATGGGAGATGAGTTGCCTAGTTTTGAGCTCTAACTTCTAAACCATAGAGGAAGAGGTGAAGCATGGTGTGGTTAGGTCAGGAATGGGAGCCAAATGCAGCCCTCCAGTCCCGTCTACCTGGCCCTTGGTACTCCCCCAGGCCACACCCTCTTTCCCCAGGCCACACCCCTCACAGGCCTCTTTTTTGAAAAAAAGCCCTGGTGCATTTTTCAGAACTGCAAAGGATGGATCATTAATGAAGATCCTCTCTGCACATGTTCCTCCCTGTTACCCCATCTTCCTTTGTGAATCCACACCCATCCACCCGCCAGCATTCAGCAGATGAAAATTAAAAACTTACTGTACTTATCAAAGTACAAAGATAGCCAGATGTTAGCAGATTTGGCTCAGCTGAAGAGAAAAAGACAAAGGCACAAACCCTGCCCCTAAAACAAAAATGTTTTGCCTTTATTATGGGAAGAGGAAACCCATACGTTCTGCAGGCAGAGCAAAGGAAGGAAGTCTTACAGAGTTCCTGGAAACTTGTGCTGGGATGAGAAAATGAGAAAAAGCTTGCAGCGGAGGTGTGCTGGTGCACAACAACACAAAGGAGCTAATACATTGCTCCGCCTCATGTCTCTTTGTGGCAGGGAAGGGTTTTAGATCTGACTCCGAAGAACTCAGCCTGATCATTCTGCTGGTCAAAACATTCTCCATTCCCTTGCTAGTAAAGGTAAAGGGACCCCTGACCATTAGGTCCAGTCGTGACTGACTCTGGGGTTGCGGCGCTCTTCTTGCTTTATTGGCTGAGGGAGCCGGTGTACAGCTTCCGGGTCATGTGGCCAGCATGACTAAGCTGCTTCTGGCGAACCAGAGCAGCGCACGGAAACGCCGTTTACCTTCCCGCCGGAGCGGAACCTATTTATCTACTTGCACTTTGACATGTTTTCGAACTGCTAGGTTGGCAGGAGCTGGGACCGAACAACGGGAGCTCACCCTGTCGTGGGGATTTGAACTGCCAACCTTCTGATCGGCAAGTCCTAGGCTCTGTGGTTTAACCCACAGTGCCACCCGTGACATTGCCAAATGGGCTTGCGCTGCTCTGGAGACTGGAGCTCGTCCCTGCCTGCCTCAAAATGCAGTTAGCAAGGTTTAATGTAAGCCAGGGTTCAGCCCTGGGGCTACCGATCTAGTAACTGAGGTACTTCTGAGCATGTGCAGAGTGCATTTCTCCCACAAACAGGAAACCTATCCTCAAACGCATGTGGTTTTAGGGGCAGGTTGTCTAGATGAGAGCAGATGGCATCCTAGGAAGCCTCAACTCCACCTGCCCAAAATAGCCGTCCTTTTACAAGGTCCCTTCAGCTGGAGCTTCTCCAGTCTGGTTGGCCACCGTGAGAGGGGATAGGGCCATAGCTCAATGGTAGCACATCAGTCTTCCATGCACAAGGTTACAGGTTCAATTGGCACCATCTCTGGGTTGGGCTGGGAGACGGGAGATCCCTGTCTGAAACCCTGGAGAACTGCTGCAAGTCAGTGTAGATGACACTGAGCGAGATGGACCAGTGGTCTGACTTGGTATTAGGCAGCTTCCTGTGTTTCCTATAGATTAGATGGGCCTTTGGCTCTTGTTAGGTTCTCAGGGCCCCTGCTGAAGCAGATTGAAGCTGAGCTCCAGCTTCTGATACTGCTAGTGCCACCTTTTGGGATAATTTGTGTTGTGTGCCTGCTGGCAGCAAGTACCAATTGAACATAATCACCCCTCTTCTTATCATGTGTGTCTCACATTTATGATTGCAGGCTGATTTCATTGCTTATTCCCAAACACTTTATTGGGAAGGCTCATCACAACCCGTTTGCCTCATTTGAAAAGTGATGCTCTCGGATTTGCCAGGGAGTGCTGAACTCTCTCCCCAATTCTGAAATGTGTTAACAGTTTGGAGAGGGGGAGATGCTGTGAGATGCAAAAGGGGGTGCTCCGAAATGAGAAAATGGACCCTCTGGGTTCCCTTTTTTGGAAGGGCTCTCGTTCCGTGGAAGAGCTACCAAGCATAATCTCCAGTTAGGACTGGGAATGTTCAGGGACAGAGAGCTGTCCTCTTCCTAATAGTGTGAACAATGGTGGTTATTGAAATAGAGAGCAAAATCTCCACACGTTTAAATTTTAAGGTGGACATTTTGCAGCCAGGGTGAGAAATCTGTGGTCTTTCAGATGGTGTTGGACTCCAACTTCTTACCCCATGATCTGTGGTCCCAGGGAAGATTATGGTCTTCTGTACCTAGTACTATTTAAAAGAAAGAAAGAAAGAAAGAAAGAAAGAAAGAAAGAAAGAAAGAAAGAAAGAAAGAAAGATGCATTTTATTTTATTTAACAAAATTAATATACCGCATGATTGCAATGAAACCTCTACGTGGTTATATGTGTGTGAGAGAGAGATCACTAAAGCACAGTTAAAACAGGTGCAGGCGGTGACAATTTTGTGTGAGTCCCATTGATGTGCAACCGCTGACATGCGTGGCGTTTGTGGCCCTGGAAGGGGACGGATCAGAATGGGCTTACATGTGACCGCTGACATGTGCAGTGACCTGGAACGCAACCCCTGCACAAACGGAGAGTTGTCTATATTTTAAAACATTCAAAAGATCATTTAAATTAACAGAAAGCTAAAAACACATGTCAAATTCCACATCTCAGGATAACACTTAAAAAGTGTTTTGAGCAGGTGCTGAGAAGAGTGCAGCAAAGGCAGCTGTCTGATGTCAATAGGCAAGGAGTTCCAAAGTGTGGGTTCTACCAACACTAAAAGATTGATTTCTTGCAAGTACAGAACAAGGATCATGTGAAACTTGTAACAGTGCCAGCTCTGCAGATTGAAGTGGTACAGTGGCTGTGTATGGGGTAAGGCAATCTTGCAAGTAAACTGGTCCCACGCTATTAAGGGCTTTATATACTAGTACCAACACCTTTTAGTAACACATCTGGGTTTAAAACACAAAAACAAAACCCAGATGTAGCTGCCAGCTACGCAATTAAAGTAATATCTACTTTGTCCCTGAGAGAGACAAGCGAGCCTTTGGCGATGCATCTACCACCTGAGCTAGCATCTGTTGCAGTTGTCCTTGCATCTGGAAGTGAGATAAGTGGATGGAAAAGGCCCCCTTGGCACTAATCCAGGTGCTGATTCATTTGACAAAGATAAGCACTTAGGGGAAAGGGCTGTAGCTCAGTGGTAGAGCACATGCTTCGCATGCAGATGGTCCCAGACTCAATTCCGGGCATCTCTGAGTTAGGCTGGGAAAAGACTCTTCTTGCTTAAAGCCCTGGAAAAAGCCACTGCCAGTCAGTGTAGACACTACTGAACCAAGTGGACCAATGGCCTCACTCAGTATAAGGATGCAGTTGTGTACAGCCTGCAGACGTGTTTGGTGCAATTTTTGTGGACACTGTGCAGGAGCTGGCATGTGAACGTCAACAAAGGCATTGTGCCGGCTAAACAGGTAGTCAGTTCACTGGCTGATTTGAGATTGGCTGTTTCCCTGCAATATGTCTTTCTTAAAACAGAGGGAGCCAATGGGCTTTCTGAGGCTGGTTGTAATTGCATGGTGTTAGGCTAAAAACACTCTGTTGGCGCTCAGAGATGCTTTAGTCTTAAGTAGTACTTCAGAAACCAGTGGGATGGGGGATAAATCTGGTCTAGTTCACATTGAAAGGCAAACCTACCTAGCCTGCACATTCTGAAACATTATGTGAACTGAACCACAGCTATCCTTCAAAATTCGTACTTCTCCAAACCTTGCAATGCCATTCTCCAGCCAAGTAGTGGGCACGAAAATCCACACAGTAGGGTCAAGTGTGCATAAAACTGCATTCTATTGGACAAAAGAACAAACCATAATGCCTTGCGTTAGAGGAAACTGCATTGCAAAAAAGTGTGTAGGTAAAACAGCATAGGGATATAAGGGCACTAGGATAAATTTGTACTGCAACGCTGATTAATTTTCATGAAGACTGGAAAAAAAAACCACAAACTGATGTGGAAATGCAGATAATGTGCTTGGAGATTAGAAAATCAAGAAACCGAAACTGACAGACTTTCTCATCCCTACCTGGAAAGGACTGAACTTTGTAATTAATAAAGCTCTGGGCACAGGAGGGATGTTTTGCACATGGAAATAGCTTGGTAGGGACAGGTGAGTTATCAAGCAAAGCTGTTGGAGAGTGAGGAGACCTGAGGACATCATCGTGATGATGATATGCAGGCACTTCTAGTCAAGTGGGACTCTGTACCTCAAACAGTCTGTTTCAGAACTGTTAGCAGATGCAAAGTCCATGAGACATATCTATCCTTGGTACAAGGGAGGCAAGCCTGGGAGGATGGGGCCCTGACTGACTCCAGCTACAAAAATAGAGGCTGCTGAACAAGCTCTTAGGTTTTTCTTGGGGGGGTTATTGCTGCTGGGTTTTTTGTATCTTTATTTTAGAATTTGTGATTTATGTGGATATCGTTCAGTTTGGTGCTGCTTTTTTTACAATCTTTTATTTATAGTTGATGACTACTTTTGTTATGTTGCAGTTATGTGCATTTTTCATGTTGCAAGCCGCCTTCAGCATGGTTTCAACTGTGGAAAGCTTGGATAAAAATAAAATTATGTATGTATGCATGCGAGGAAAGTGCCTTCCTAGCCTCTGGAGTGGCAGAAAACAAGCTTGCTCCATCATCCGTGTGACAGCCCTTTAAACACAGAAATCCACATTGTGTCCCCGGCATCCCCAGACTATAGGGCTGCTCAGGTATGTGTCAGGTGTGATGTTGGTGGACACACAGAGGTCCACCCAGGGACTGCACCTGTTAAGTGGGTTGTTCAAGGAGGTTTGCAGGCAGATTTGGGATTCGTCATGCTGGCCACGTGACCCGGAAGTGTCTGCAGACACCGCTGGCTCCCGGCCTCTAGAGTGAGATAAGCGCACAACCCTAGAGTCTGTCAAGACTGGCCCGTACGGGCAGGGGTACCTTTACCTTTACCTTGGGATTTGAGGTTTTCCTGTAGTGCTGCTTTTATAGAACAGAGGGAGTCAATAGACTTTAAGATTAGACTTAAAGTCAGTAAACTTGCTAGGTGGGATGGGGACAAAGAGGGGACAATCCCATTAGGGAATTTCACAGTCATACCTGGAAGCCCAATGACTAACCTGTGTCCTTCCAGATATGGCTGAACACTCAACATGCCCAATGGGCAGTAATGATGGGTGTTGCAGTTCACCAACATCTTGAGAGTCACAGGTTTGGTGAATCAACAAATGTAGAACCTATGGCGCGCTGATGGCGCACCGGTGGTTGGATAGTGTTTTCGAGGTTACCAGCATGAGCTTGACCAAACTGCAGGAGGCAGTGGAGGACAGAGGTGCCTGGAGTTCTCTGGCCCATGGGGTCACGAAGAGTCGGACACGACTAAACGACTAAACAACAACATGGCGCACCGGATAGTTTTTATTTGCTCATTTGGTGTTTTGGGATCCTGCTGTTCATTAGGGAGGACTTCAGAGCAGCATACATTTTTAAAAAATCAACGTGTTGATAAGTTTACAGAAATCATAAATAAAATTAAAAACTCTAGCTCTCATAAGCCCCAGCCAATGAGAGTTGGAGTCCTGTAACATGTGGAGGACCAGAGGTTTCCCCATCTCTGCTATTAAAATGTCTGAGGCGGTGGCTGCTAGTTGCATGGTGTGGGATAGGAAGGCACTCTGCATGTGCTCAGAGATACTTTGTCCTTTGCTCCCCCCCCCAAAAAAAACTGTGTAGAATTTTGTGGATAAGGGACCATTCCCAGATTATGCAGCACTTAACAAATCTCTCTGCCAAAGTTGATTTTTTGGGGGGGGGTGTGTGTAAAAAAAGTGCATGATTTCTCTGTGAAATATATTCTGGATATTACAGTCTTGGCTGGCATTCAGACACAACATAAAGCTTAGCAGTATAGTTTAAGTGATATCCGTTGCCAAGAACTGGACTGCAACATATGAGCATTTGTCTCTGTCTACCAGCTCAGTGTTGCTGTGTTCTGCAAATAAGTTTTGCTGCATGCCCTTTTTGAAAACTTGCAAAATATTAATCCTGTTCCTCTTCAAAACAAACAAACAAACAAAAAACCCTATCCCCACAACTTACAAAACAGCACTAAGGACTTTGTTATAAAGCAGATTGCTTTGTTCCAAGATTGGGACGGTAGGACAAACCACTACAGGAGTTCTGTGGGGCTGTGTTTAAAACAAGACACCCCCACACCCCCACAACAAACCTCACATACAGCCACGCCATGTGGAATCAGATCAGTGGTAATAAAGCTCTTTGCATACCAAGTGCTATTCCCCAGAACACGTGAGGCAGCCAGACAATGCAGCAGGAATGTGTGAAGGGGTTTAGGATGCCTAGGCGGGGATTAAGGTCCTGTAAAGCAACAAGTTGGATGCTATTAAATGTTAATAAAGGGCTTACGGCTGGGGTGGATGTGCCATTCCAGACCAGGTTTCTTAAAGGTACCTAATCGCCAAGTGTCTCGGTGGGCTGCCGTTGGACTGCTAAGCACCTCGGTCCGCAAACTGCAGCAGGGCTTAGATCTGAAAAACATCCTCTTTTGAAAAGCCACATCCTGCATTGCGCCCTTCATCATTTCTAGGCTAATGCAGATGATCAAGGGAGAGGAAAGCCTCCTTGCTTGCTGTCTGAGGATACAGACGCAGTAGTGGCTTGAAACACAGCAAAATTGTTCCTCCCCACCTGCTCTGCATTTCAAGCTGCTTTCTTACATTGCCATACACACCAGAGAAGAGGTGGGCATGTGTTCACTCAGTGGCCATTGCCTGAGTTGTTTCTCTGCACTAAGGCTGTCATCTGCACCTGTGCAACGGCTGCCTGAAATGTTTGCACAGTTAAAGTGGATTACTCTTTCACCGCAGCCCACGTGTGAGGAACTTTTGGTCCTCCAGATGTTTTTGAACGACAACTCCCATCAGCCCCAGCAAGCCTGGTTAGGGATGATGGGTTTTGTCGTTCAGCAATATCTGGAGGGCTAAAGGCTTCTCTGTGAAATATATTGCCCTAGCTCAACAAATCCACTTTTAAAAAGTGGACTTTTTGTGGTTAGGAAAGTGAGCAATGCACTGAGAAATATGACCTGAATAAATGATTATTGAGAAGGCATGTAAACATCCTGCAAACAAATCAGGATGAAGCTTATTGAATACTCAGTAACAGTCTAACATCTGCAGAAGCTTTGTGAAAGGAAATTGGGATGGATGCGCAATGAAAATAGGTTATCTGGAGGAGTCCTAAATAGTTTGGGAAATGGATATCTGAAGGGCTCCCATATGAACCTGCCTGTGCGCAGTCATATTTGGGAGAGATCCTGTTCCATATTCCTTCTGTGGGTGGGTCGTCTTGTACTTGGTATATTCCGTGCCACAGACTGTGGAACTCACTTCCTGCAAGACCTCCCTCGGCTTGCTTCCTACATGATATGGTGACTATTTATGCATTGCTAAAACAGAGAGAGCACAGGTTTAGGGAGGCGGCATACATTTATATGACACTGCCCCCCCCCCCCCCCGCTTCATATTGTCATGTGGAGTTGCAGCAAGAATGTCCATCATTTTGGTATGAACTGTGTCATTTCAATGTTCCATACCAGGGGTCACCAACCTTTCTGGGCCAGTGGGCACATTTGGAATGTTGAGAGAGTTCCGTGGGCACCAGTCTCAAAATGGCTGCCACGGGGTGTGATGTAAGACAAAATGGCTGCCATAACAAAATGGCAGAAAAAAGAGAGGACCACAAAACAGTATGGTGAGCGCAGTCCCCTCAACGAATCCATGGGGAAAAGGCACCTACATCAGCAACTGTTGCACTCAATTACTCTGTTCAGAATGGAAGAGTGGATGAGTGCGATTTTAAACATTATATTCAGACAAATTCAGACTTCAGTTGTAAATTGTTTTTCTTGGAATCTTTTAAAATATTTTGAGATGTGACAACTCAATAGCACAGACTTCCCTCACAGTTATTTGGAATTTAAGAAATAAATTTAATCCAGTGACAACTGTTAAACATACTAATTTTTAGCATGGCTGAAGAGTGAAGCCTATAAATAAATGTTTCCCTTCAGAATAACCACGTGGGAAAAAAAACCACGCGAAAACCAATTACAACTTTGATTTTTGATTTGACTGGTATGGTTTCTATTCCCGTTGCCCATTTTGACTTGTAATCCTTCATTAGGTTACTAACTAATCTTATGAAATAATGCACTTCTCAAATGGGGGAAATTCCCCAGTGAAAAAGCTTTCCATTTCTTGACATGCTTCCTTGGAAAATTTTCTACCCCAAATCACTGACTCTGCATAAATGTAGGTTTAGCTGCATGACATGAAATACAAGAGATGTTACTAACAAGTTTTACTAAATTTAGATACCGGGTCTCAAATTCTACATAAGCCAGCTTCAGTGTGTGTGTTTGTGTGTATTGGGGGGTGAATTATAATGGTAACCAAAAGCATCTAGGAGCCAGAACTACTGCCTCATCTGTTCTGTTTGTGGTGGGACGCATATACTAAGCTCAATGAGCCCACAGCCTAATTTCAAGCAGCCCTTGATGTAATTTTCTGCGGGTGGCAAGGAGAGAGGAAATGGCAGGAAAGTGGGCAGCTGAAAGAGGAAGAGGGTGCTTTCAGACTGCTGCTAATTTCAGGTGGGATTCAGTCCTATACCAGCAAATTCTTTTCATGCAATTGTAGCTGATTTGGTGCTCTTGCACAACCCTCCCCCCTACTTTGCTACCTTACTTGTACTTTTGTGATAAGCAAAGTGATAGGAAAATGCACTTGAAAGTGTGGGCTAATAATTTTTTGATTCAATGTCATACAACTTCCCCGCAAACCAGATTATAATGGATGCTCTGTAAATGGCTGACACCGTTTAACCTCCCCCTAATTTGTTTGCACGAAGGTCACATCCATACCATACATACACCATATGCTTAAAGCACATTTAAAAATAATTGGCTTCCCAAAAAGAATGCTGGGAACTGTAGTTTTCCCTCATAGACACGCAATTCCAAGAGCCCTTAAGAATTCTGCAGCTCCCAGGATTCCTTGGGGGAAGGCATGTGCTTTGAATGTATTGGGTGAATGTGATATTTGTGCAAACAAATCAAGATAAATGCTCAATAAACAGGACTTTTGGAAATGATCAGAAAGAAAAAGGAGGGTGATGCAGAGGGGGGCTGGACGGCAGAGAGAGAAGGAGAAGGAGGGCTGCTAAGCTTTTGCCTTTGGTCCCATGCACCCCAACAGATTCCCAACAGATTCCCCCCAAGGGAATTGAGCCCTAGACAGAAAATAGGTCCTGTCACCCTAGTTGTTGGTGCCTATTGTAGGATCCCTTGGCCCTCCTGATGTTGCTGAACTAAGCTGAGCAACATCTGGAGTTCCCCACACCTCTTGCAGAAGAACAATGTTTTCCTAGCACACCTTTACCCAAAAAGAACTAACAGCTTTTTGACTTTTATGTTTGCAGTGTAAATGAATAGCACATGCCGCAGAGTAATGCGTAATTCTGGAGGGGATGGGGACTGGGAAGTGATCCTTAGCATGAGAATAAGATCCCATCCACGCCATACATGTGGCGCAGTGGTGTAAACCACTGAGCCTTGGGCTTGCCGATCAGAAGGTCGGCGGTTCGAATCCCCGCGACGGGGTGAGCTCTCATTGTTCGGTCCCAGCTTCTGCCAACCTAGCAGTTCGACAGCACATCAAATGGCAAGTAGATAAATACATACCGCTCCGGCGGGAAGGTAAACGGCGTTTCCGTACGCTGTTCTGGTTTCGCCAGAAGCGGCTTAGTCATGCTGGCCACATTACCCGGAAAAAACTGTCTGCGGACAAATGTCGGCTCCCTCGGCCAGTAAAAGGGAGATGAGCACCGCAACCCAAGAGTCATTTGCGACTGGACTTAACTGTTAGGGGTCCTTTACCTTTACACCACTTTAACAGTCATGACTTCTCCCCTAAGAATCCTGGCACCTGTGTTTTGTTAAGGGTGCAGAGAGGGATTGCAGAACTACAATTCCCAGTACCCTTAACAAACTACAGTTCCCATGATTCTTTGGGGGGAGGGACACCATGACTGTGAAAGTGGTACAAGAGTAGGTTGAGCATATGGTGTGCGTGTGATAGGAGATGAATGCTGCATCCATCTGCCTGTTTTCCTATGTATAGTACAGTAAAAGTTTGGAGGGTATGCCATTGGACAAGATTTGACCAGTGATCTCACCCCTTCGGGAGGCAGTTATTGTCACCAACTGGAATGGCTTTGAAATAGGATTAGATGAATTCCTGAAGGATACGTCTGTCAATGGCTACTAGCCATGGTGGGGGCTGTTCTCTGCCTCCACAGTCAGAGGCTTCTGAGTACAAGTTGCTGGAAACCACAGGAAGGGAGGGTGCACTTGTGCATAGATTCTGCTTGCAAGTTTCCCACAGGCTCACCTGGCTAGCTGCTGTGAAAACAAGATTCTGGAGAAGACTGAGCATTGGCCTGATCCAGCAGGGCTGTTACCATGCTCTTAATTGACCAAGAGTGTTCTTCTTCCTTCCTCTTTGACTAGCCAAATACCAACACTCATCTCCTTTTCCAGCTTTAACAAACCACCTTAATTCCCGAGCTCTCCAGCAGAAAAACTGGATTGTGGATTGGGTGACCTGAGTAAACAAGGATTGTGCATGAAGGAGCAGATGCAATAAACGGGGCGTCAAAAGTCAAATAGTCTCAGCAGCGCAGTGGTAGGTCCCCATAAGCACTAAGGGCAGATAAATCATATCACACTGAACCATATATGGAGGTGTTTTTGCCTTCCATTCTGGTGAGCAAAACTTGAGTCAGTAGGCCCCGGATTCATGACAGCTATTGTGGTTTGCAGCAGATGAGTGCTGTGGGTTTGTGCCTGCCTGTGTTGTTGCTGCTGCTGCTGCTACAGAAGCACGCAGCTAAAGGCTTGATTCCTTGGCGAGGTCCTCACTGGATGAACTCTGCTGAATGAATGGGAGCTGCAGCTGAATTGTGGCTTTAAGGAAGAAAACGTTGCTCCTTCCAAGATAAAGCACAGATGGCAAGTGGACTGAGCATTGACAGCCCTTTCTGATGCAGCTTTCTCTCTCTCCAACGCCTTTGTGCTGATTCTGATTTCTTTCCATTGTGTTTTGTAAGTCAAGAAATCTGGCCTCTTTTTCAGAAGATGCTAATTTCTCTCCCCACTGAGGGTGGGCAGCGGATGATGTTAATTTAAGTCAGATTCTAAGACAATAGGGTCAGGCTCTGGGTTGAAGTTACATCAATACAATAGGCAGATTTTCAAGGCTCATGCTTTAGCCAAAGTGGTACAAGCAAAGATTTGGTGGCAAGTCACGCAGAACACATCTGCCCTTTCCTTATTAGAAACAACTAATCAGTGTTGCAAGCAACTGGGTCATTGTATGGCCTTGAGTCCACCTCCATCACAACGTGTGGCTTCCCCCGGGGCACAGGCAATGGCTACAGTTCTGCCCCAGAACAAGGACTTGACAGGCAGCATAGTGCAGTGGTTAGAACACTGGACTGAATTTTTTAAAAATCCACAATCCTGTTATCTCTAACTGGGAATCAATGATTTTAAAGTTGCCTGTGTTTTGGCTTAAGAACCATGGATGCTGCATGTCTATTTCATACCCACATTTCTGCATAGCTTTCTCCTCTAGGCCAGGGAGGGGGAATCTGTGGGGCTTCCAGATATTGCTGAACCCCCGGCCATCCCTAAAGATTGGCCATGCTACTGAGCCTGCTGGGAGTTGGAGTCTGGCAACTGGAGGGCTCCCCATCTCTGCTCTGGACTTTGAGTCTTTGGTACATATGCATTACACGTTTCCTGCATTGCTGTCACACAATGGGTGAAGTTGCCTTATATATCTAGCCTGATTGGCTACTCTGATGGGCAGTAGCTCTCCATGGTCTCAGGCAGGGATATTTCCTGACTTTCTGAGATGCATTTCATTGCCAGTGCCAGGGACCTGAAACTGGGGCCTTCTGCATACTGAGTATTGCCCTCTTTAGACTCATTTCTATGGATTGCCTTGTGGGTCCCCCTCTCTACCACACAGTTTGCTTTTAGCTGTTTGTCCATGTTGTGAGCGTGCTTTTTCTTTTCTTTTCCCCCAGCGACACATGGAATGTTTTATCCGTGTCCACAGCTGATTTTTATTTTTATTTTTTTGGTCTTGGCAAATTGTTAGATGACGGTAGAAACATTCCCCAGCTGGATCAAAATGTAAAGCAGGACATGTGAACCTTGGGTTGTCTCAGATGTTCCCATCTGCCCCAGCCAGTATACAGCCTAATATCGGGAGCTGTAGTTCAGCAACATCTGGAGGGCTGCAACATTCCCCAGTCCTCATGTAAAGGAGCCGCAATTGAACTACGGTCCCAGCAGAGGAAACAAGAAGGTTTTTGGTGTTGCAGTGAGCTGGAACCTTGTGCTAGGAGAGACAAAGAGAGATACTTCTCAGTCTGCATCCATATTGGAATTGTTTTTAGATGCTTTAATTCCTTTAGAATTTGTGTGTTTGCTGCCATGGTGTCAGGTTTAGCGCTTCTCCCACACAAGGCACGGAACGCTGGCAGTTTAAGTAGCTGAGGTTTATTTCTCAATAACAGGCTTACAGCAACCCAAGCTTCCACAACTCATCCTTCGCTGTCGGAGTCAGTTGACTCAACTGGCTTCTGACCCATCCATACATCACATCCTCTCCTGACTCCTGCTGGCCCACCTCTGCTCTAATCGCTTCTTGGCGACTCTGCTCCTACTTCTTGGCGACTCAGGTGCAGCCACTTCCTCCACCTCTGGAGATTCCTCTCTGCTGGGCATGTTCCTGACACATGGGCTCCTTTGGGAGAAAGGGGAGGATATATATCTGAATAATAATAATAATAAGGTCCTTTCTAGTGTAGCCAGCTATATGTGGAGTCCAGGATGCTAGATGCACACCAGCACCTAGGCCTGGCTGGAGCCACCACGTCACAGCTGCAGGCGCCCAACAATTGAGTGATAGTTAAAGTTCTGCCCTGAAACAATGAAGGTTAACCTCTTTAAAATATGTAAATTTTGTTTGGTCATTTATTTAAAGGTATTTCTCTCCACTCTTTAGACTTGGGAGTGTGGGGAGAGATCAGAAAGAGCCTCAGAGCGGCTACTGATCTCACTAATAGGACTGAACCTCCTTGACATCAGGCTTACCATCTAAAAGACACAGCACAAAAGGAAAGAAGGATTGGCAGGGAGAAGGAACCCCACCCCCAGTACCTAGATCTTGGTTACACCTGGAATGGAGAGAATTCAATGAGAGGAGGAGCCAAAGAGGTGCTGGTTTCTCAGCTGAGTCAATGTAGAGTCTCTCCTGCCCCACTTCTCCCTCTGCTATGGGCCTGGTGGCATCTCTACTGTTAGTTGGGGGGAAGTACCTGAGGAAGGGGACGTTTCCGCAGAGCTGATGGAGAAGCCCTGCAGTCCCAACTCTGAAATAGCCTCATGGAACGGTGGTGACTATTTTAAGAGTTTGAGTGTATATCTTCCTTGCAGTAACTATATTTATACTTGCACTATTCAGCTCTCTAGGGATTTGAGAGTGCAATTCCGTGCTTGCTTGCTTAGAAGTAAGTCCCGCTGTGTTCAGGGCAGCTGGCTTCCTTGTAAGTATTCCATTTGCAGACTCCGGCTTTTAAAACTCAAGAATGTTTACTATAATGTTTAATTTCACCATGGACCTGGTTGCCTTTGCTGTAGAATAGCTGCAAATCAAATGCATTCCATGACATTTATGGTTATAGAAGAAAGGGGGAGAGGAGTGCATGCTCATGCTCTAAATTTGTTTCAAATGACATCTTGAAAATTGCTCCCAAAGGCAGACTAAAGGGCACTGGTTTACCTGGGACAGGAACCAAATGGTGCTTTAGCGGAAGAACATCTCCATTCATTCAGTTTTTGAATACCTTGCCTTCTGGTTACCTATTCAGCTCATTATCTGGCTTTGCAGTATGACTTGAATACATGATCTATCCCTGTTAAATTAGAGGAGAAATTTGCATGTACAGATCTCATTACAATAGTGGCCAGTTGCATGCACGCTGTTTGCAAAATGGGCGCTGATTATGTAAATAATTTCCCCACATATTAAAAGGAAAAGTACGCAGTCTATTTTTCAAGTGAAAACAAACCATTAGTACTATTTACTTCGGCTGTTGAACAGATAGATCAGGTCCACAGGAGGGGGGATAACCTCAGGTCTAGGGGATGAATGTGGCCCTCAAAACACTCCCCAGGCCACGTCTATCACTGTCCCTGCTTTGTACCCTGACTGTTTTTGCCTGGCTGGAAAACTGTTGGTGCTTCTTGCTTGGAAGATTGAGAGTTGTATGTGTGTGAATATGTGCAGAAACTTGCCAACTGTACAAAGGTAAACTTCCTATCCACTGCTCTTCCCACTTTTGCATCTGCCCCCACCCACTACTGACAGGTGGCCCCCAGAAAGTTGTCCAGAAAGTTATGTGGTCCTTAGGCTGAAAAGGGATCCCAGCCCCTGAGATGGACAATTCCCAGGTCCAGAGATTATAAATGCAGGCCTTTCTCTGAGTGCCTTTTCCAGCTGAGTTTCGGCAGGTGGCCACAAGAGACAGGGACTTGTTAGTAGCAGCCCCTCCATTGTCAACTGCCCCCTCTAGAGATGCTTTCTGGGTGCCTACATTAATATATTTTCAGCACCAGGCATGACACTTTTTAATTTTCACACAAGCGTCTTAAACTCTATGTGTTTAATCTCTTGTATGACTGCTGTGTTTTAATGAAATTGCTTAATCCTGTGGAACTTGTCAGGTCTGGTATTAATTGCTGCTTGCCATGATTTTTTTTTATTCCTGTTATTTATAAGGATTCCTTTTTCTTTTTTTAGTGAAAGTGCTGCTCTTTAGAACTTTATGTGAATTTTGTGGTCTTAAAAGCATCTTTAAGCATTCTCTCCCCCCCTTCCCCCCTCCAGGAGCATGGTTGTTATTGAGCAACTGATAAATAGAAGGAATAAACAGATAAAGAGTTAAATAGATATCCTGTGACAGTAGATACACCCTCTCTAAGTGTTCCACTCCCCCAGCATCTGTCTAAGTTACTTGCCTCTAACTCTGCCCCTGGATCTGGTAAAGAGGGGAAGGTGGACTCTGTGCATCTTCTCTACCTTTCACAGAGTCTGCCTCTAGCATTGCAGCTCTTCATTTTGCTCTTGTCTGCCAACTTGGATCACTTCAAAAGAGAACTAGACAGAATTGAATTGAATTTTATTATTACGGTCACAGGCCAGTTCTGGGTCACTTACAATATCAGGGAAATCATAAAACACAACAGGGATACATTGAATTGCAGTTGTGTACAACAGAGACAATTCAGATATAGCGGCAGTTAAAAATAAATAAATAAATCTTGATCACTAGAATATAACCTAAAATTATCATTTAAAACCTTAATCATTTTGGTAGTACCTTAATCATTTGGTAGTACATTTTGGTAGAACTAGACAAAATAATTTGCTAAGGGTGTTGGGAATTGCAGCTTTGTGAGGGTGTAAACTACAGTTCCCGGTTCTTTGGCGTTGGGGAGATGTGCTTTAGATGTATGGTGTGTAAACAGCCCGAGGGTATTTGTAGGCAAGAGCATCTTCAGGTCACTCTGTGTAATGTATACGATTACGCCATGCCCACCAGACTTCATAATACACACAAAGGCATCTCTTAATTCTCCATTACAGACCTCAGGCTCTTCTCATCATCCTTCGTCCAGCTGCTCTTCAGTTCTCATGTTTGCTGCCCCAGCAGAGTATTTGAAATGATGGTTAAGTGCATCTCTGGCAATCGTTGAGCCCATTGGGATAGACAGGGGTTGGCTTCCAGCTACGCAGTCCCATGTTTTAGCTCTCTTTGTAAATTTAATTCTGCCAGCATGCAGAGCAAGTTAGCATCTATCGAGCAATGTTTCTTGGAAATTAATCTGTTGCACTTGTGAGGGGGCTGGGGGGAGGAGAGGGAGATGAGCAGGGGGTGCATTGCCAGAGGAGATACCAGATTTTTTTCTCCTCCTCTGTCATTTCCAAATAAGGCAAAGAGTCTCCCAAGAGAGACACAGGGAGGGAGAGGTAGATGTGAAAATATACAGGAAACTGAACTTTCCTTCCCAGCTGACTAGGAAGGAAAGGGGACGGCCGTGGCTATCGCACTCGGAGAGCATTAGAAATGATGTTGCAGGGCATAATTCTGATCCACTTGGGATGCATAGAGGTCACCCAGTGGCCTTCTCCATCTGGAATCTCTCTAGGCTGGTATCACTTAACAGTTCTGTTATTGTCCGGGTTGTCATCTTTTATTAATAATCAGCCACAAACTCTTTTCTACAGCTTGGGATAAAAAAAACAACAACACCTCCCTTTTTCTTTTCTTTTTTTGAAAAAAGAATGGTGGTTGATTGAGAATTCATCTTGGCCTCTTAGCAGCAGTACCTGTTTGAAGAACAGCTATTTTCTCACCACAGGTCCGGATTACTTATAGAATCACAGAACTGTAGCATTGGAAGCTACAGTCCAACCCTCTGCAACAGAGGGACTATAACTAAAGAATCCCTTTCAAGTAACCATCCAATCCCTGTTTAACCCCCCCCCCCCAATGAAGGAGAGTCCAACACCTTCTGAGACAGTCTGTTCCACTCTCTTCCTGCCAGAAAGTTCTTCCGAATGTTTATTCAGAATCTCCTTTCCTGTGATTTGAATCTATTAGTTCAAGTCCCACCCTCTGGATCAGCAGAAAACAAGCTTGCTCCATCATCTGTGTGACAACATTACAGATACTTAAGATGGTTATCATATTACCTCTCAGTGTTCTTTTCTGCAGGCTAAACATACCCAACTCCCTCAACTGTTCCCCATAAGGCTTTGTTCCCAGACCCCTGATCATCTTGGTTGCCCTCCTCTGCACACATTCCAGCTTGCCAATATCCTTCTTAAACTGTGGTACCCAGAACTGAACACAGTACTCCAGATGTGGTCTGACCAAGGCAGAATAGAGTGGTACTATTTCTTCCCCTGATCTGTTGATGCAGCCCAGAATTGCTTCAGCTGTTTATTTATTTTTGCTGCTGGATCACACTCTTGACTCATATTAAACTTATGGACCACTAAGACCCCCTAGATCCTTTTAACATGTGTTGCTGTCAAGCCAGATGTCTTTCATCCTATATTTGTGCAGCTAATTATTCCTGCCCAAGTGCAGAGCCTTACATTTGTCCCTATTGAAATTCATTTTGTTGGTTTGAGCCCAGTCCTCCAATCTTTTAATGTCATCTTGAATCCTGAGTCAGTCTTCTGAGGTATTAGCTACCGCTCCCAGCTTGTTGCTGGTGTCTGGAGAATCTGTACTCGGCACTGGAATTTGCTTGCCAAGTGTACCTTTTGTACAATCTGCCTTGCTTGGAACACGTTTGGCACTTTGCAACATTGGTTTTTGTTTTTTTTAAATAAGTATTTCAGCTGTGAAGAACTGCGCAGCAATGCAAATATAAACATCTGTGATGCATCATCAAGTTCTTTATTACGGTCATAGACCAGCATAAGCAAAACATCTAAATAAGTAGCATAACAGTATGAATCTAAGTGAATAATTATTAAATAAATAAGAGCAAGAACCAAACATATACATAGAATACTTAATTAGGCATAGATAATGGGTGAGTAAAAATTTATAAGAAAAATTAAAAGATCGGTTAACACAGCAATATGGGGTGGGCTTCAGAAGTCCAGGTTTACCAAGTTTACCAAGTTTTGTTGCGGCAAAAGCCAGCGACACCAAACATCACAAGGTCAAACAAAAAGGAGATCCACAAGAGCATCAAGAAGAAGAAGAAAAAAGATTACACAAGGGAACTTCGCTATGTGCCATTCAACAGCAGAAATCTACGCTTCCTGATTGCTAAAGCGCAAAATTTGGCCACCTCATATGATATTGAGCCCGAGGAATCTTCTAGAAGGTATTTTCTTAGAATTTTGGGGGAGGATTCCAAATAATGCCGTAGGGGTACGAATTTTGACAAAAGCGGCAAGATAAGTCGAGCTCGCTCTTCACTATAAAATCTGCAGGACAGAAGGATGTGTGTAACAGATTCTACCCTATCAGACATACAGGGGCAGAGACGTGCATGCATCGGTACCCGCGTGAATTTGCCGTACAGCACTGCTGAGGGCATTGTCTCAAAGCGGGCTCTGGAGAAAGCCCATCTATAAGCTTCGTTAGTGATGTTAGTTAAATAAGGGGCAGCTGCAAAGTTAGGCCAAGCTTTTAAACATCTATATGTCTCCGGGAGTAGGGCGTCTTCTTGTTGTAATTCGACATCGTAAAGTCTCTGAGTGATAATTGCCTTTGCCTTGTTCTGAGTTCCAAGAAAGAGATTTTCAGGGTTTAGGCCAATTTGTTTGATCTTGTTAGTTATTTGCATAAGCCAAGGAGGATAGGGAACTGCGGCCAGGAAGCAAGGTAACAGTCCCTTAGGATTGTAATGGATTTTCAGCCAGAGGGATATTGCTTGCTCCCAGACTTTTAATTCCACTCTGGGTAGTCCTGCCTCTTGCCTTAAGACTGCATTAGGTGTACACTTTGGGGTGGCAAATAGTGATCTTAAGAATTTTGATTGTACTGTTTCAAGGGTCTTAAGGTTGACAGAGGGGCTAATTTGAGTGCCATATAGGAGTTGGGCTAAAGATTTTGCCTGAAAAACTTTTAGGGCCATCGGTAGAAAGCCAGCTCCTTTCCTTCTGAATAATCTAAGGATGGCATTTGCACTTCTTCCTGCTGATATAGCTGATGTGGTCAGGTGTGTTGACAATTTGGCATTGTAAGAGAAAGTAATGCCTAAGTATTGGAAGGTCTTAGTCTGTTCAATGGCGTTTCCCTTTACGCTCCAATTATCTTTCCTGAAGGAGCGGTTAAAATGTACAATTTTGGTTTTGGCAAAGTTAATTGTTAACAGTTCAGTGTTACATTGGTCACTAAACTTTCCTAAGGCACGTTTCAGACCCACTTTGGTTTGAGAGAGAAGAACAGCGTCATCCGCATACATTAAAACTGGTACTTTTCTGCCGTTAGAGAACACGGGGGGGTGGGTTTCGATTTCACGGCAGCATGTGACCAGGGAGTTGACATAGATGTTAAATAAAAATGGGGCTAATGGGCATCCTTGTCTAACTCCTCTTTGGACTGGGATTTCTCTAGAGAGTCTGCCGTCCTGTGCAAGTCTTATCTGGAGGGTGTTGTTCTCATGAAGCTTAATCATCAGAAGTAATAACCTTCTGTTAATACCCATATTGGCCAATTTGGCCCAGAGCCTACCCCTGGATACAGAATCAAATGCTGCCTTTAGGTCCACAAAGGCTGCATACAGTGACTTTTTCCAATGTTTCACATACTTATAGACAAAATAATCTAACACTAAGCAGTGATCAATAGTGGAACGTCCAGATGTAAACCCTGCTTGTTCAATTTCTAGTAAATCATTATGATCTAACCATTCACATAATTTTAGGCATAGATGTTTTGTATAAAGTTTGCAGATCACATTCAGAAGACTAATTGGTCTATAATTAGATGGGTCAGAGGGGTTACCCTTTTTAAATATAGGCACAATTATAGCCAGTCCCCAATCTTTAGGGATTTCAGTTGTCTTATCTATATATGAAAATAGATTTGCAAGAACCGGGGCCCACCAGTTTATTTGCGCTTTCAGAAGTTCAGCAACAATGAAATCACTTCCTGGGGCTTTGCCAGATTTCATTTGTAGAATTAACGAAGTGATTTCAGTTTCAGATGTTGGGGGCCATGATGTATCATTGTCTAAGGGGATGTTAAGCAGCGCAGAAGGTCGATGTTCTCTAAACAGCACTTTATAGTGCTCTTCCCATGAGTTTGCAGGGATTATTGTGCCCTCGTTAGGAGCTTTGGTTTGGCTGGAAATAATTTTCCAGAAGTTGGTATTGTCTTTTTCTATTGACGCTTTTATGAGGGCCTGCCAGGTGAGAGAGTCTGCGGTTCTTTTTTTGTTTTTTAGTAACTCTTTGTAGTTCTTTTTTTTAAGTTGTAGCTCTAATTTAGTGATAGGGTTAGGATTTTGCTGGAAGACCTTAAAGCATTCCCTGAGTATAAGTTTTGCCTGGATGCATTCGCGGTCAAACCATTTTTTGTTGGTAGGGGACGCATTGTGGCTAGATCTCCCGAGTCTTGACAATAGCGGTTGGAGTTTTCGGATTAATGTGTTATAATGGCCAATTGGGGAGGGCTCTTCAGTATCGTTGGAGGTCAGATCAGCCCAGAGGAGTTGACCTTCCATTGATTGTGTCCAAATGCTGAAATTGTTATTAACATAAGGGGACCATTTGATTCTGGATCTGCCTATTTGTTGTAGAACATTAGGATCAGGGGTCTGTGGGGTGAGCCCACATCTAGAGGGTTCCCAAAATTCAGTCCTTTTAAGATTTAGAGGGAGATGGTCACTTTCGGTTCTTATATCTACAGTGAATTCAATATATTCATCAAAGAGTTCTTGGGAGACAAGGATGTAGTCAATAACAGAATGCCTTAAGCCTGACCAATAAGTAAATTGGCCAGGACAGTCTCCCGAGGAGAGGCCGTTTAAAATAACAAGGTTTAATCTAAGTGCCATTAGAAAGAGACATGTACCAGCGAAATTGGTAACTGGGTCAAGTGAATGACGCCTGAATAGGGGCCAGTGTTCGTCATTAGCATTTAGGGGACCCATTCCACTTTCGTTGATTAGTTGTTCGTCTGAATGACCTAGCCTTGCATTAAAGTCCCCACCAATGATTAGGGAGGCAGAGGGAAACTTATTTGAGACAAGGAGAATGCAGTCTTCCAGTTCGTTCCAGATGTTTTTAAGATCAGTTTGTTTCATGAGTGGGGGAATATAAACATTGATGCATATGATCTTAAAGTGGGTAGAGAATATTTTCACAGCCAAAATCCATTTTTTATCGATTTTCAATTGGGTGGGGGAGGTTCCTAGATCTATCGATACGAAGGTGCTCAGACCTCCCGCCGGTCTTCCGCCTTTGGGGCCAATTGAGGCACAGGAGTGGAAAGCAAAATAATTGTGTAGATCGAAAGGATTTTGCATCCAGGTTTCTTGGAGCAGGATGATCTTAAACTGTGATACGTAGCTTAGAACGTCTTTGTCCATTGTTTTCGATTGCCACCCAGCAACGTTCCAGGATAGTAATAGAGGTGAGAGTCATTTTGTCTCTTCAATAGCATCTAGGACTTTCCCGGAGTCGTGGAAGATGCAGCCATTGGGTGGTGAAGGCTCCGGTAATGTGGTTAGGGGCGCCACAGCGATTTCGGCGTGGATTTCAGTTGGGCAGAGTAGGGGGGGGTGTTCTGACGTGACCTGAGGAGATTCATATTCCATTTTTCGCTCCGAGTTAGGTGGAGTGTTTGCCTCTTTTATGGGCGCTAGGTCTTCAGGGTTGCGAAGATAGAGTAATAACTCATCTAGTCTGTCCGTTATCTCTGTTTGTTCGGCTTTTGGGAGATGGGAGAAGGAAACGAGTAACTCCTGCTCCATCGAATTCTCTAGATGAGTAGCCTTTGATAGGAGGGGCATGGGGGTCTCTGTCCAACTAATTAAGTCTGAGGGTGGAGAGGTAGAGCTCGTAGTAGGTGGGGTGCCCTCATTTTTAATTGCTTTCCTTTTAGCTGGAAGGTAGGGTATAAGAGGGCAAATCTTAGTGTTGATAAAAACTCTTGTAATAAAAATTCCAAAATTAGTCAGGGAGCTTCGTAGGGACATCATATAAGTTGGAAACTTTTTAGATTTGAAGGTGAGCAGTATCCTCTGCATGTGTGGCTTGCTGTAAATGTGGACAGTGGATTCTAGATCGATGGAAAGGGGATTTATGCCCAAGAGCTCAGCTAGATGCCTTCTTGCGACATGTATAGACGACCAGTTAACAACCTGACCTTTGAAGGGGAGGATAATTAAACAAAGTCTAGTGGCTTGTAGTGAAAGATTGTAGGAAGATGTGGTGTGTAGATCTTCCATAGTTTGTTCACTTTCAAATTTGCAGCCAGTCTGCGGAGTTGAGCGCAGTAGGGCAGGTACTCTGGGTGTTGGTTCGGCCCTATCCTCCGGTAAAACGTCTACGGGGCTGACATTAACTTTTGGGGATACAAAGGATATGATCTTCTCTAAAGAGCCTTTGATGTCTCTTATGTACTTAAAGATACAGTCCACGGTTTTAGCCACAAGGTCTAGCGTGGTAGAGTGTTCAAGTAGTAATTCAGAGAGATGGTTTTCTTGTTCTCTGATGCAGTCTTCCGCCTGAATAGTTGGAACCTTTTTGGGACCTTTTGGTCTCATGATGGTGTTGTTTAGGGGGTCAGTGGGTTGTTTAGCGGAAAGTTCCTTCGGTGTAGTTTCCTTATCTATTATCTCTGCTAATGGAGAGAAGCTATTCGAGGTTGGAATATTAAAAGTATCCTTTGTTTTTCCATGAAAGAATTCGCTGATTTTGGTTTGCTTGGTGAGGGGCAAACATGCCATTTCCTCTAAATCCTCAGATTCTCTGCAGCGTTTTCCAACCCCCCTCCTCGCTTCAGCAGGGCTGTTGAATTGCTGAGTCATCTCTCCCTTTACCTCGCTCTTCTATCTTCCCTAGGTTTTTCAAAGAGTCGAGGGAGTATTTTCCTTGAAAGTATCCTATTCAAGGAAGAGTAGTGTGCCAAAGGTTATCGGCATAACACTAAATTATGCTCCGTCTGTGCCTCCAAACTTGTGGTGAGAACAGCCCATGAATCTTCCTGTAAACTCTTCGCGGTGAGGTGCTTAAATTTATCTGGGCTCAATGTTCATTAAAATAATCTTTAAAAGGAGTCTTTAAAAGAAATAAGATAGTCTTTAAAATAGTCTTTAAAAGGGGTAAGAGAGAATAAAAAGATAAAAAGATAAAATCAACGGGCTCACATTAGTAGAGTGCCGGTCGCCATCTTGAAGCAAGGCCACTTTTCACATCTGTGATGCCAGATTGTAGACGCAGGGTGGATTTCAAGGAAATGTATATTTTTGGAGTTAATGTATTGCCAAAACATTAAAAAAAAACTTGTTAAAGCAAGGAGTGCCACCCCAGACCATGTGGAAACTGAACTGAACTTTATTCACTTAAAATATCAACAAGTGGACTATTTTTCTTTCCTCAAATATTGGAGGATTTTGGGGTGTGTGTGTAAATTGCTGGTTTTTAGAATTTTTAATTGTATTGCTTTAGCATTTGACGTGTTTGCCACCCTGGGCTCCTTTTGGAGGAAGGTGCAAGATATAAATTTAATAAATAAAATAAATAGCGAAGGCATATGTGCCAATGACTATAATAGCTTCGTTTTATGTTGTGCATGAGCCTCAGGTTCCTGTGCTCATGTTCCCTCTCTGGCATGGCCATGAAGAAATCGGAAGTGTTTGCTAATCCACATCATCTCCAGCTAATCACCGTTTGTGGTTAATGTCCAAACCTGGACAGACTGCATTGGGGTTAACCATGGTTTGTTGAAACAATCCATACCATTGTTAACGAACCTGACTTATTTCAATAAACCATAGTTACAATGTCTGCTTGTCCAGAACACTAATGACGACTTGGGTCTCTGACGGTAACATCTTGAACAACTCCTTCCTTCAGGGCTCTGAACCCCAGCATTTTGATGGTCACTTAGACTTGATTCAACCAATCCCCTCAAGGTCCCAGGTTCAAACCCCATCATCTTCATGTAGAGCTGGGAGAGAACCCTGCCAGAAAGCCTAGAAAGTCACTTTCCATCAGTGTAGACGCCGCAGAGCTAGATGGAGCCAAGGATCTGACTCACTTTCCCTTTGTGCCTTCAAAACATAAAGTAGAGCATAGTTGCAACAAGGATGTTCTGGCTCAAACCTGGCTTGGGTGGTGGTTGAAGGACTTATCCTTGTGTCTCACTGCTGAACAATGCAGTGAAATCCGTAGTGAACTTTTATAAAGTTGGCTCAAAGGGATAGGAGGGTAACACATTCCCAACCTATTAAAAATGATACTGAAACCTCTGGACTGTATCCTATGCTAGTCCTGTTCAATGTAGACCCACTGAAACTAATGAATGCAACTAATGATGGTCTGTTAATTCCAGTGGGTTTGCCCTGAACAGGACTTAGCTGGATGCAATCCTCAGTTCTGGAC
Organism: Podarcis melisellensis; assembly: GCF_964234715.1. Classification (NCBI taxonomy): domain Eukaryota; kingdom Metazoa; phylum Chordata; class Lepidosauria; order Squamata; family Lacertidae; genus Podarcis; species Podarcis melisellensis. Next base: position 16,549,040 of record NC_138546.1, on the reverse strand, counting down.
CCGGGGCCCAAAGGTTTCTGACTGATGTGGCTTCTTTCACCAGAGTGAAAGGAGGTGAGTCAGCCGCTGAGGAGTGGCTCCTAGGGTCACTCTGGAGAAGGCATTTGGGAAGAACACCAAGGAGTTGTTCTGTATGCTCCAGTGCTAAGCATTTGGCGATACTGAAAACACATGGTGCTCTAGTTTTAGGAGAATGGTATGCAAGTTCTGTTACGTACAACTGAACTTCAAGGAAAATACAACCTAAGTCACTCTGAAAGAAGTTGAGTTGGAGCATCCCCAGTCATTTGCCCATATATGTGCGCAGAAAATAGTAGATCTAGATGAAAGGCAACACATGAGGCCTGCACTGATCATTGAAATGCATCCCTAATTATTATTTTTCTATAATTATAAGATTGTTGTATTTTTTTCAGAAAGTTGCATAATCTTTGAAGAGGATGTAGCTGTGAAGGGTGTGATGGTCAGGGGGCCTGGCTGTGATTACTGTGAAAGGACACGGTGCTTCTGAATTTGCCACTGTACGGGAGCTACAGAGTTAAGATGCTTCTGTTGTGTTTATAAATGATACAAATACAGAGACACTGTGCTTGAGTGTTCACATTGCTCTCATGCTGGAGGTGTGATTTTCTACCATATTTTTATCCCACTCTTTGTTGCTCAGGAAAAGTCCCAGCCTGAACTGAAAGGCTGTTGAGGCAGCCCCACTGGTTAACTTGGACAGGACCAGTCCAGTGTGCCTCACTTCACTAGAAGGGTCTCCAAACCCCACAGCTTTGATGCCTTACTAAAATGGGGACAGGCAAACACTGAGCTGGAGGTTCCTTGTTCTAGATCCAGTGGTTCCTGGCATCCCCACGCTATGCTCATTCATCTGGGAATTCAGACTTGAAATCAGCCCCTTCTGACTTCTTTTCTGTTGGTGGGGACTGAGCATCATTCAGAATCTTTCACTCAAAGATACCATGGGTGATGCTAAGCTAGTATCCCCCACTGAGGCTCTTTGGCTGAGTGCAGAACCTATTTTTCACATAACTCGGCCTTCAGGTTCAACAGCTCCATCACCTATTAGTGACCCATTTGTGGTCCAACATGTTGGATCTGATACTACATTTCCGTTTTCCCTTCCTGTGCTTCTGGCACTGTTGCAAGGAGCCAAGGAGCCACAGGACAAGCCTTTCTCCTCTCTTTCTGCATCCTTCCAATTAGGAAATAACGTTCAAGGTGCAAGGAGAGGGATGTGTCTTTTCTCTTCCAAGCATCCTGTCTCAAATTCCACTGTGGTAGAGGAAAAGGCCCTTCCACCAGGTACCACTTGCCTAACCTCAAAAGATAAGCCAGACGCAGTGATGTAATTAGGTAATTGTAGACTCATAACAGTCTTAAGTGGAGACCTGCTTAGGTTGGCAATGCCTGTTATTTGACTGTCTTTGGAATGTGATAAGCCAGTTTTTCTGAGTTTGGAAACTTTTGTGTGCATTCCACTGTGTTGGGCCCTGAATTTGTAGCTCCAAAGTCCTGCCCGGAGCTCACTGCTACATACAAGCAAGACCTTGGTATTTGAGAGGTGTGTGTGTGTGTGTGTGTGGTACTTAAGGCAGCCAGATCTCTTCCTCTTAATAGAATCACTATATTGGTGTACAGCTCAATCATACCCAGTCTGCTTCAAGTATTGTTTTTTGGTTTTTTGTTAATTACCCAGGATCACAATTACTACAGACTCATCCCTGTGGTGATGTACCTTACTGGTGTGTGTGTGTGTGTGTGTGTGTGTGCACAATATTTGGGACATTTTAATTTTTTTAAAAAAAAGAGTAAAAGGTGATGTTAGGCAAAGGTAAAGGGAACCCTGACCATTAGGTCCAGTTGTGACCGACTCTGGGGTTGCGGCGCTCATCTCGCTTTATTGGCCAAGGGAGCTGGCGTACAGCTTCCGGGTTATGTGGCCAGCATGACTAAGCCGCTTCTGGCGAACCAGAGCAGCGCACGGAAATGCTGTTTACCTTCCCGCCGGAGCGGTACCTATTTATCTACTTGTACTTTGACGTGCTTTCGAATTGCTAGGTTGGCAGGAGCAGGGACCGAGCAACGGGAGCTCTCCCCATCGCGGGGATTCGAACCCCTGACCTTCTGATCAGCAAGTCCCAGGCTCTGTGGTTTAACCCACAGCGCCACCCGCGTCCCTAAGAGGTGATGTTACAGAAGTCTATAAAACAATGCATGGCATGGAGAGAGTAAAGTCCCCCCCCCCCCATAACACTAGAACTTGTGGACATGAGTTGAAGATTCAGGACAGATAAAAGAAAAGATTTCTTAACACAGTGGAAATGAAATTTATTCCCAAAGGAGGCAGTGATGGCATGTACCCTCATGGAATCATAGTTTTATTTTTTGAATGATGGACTGACTGTGAATGATTATCAGTTAAACATCTGGCTAGTTCAGACGACAACCTTGAGCTAGGCCAAGAACTTTGAGAACCTAAAAGAAGAAAAGACACTTTATCCAGGGACAGTCCACATACGTATTGACATTTTCCTACAGGATGTGGAATTAGTGGTGATCCCATGGTGCAGATCCCATGACCCCCAGGCATGCACCTCCAGATGGTGGAGATGTCAGGCTCCATCCTGGAGCCTAGGCATCTTCACTTGGTCACAAGTGGCCGATAGCAAAATGTGCCTGGCCCCTGGCTAATTTCAAACACTGCATGAGGGTTATCTATTCCAACCCTCTGCAGTGCAGGAAACTTTGCCCAACCTGGGGCTCAAATCCATGGCCCTGAGATTAAGAGTCTCCTACTCTACTGACTGATCTATCCCACCAATTCTGTATGGCTTTAAAAGAAGGTTGGACTAATTTCTGAAGGATAAGGCTATGAACTAGTCACAATGGCTATGCTGTTTCTTCACAGTTGGAGGCTTCTGAGTACCAGTTCCTGGAAACCACAGGAGAGGAGAGGACTCTTGTGCTCTCATCCTGCTTTCATGTTTCCCATAGACATCTGGTTGGCCACTGTGAAAACAGGATGCTGGACTAGATGGGCCTTTGACCTAATCCAGTGGCTCTTCATATGTTCTTATGATCTTAGGTGTGTTGAAACCTTTCTCCAGGTGGCATTTATCTGTTCTAACTCACCACCCTTTGCCCCTGCAGGGATCTAGCCATGTACCCACGAGAGTAAATGTGTTTAGTACCTTAGCTGGGGTGTTTGACTGGGGGAAGGCAGAATGGAATGGAGAAGTGGCAGGAGGAAAGAGTTAAATACCTACAGCATTGCTTCTCTTTCCAAATCCCTCCCTCCCAAAGCAGCTTTCCTCTTAGAATACCACCGCCAAAAAAATAAAAATAAAAAATGCCACAGGGATTTTATTTCACATCGATGTTTACTTAGGCCCTTGGATGCATATCTGACCCCCGTTCAAAAGCTCCACCCCAGGAAGATATGCCCAGCAATGATTTGTGCTTATGTAGAGCATTGGCAGCCCTGATATTTTGGTCCCCATCTGTTGGCTCATTGGCCAAGACCTGGGTAATAAAAACAGAAGCAGGGAATCAAAACAGCAGGAATTTTTGGGCCCCAAGGGCTCGAAGTCTGTTGCTGATTCATCATCCCGCTACAGAGGGATTTTTTAAATTTTTTTTTTAAAAGCCACTTCTTTGTTAACAGAGAAAATATTGACATAACATGACTCAACTAAAAGAGAAAGAGAGATACAACAGGAGAGAGAAGGAAGGAAGAAGCACTGGGCTCCTTGAGGGTCACTCAGCTGCCCCAAGGATAAAGGCCAGAACCTCTGCTGCAGATTCTGACATTAATACACCTAGACAAATGCCGGCCCTTTTCTCACTTATAAACTGAGCGCCTCTCCTCATATAATAGAGGTAGAGAACATAAGAGGAGGCCTGCTGGATCAGGCCCGTGACTCATCTAGTCCAGCATCCTGTTCTCACAGTGGCCAACCAGATGCTTGCAGCAGAACTGTAGGCAGGACCTGAGCACAAGAGCCCTCTCTGCTTTCCCATGGTTTCCAGCAACTGGTATTTATCAGTTGCACTGGCTCCCGGTGGAGTATAGGGTCAGGTTCAAGGTGCTGGTTTTGACCCTTTAAAGCCCTTTGTGGTTTATGACCCTCGTATCTACAGGACCGCCTCTCCTGGTATGCCCCGCAGAGGACCTTAAGGTCCATGAATAACCATAGTTTAGGGTTTGTGTGCAGTATTCTACAATTTGTCCTTGTTGCAATAATAATGCATTACTGGTGGATTTTGACTGAACTGGCTAGACATGATTCTACTTTGTTAGTTGTTCTGTGATGCTTCTCCAATGTTACAGCATCATTGCTATCAGGAGGGACGCTCTGGTGCTATAGCATAACATACTGTATGCAGGGCAGAAATGTCTGGGGAGCATTTGCAGTACAGTGGTACCTCGGGTTAAGAACTTAATTTGTTCCGGAGGTCCATTCTTAACCTGAAACTGTTCTTAACCTGAGGTACCACTTTAGCTAATGGGGCCTCCCGCTGCCGCACAATTTCTATTCTCATCCTGAAGCAAAGTTCTTAACCCGAGGTACTATTTCTGGGTTAGTGCAGTCTGTAACCTGAAGGGTCTGTGACCTGAAGCATCTGTAACCCGAGGTACCACTGTATAACAAGTTGCAGGATTTCAGCAGGGAGTTTTGGGACATGCACTGATTGGAAACTAAGCAGTAGCTTTGCCTGGAAAGTTTTGCGGGAGCTAACAGTATTAAAAGCAGGACTACGTATAACTGCCCCAATACTATCCTGAGCACAAATCAGCATGAATGCAAAATAAAAAGGATGTCTGGAGGGGCCCTGTAACAGTTTCAGTGCACACTTTAAGCTTTTGTCAGCTGTGGTTCCCGTGAAACCTCTGCCATAGGAGGTCTAAGCTGCTCCTGTCCACCTTGGTGGGATAGGAGGATCAGCTGGAAGACCCTTCCACAGTGTCCTGGGGTTAGGATTCAGCACTGCTCTCCTGTGCTCTTTTGCTGGACAGTTCCCAGGGAACATGGAGCGGAAAGCACAGAGACAGCATCACACCCACCTTGGAGCAGTTTTGAAGGAGGAGGAAAGACAAGAACATCATGCTCTGCCATTCACTTGCTGCTCTCTCTGAGACCCAAGCGCAGACGCCATTTGCTGCCTGGTAACTAAAAACACCAGTGGTGAAATAATACTATATAGCAGGTTGAAGCTCTGTTACTGGACCTGGGCAAACACGATCAAAATCTCTTTACAAATAATCTAGCCGCCGCTGCAGTATAGTAATGCAGAGCTTGACAAACTATCTGCTCTTCTCCAATGTTTCTCAAAGAACTGTAGGATAGATGTGGATAGTTAGTCCTACAAATGAGTGGTGGGGGCGCATTAAATGCAGGGTCAACAGGAGTGTGTACACAGCCCCGATCGCACACACACACTAACTTTCTCACTGGAATGTGTAGAACTACCTCAGTCGTTGTTTCCTGGAAAGCCTTTGGAAACAAAAACCCACAAAGTCACTTGCAGATTAGTTTTGTTTTGCTGCTTCTGCTCCCAGGGGTCTGACTACATGGTTCTACATCTAGCACTGGGGAATTTATAGTTCAGTGTCCGCTTGGTGCTTTAATTCAGTTGGGCTGGTGCTCAGTCTTTCTCTCTCTTTCTTTCTTTCTTTCTTTCTTTCTTTCTTTCTTTCTTTCTTTCTTTCTTTCTTTCTTTCTTTCTTTCCTGCTTCACATTGCTGTGAGACCAAAGCAATTAAAGGACCATACCTGCAGTGGCGTAGCGTGGGGGGTGCAGGGGGGGCCGGCCGCACCAGGCGCAACATCTGGGGGTTAGGGTTAGGGGGCGCAAATCCACGGGTTAGGGGGCGCAAATCCACGGGTTAGGGGGAACAAATTACTTGCCTTGCCCCGGGAGCTGACAACCCACGCTACGCCACTGCATACCTGCACCACAGAACATTACCATACCATTTTCATGGCTTCCTCCAAAGCATCATGGAAAAGCTGATTGACGTTTGTTCTGATTCAGCAGTAAACAGTAGGTTTTCCTGGTGGGACAAAAGGGGGGGAAATGCTTGGACCTGTGCCTGCAAATCATGACCCACTTGGACGTCTTCATGAGGCCTGGTAGTAGTTAGGAGACCCCTATTCTCCTCACACAGCAACAGTTCCCAGGGTGCTTTCACATCCAGTCCCTTTACCCAGGGAATTCTGGGAACTGTAGCTCTGTGAGAGGAATACCACAGTATTGAAAGTGGAATCGCAGTATAACTGCCACGATACCATAATGAGCGCAACTCATCATGAATGCACAATATAAAGGGTGCCTGAATGGGACTCTGCCTCCTTCCATACCTATTGAACTACTAGCCCATGCGGGGGGAGTTGGACGTCATCTCACTTTGTTAGCCAGTATTGACTTTTTAAGCTCTGCATCATTCATCTTTGGGGAGTGAGAGAGATTGCATGGCCATAAGAATGCACACATTTGTGACAGCTAAATGGAAAGAAATCCCTCACACTTTCTTGGCTTAAAAGGGGGAAATGTATATTTTGAAATTAATATTTCAAAAATACTTTTCTGGCGGAGCTGGGCACAGAACCCAGCTCAGTGGCTTGCTTACTTGGCTGGCTCACTTCTCTACTAAGGACCCCTTGTTCCTTTAATATAAAACAAGTGTATCTATTTTCCCCCTTCAAATTGTTGGAATTGATTCAGCACCGCTCAAAGCAATCTGGCGCATCCAGAGTTTAGGGCATCCTTTGGCTAAGAATGCACATCATCCCGGGCGCCAGTGAGAGACATTTTGCCTAGACCCAAACTATAAAATAGGAGGGCTGGATGTAGCTTCCCCCATTCTCCCTCCCCACCCGCTTTGGTACTGGAGCGACAGTTGTAGACCCGTTGCTGGTTGTTATTTCAGCCAGCAAAGCTGTGGCTGATTTCCTTATGTGTTATGACATTCTGCACCAACTGCACAGAGATTTGCTGAATAGGTTGCCAGACTAATGTGTCTTTCTCTGTGTGAGAGAGATATGTGACTCGATGGGAATTCAAGAAGCTGCCTTATACCGACAGATCATTGGTCCATCTAGTTCAATTTTGGCCCCACATGCACTATACATTTGAAGCACAGTCATACCACTTTAAACAGCCATAGCTTCCCCCAAAGAATCCTGGGAACTGTAGTTTGTTAAGGGTGCTGAGAGTTCTTAAAGCTAAAGGGACCCCTGACCATTAGGTCCAGTTGTGGCTGACTCTGGGGTTGCTGTGCTCATCTCACTTTATTGGCCGAGGGAGCTGGCGTACAGCTTCCGAATCATATGGCCAGCATGGCAAACCAGAGCAGTGCATGGAAACGGCGTTTACCTTCCCCCGGAGCGGTACCTTTTTATCTACTTGCCCTTTGAAGTGCTTTCAAACTGCTAGGTTGGCAGGAGCAGGGACCGAGCAATGGGAGCTCACCCTGTCACAGGGATTCGAACCGCCGACCTTCTGATCGGCAAGTCCTAGGCTCTGTGGTTTAACCCACAGCGCCACCCGAGTCCCACTGAGAGTTCTTAGGAGACCCCTATTCCCTCCAGAAAGCTGCAGTTCTCAAAGTAGTTTAACAATCAATCCCTCTTCCCAGGGAACTCTGGGAATTGTAGCTCTCAGTGGGTCAACTCTGAATAGGGTTGGATACATCCCCTTTAATTTCTTGGAAAGTGGGTGGGATACAAATTTTTCACATGAAGCAAAAAATGAATGCATGTTCTGAACATATATACCAAGATCAGGTGAGATTTTCCAAGTGTTGGTGCTTCTGTAGCCAAAATGGCACCTTCCAAGAGGGATTGATTAGCCTGATTAGGTTTGCAGAAGGGCAGCAGAACTTTAGGCGGAGGGTGACTCTAAGGGAGGCAAAAACCTCTAAACAGAACACTCACTGATTGATGTACAGGACACACAGAACTGGATTGCAATCAAATGGAGCACTTGGATTCCGGAATCCAAGAGCTCTTCATTGAAAGATTTAGTTACAGACTGCATTTGGGGAAAGGCTGTAACTTAGTGGTAGAGCATCTGCCTTGCATGCAGAAGGTCCAAGGTTCAATACCCAGCATCTCTAGGTAGGACTGGAAGCATGTCTCCTGCCAAAAATCCTGGGCACCTGCTGCCAGTCAGCATAGGGCTGGCATATGTTCAGATTTTCCCGGACATTACCAGGATTTCAAAGGCAGAATTGATGTCCAGGGGTGATTTCCGAAAGGTGGTGCTTTGTCCTGGATCGTAAGCAATTCAACTGAAAAACACAACAATTTTGGTGGTTTCGGGGTGTCCCGGAAACACCTAGATAGACAAAACAACTAGATAGACCAAGAATCTGACTCAGTCTTACGCATCTTCTTTTGTTCCTGATGAATGAAGCAAACTGAACAGTGGTTGATAGGACAACCTAGTCACTTCCTGGGTCCTTGTTCTCCACCCACAACCACACTCTCAGTTGTTATGATCAGGTGTGATCCAAAGCAGCCAGCCCAAATGCCTGCCATATCTTGGTCTAGTAAGGGAGGAGTTTCCAAGGCCATTAGTGGTTTTGGCATGGAGAAGAGAGCAAACCTGTACCCAAATTGCAACAGCAATTCTCTTTTGCAAATGAAAAAAAAATGCAGACAATTTTTTTTTCAACTGGCTGTCCGCCTTCCTTCCTTCCTAATCCAGGCAGGCAGTATGCCTCAGGTTGCGTCAGGTTGTGCAATTCATTTTTCTTTATTTATCTATCAGATTACTGTCTCAGCTCAGGGCGTAGACTGTGGAAATCCAATATTTTCCCCTTACAACAAATGTGCAAGGTAGGTTAGGCTAGACAGAGTGGCTGGCCCAGACCTGGCACCAGCACCTCGCACACTCTCAGGTACCTGCCAGCAACTCAGAAGGGTCCACAGGATAGCCAACACCTGCCATCAGGGTCCCTGTGGTGGGTGCCTGCCTGGTGGCTACAAGCTGTGATTTTTAATCACCCACAGTGTCCCAAAGTGAAAACGAGTTGTATCTAACTAGGGCCACATTCACACCATACATTTAAAGCACTATGGCCACATTCACACCATACATTTAAAGCACTATGGTAACTGTAACTTGGCTTCTCGCAGTGAGGGAACTGCCAGAAGGCCCTCAGCGCTGGACCTCAGTGTCTGGGTAGAACGATGGGGGTGGAGACGCTCCTTCAGATATACTAGAGATAACCAGAGCATGAACCACTCTGGTGAGACAGTCCATGGGCAGACCCTATCTGCCTGCAGACTGCCTCGCCAGAGTGGTGCATGCTCTGGTTATCTCCCGCTTGGACTACTGCAATGCGCTCTACGTGGGGCTACCTTTGAAGGTGACCTGGAAACTACAACTAATCCAGAACGCAGCAGCCAGACTGGTGATGGGGAGCGGCCGCCGAGACCATATAACACCGGTCTTGAAAGACCTACATTGGCTCCCAGTACGTTTCCGAGCACAATTCAAAGTGTTGGTGCTGACCTTTAAAGCCCTAAACGGCCTTGGTCCAGTATACCTGAAGGAGCGTCTCCACCCCCATCGTTCTACCCGGACACTGAGGTCCAGCGCCAAGGGCCTTCTGGCAGTTCCCTCACTGCGAGAAGCCAAGTTACAGGGAACCAGGCAGAGGGCCTTCTCGGTAGTGGCACCCGCCCTGTGGAACGCCCTCCCACCAGATGTCAAAGAAAACAACAACTACCAGACTTTTAGAAGACATCTGAAGGCAGCCCTGTTTAGGGAAGCTTTTAATGTTTGATGTATCACAGTATTTAAATATTCTTTTGGAAGCCGCCCAGAGTGGCTGGGGAAGCCAGATGGGCGGGGTATAAATAATAAATTATTATTATTATTATTATTATTATTATTATTATGTCTCAGCCTGCATACTAGATGGAGCTGGTAAACAGCTGCCCTGGACACAGAATTGACCTGTGCCTCCACGGACAGCTGCGAGTCCAAAATGACTCCCAGGCTGCGCAACATGTGGATGCAATACTCCTCCTCCATATAGGAGAAGAGTCCTGCTGGATCAGACCAAAGGCCCATCTAGTCTAGCATCCTGTTCTCACAGGATCCCTCCAGGAAGCACACAGGCAAGGAAGGAACGCAAGAGCCCTCTCTCATTACTCAGGACATAAGAAGAGCCCTGCTGAATCAAGCCAAAAGTCTTTCTAGTCCAGTGTCTTATTCCCTCAGTGGCCACACAGTTGTCTATCGGGAACCTGCATGCAGGACACGAGACCAACCAGTGGCGTAGCGTGGGGGGTGCAGGGGGGGCCGGCCGCACCGGGCGCAACATCTGGGAGTTAGGGTTAGGGGGCGCAAATCCACGGGTTAGGGGGCGCAAATCCATGGGTTAGGGGGCGCAAATTACTTGCCTTGCCCCGGGTGCTGACAACCCACGCTACGCCACTGAGACCAACTGGACTCTCCCTCTCGTGATATTAGAAGTAGTACATACAGCAGCTAGAAGCCAACTGAGTAGCCTTATTCCCCCTGAATTTTCTATAATTGTCTTTGAAAAACCCATCAGACTTGGAGGATATTGGCTGGTCTGCAGACATTTTGCTTTGCAACTCCTTCCTTTTTCTTTATTTTTTGAGCCCAAGGCACGAACCACAGTCTGCCTCTAACTTCAGGTTGAAGACAATGTACCAGAAGCCGTCTTAAGTGCTGCTAGGAAGCCTGGGATCTCCCCACCCAAGCCAGCCTCCTCCATTAGTAACTGTCATTGCTCCATAATCTAAGGGACAAGCCGCTCAAAGGGAGCCCGAAGCAGGATGAAGGCGGGCGGGAAATTGCCTGATTAGCATCCCATTCAGAGAGTAAACTCTTGCCCTGGCTTTGCAGTGGGTGGGAACAAGCATCGCTCCTTCCAGAGAATAGCTGCCCAGTGGGGTTGGATCAGCCCCGCTGGGCTCACACCTTCCTCCTCGGCCTTTGATGTGGGATGCTGGGTTTTGGAAGCTGGCTGGCTTCCCTACTGGGGGCATTAGGAGCTAATTAAACCTTTGAATTTTCACCCGGCATGTGGCAGGAACACACTGTCCTCTGGAAAGGAGGAGGGCACCTGGAGGAACTGAGGAGGGCGGGAGAGTTAAAAAGAAGCAAAGCCAGGAGAGGAATGTGCAGGGAGGGAGGGAGGGAAGGGGGGGCACTTAACTAGAGCCCTGTGCAAGGAGCAAGCCAGATGCATATAGCAAGAAAGGGGTTGGAACTCAAGCTCAGCACGGTTTGCACTGACTGGCAGCAGCTCTCCAGCATTGACAATGCAGGAATAAAGAAGCCCCCTTATACAGAGCCAGGCTATCGAGCTATGCCTCTTCCAATTATTTGAGGTTGCAGTCAGAGGCACAGACTTGAACCACATTTGGGGCTTCTGTAAGGGTCGTACGCAACGAATTCCATGCATATCTATATGCCTGTATGTGGGTTCTTATTGTTTTGTACCAATTCTTTCCCTCACCTGTTCATGATTCTTGTTGGCCCCCATTACCCCAACATTTCCAGCTATAATTGACTGGGGGACCATCCACTTTGCCTTGCAGTTGGACCTCGGAACTGAGGAGCTTACTTGCAGGGTCCTTTTTACAGGATCAAATGTGCTCTGATTTGCAGCACCCACAACTGCGGCAGGAGGGGAAGGATGCCTTGAGCTGGGTCACCTTATCACTTATCACAGACAGTCTGTCTGTCTGTCTGTCTGTCTGTCTGTCTGTCTGTCTGTCTGTCTCCCTCCCTCCTTCCCTCCCTCCCTCCCCAAACTGTGCTATCATCCAGAATGAGAGAGTGAGGATAATGGTAGCAGTTGTTCATTTTAAGGCATGCCTCTGCTTCCACACTTGGAGATGTAAGTCTTGAGTCTTGGCCCTATAGTGCCAACTGCTGAGGCCAACCCAGCTGATCTGCATCTGATCCCCACAATCCACATTATACCCAGCTTCACCTTGTGCCTATGTAGACATTCTTGTTTGGCTGTGCACAGCCTACATCTTTTGCAAAAGCAAAGTTAGTTTATAGTATTTTATTTATTTCTATTAGTATTTGTTTTGCTCTTCTTCCAAGGAGCTTGGGGCAGTGTACATGGTTCATTCCTTCCCCTATAACTCATGTTGTCCTCACAGCAACGCTTTGAGGTAGGCCAGGCTGGGAGAAGGTGACTGTCCCAATTGCACTTTGTGGCATAGTGGATACTTGAACACAGTTCTCCTCAGCCCATCACCCTAATCACTCCTAACTGGCTCTGATAGATAACTGGCTATGAGACAATCCTGGCCTCAGTTAAACAGATAAGCAAGATGCAAATAGTTGTCTCCTCACAAAGAAGTAGGATTTCTTCCATTCCCTCTGTGGCTCACAGCAGGAATGCAAAGACTCTTTCCCCCTAGCTTATGCAGATAAACTCCAAAAAGGATATCCTTTTTGTTCTGCAGCATCCGGGGGGGGGCATCAAAAGAAGGGGGTTCTACAATCTCCCTGAGCTCTTTGTGATGCTGCTGAATTGCCTTTGCAGGTGCATAGCATTTTTTTAAAAAAAATGTTCAACCTTCCACTAGTCTGAACCCATTGCTTCTTGTCCTATCCTAAGCAGCAGAAGATCATCAGCTACTCCTCCAAATCTTTGACATTAGCTGAAAATGTCTGCAAGCTTGCCTGGCTTACTTCCTCTCTAGTGTTTCCCTCCTCTAGACCAGAGACATATTGCAGCCTGAGCTCCTGTCCTCTCACCACCCCCCATCCCAAGTGAACAACTGGAACCATTTTAACACAACATTTGCTTTTCATTTAGAGAGAAGCTGGTTTCTGTGACTTTTGAAGATCTCTCACTGGGAGGATGGACCCCTTGTCTATGTTGTGGTTGCTCTTGACTGCCTGCGGACTAGACTTGTCTCAGGCTGTGAACCCCTTTGCGGTCCAGCAGATCCCGCCTGACCCTTGCTATGACGAAAAGGGGGCACCCCGCCGCTGCATCCCAGAGTTTGTCAACGCCGCCTTTGGGAAGGAGGTCCATGCATCCAGCACATGCGGGAAGCCAGCGACCCGCCACTGTGACTCTTCAGACCCCCGGAAAGCTCACCCAGCATCCTACCTCACAGACCTCAACACTGCTGCAAATATGACCTGCTGGCGCTCAGAGACCTTGCACCATTCACCCCAGAATATCACCCTCACTCTCTCCCTGGGCAAGAAGTTTGAGGTGATCTATGTGAGTCTGCAGTTCTGCTCTCCCCGTCCGGAGTCAGCTGCTGTTTTCAAGTCCATGGATTATGGCAAAACGTGGGTGCCTTATCAGTACTACTCTTCACAGTGCCGGAAGATCTATGGCAAGCCCAACAAAGCCACCGTCACCAAACAAAATGAGCAGGAGGCTCTGTGCACCGATGGGCACACCGACCTCTACCCCTTGACAGGAGGGCTCATTGCCTTCAGCACTCTGGACGGGCGTCCGTCAGCCCAAGATTTTGACAACAGCCCCGTCCTTCAGGATTGGGTGACGGCCACGGACATCCGGGTCATTTTCAGCCGCCCCCATTTGTTCCGGGAACTAGGGGGCCGGGACCACGAGGACGAGGATGGCGGGGCTAGCTCTTCTTCATACTACTATGCTGTGGGCGAGTTTCAGGTCGGGGGGCGCTGCAAGTGCAATGGGCATGCCTCACGCTGCGTGAAGGACAAAGAAGGAAAGCTGGTGTGTGACTGCAAGCACAACACGGAGGGCCCTGAGTGTGACCGCTGCAAACCGTTCCATTACGACCGTCCGTGGCAGAGGGCCACCGCCAGGGAGGCTAACGAGTGCCTAGGTAAGAGAGTTTCCTATCTTTCTGCATCTCGTCACCTCCTATGACCTGGTGCTGTACATTGCTATCTGGTTTAGAATGGTTGCAGCCAGTCTTCTGGTCAAGAAGAACAAAGCAAAAACAAAAAAACTAATAACCTGGGTCAGGGAGATCACATAGGAACAAATACTGCTGATCTCCCCTACCCTGGCCCCCGTAAAAACCCCAACTTGTTGCACAACTGGCTCTTTGTGACATGAGCTATCGTATGCAAGAGCCCTCAGCCTATTTTGTTAAGTCAGGGGTGGGGAACTGTTCCAGACCTCCCACGGTCTGGATGCCAGCAGTGGGCGGGGCCAGAAGCAAAAGTGGGCGGAGTAATAGATGTACATTCTACCTTAGTACAGAAAAGTAAGTTTCTGCACACACCCCTGTCTTCCCTCTCTGGACTTCAGAAGGTACATGTGAGAATTGTCTACCTTGAGAGGGAGGATTCTTTTTCAGCCTGAGGACCCCATGCTTTCCTAGAGAACTTTTCAGGGACGGCGTATCAGTACTGGGCAGGGCCAGATGTAAAAGTGACCCAAACGACGGGTGTAAACACACTCCTCTCCATCCAGACAAGCTAGATGCATGGTCAGCGTTCTAGAGCACATTCCAGCCAAGAAGAAGGGTAGGAGGGATGGTGAAATGTGTTGTCTGGGGAGAGGTTGTGGTCTATAGAGAGTCCCAAGCACCCAATAGAGGAGCCTGGAGGAATGCTTGTCATCCCTGTGTATGGTGAATTAAACAGCCCTGGGAAATAGACATGGGGAGAGGTACAAAGGAGGTTGAAACCAAATGAACTCAGTAATGGGTGCCACAGAAATGGCATGGACTGGTTTTCATTCATTGATATTGAAATGCAGATTATTTTTAAACCGTTAGGGGACCTGTAAGTATTACAGCTGGCTCCAGATTTAAGAGGTTGCTGCTATTTCCTTCCTGAAGGCTCACAGTGAGGGCTTTTCTTGTAGCTCAGTGGTGCAACAGGCTCCCCACCACCACCACTTTTCTTTCTTTGTAACATTATAGAGTAGCCTAGCACCTGGCTGCCATTTTGTTTATCCGACAATGCACCAAATTGAAGCCTCTGGTTCACTGTGGAGAAAAACCAAAATGGCAGCATCAGCCGAATTGCAGCAATCAAAGTTCAATACAGTGGCCTGGGGGCTGGAGAGCAGCAGGGCAGGCAGTAGATAGGTAGGTGGGTAAGTGACAGGGCAGTGCTGACACTCTATTTACCTTCCTTGCCACATGAATGAAATTAGACCAGGATCTGCATGGAAACCAGGCCCTTGGACCACAGGTTGCCCAACTGATGTCACTGAACCTCTGTCCAGACTGCTAAGTACTAAGGAGGACTGAACTGTAGAATCAACAGCAGGAATCTCTGGTTCATGAAACTGTACTAAGTATTGCCTGCACCTCTGTCAGCTCTCAGATGAATAAAGCAGTTCAGCAGAAAGCAGCTCAGGAAACTGCAGGAAACTCAACCTCAATGCAGGGAAGGCTGAGGAGTGTGATAAATTTCAGCAGAGACCTGGCCCAAAGTCTCTCAAAGTCATTGGTGCTTCCCTCGAATGCCCCTCCTAGCTAGTTGAAGAAACACTTTGGGGAAGATTTCCCCCTTTAGCATCCCTATGGGGGTCAACCCTTTGGCAGATGGGACTGAAAAGGCGAACAAGAGGAGAGAAAAAGGAATGCAGGCGTAGGGCTTTGGGGAGGAGGGAGGCAGTGTCCCTTTAAGACACCCCTGACGAGTCCACCCGCACAAAGGCGGCTTAGCGCAGCTGCCGTGTGAAAGTTTTTCCTGTCGGCTCCATCTCCTATTTCTCCCTTTCCTCCTGCAGGCTTTGTGCCTTCTGTGAAAGAGCCCCTCTATCACACGCCTCCGAAAGGGGGCTTAGCGACTGAAAGCCGGATTAGCTCCTCCAGCGTTCCCCTCTGTGCCTTTCAACCATGACATCTCCCCGGCCAGCAGGAACAGACGCAGCAATTAGCACCAATTAAAGGGAGAGGGCCCGCCTGGGAAGTCCCCATACCCCACCCCACTCCACAACACTGTTCTGCAGCTAGCCCAGGCTACCCTGTGCCACACACTGTACAGGCCGAGGGAGCGTGTGTCATACATAACCTTGCAGGACATTCTGAGAGCTGTCTTCTGGGTTCCAGAATATATTAGCCAGCCCTTTTTATTAGCCAAGGGAGGCAAACTGATGGGGATTGCTCTACAAATGTGGTATGGGCAGAGACACTTGTGCTACAAAGAGCTGTGTGGCTCTGCAAATGTGGCTACTACAAAGATGTTGTGGCTGCAGGGCTGTCGCCAGCGTCTAACACCCTCAGGTGGCTGCTGGGGCCTTCCTGCCCCAGGAGGACACAGTGCTGGTGCTTGTTGTAGATCCCCATGCTTTAAAAAAAAGTGTGTGGCCTGCCTCTCTGAGCAGTGCCAGGAAGCTGAGTCTACTGTAGGGGAAGCTGCCTCATGCAGTCAGGCTACTGAAGAATCTAGGCAGACAGGCAGTGGTTCTCAAGGGTTCCAGGCAGGTGTCTCTCTGAGTCCTAATGGTAGATGCTGAGGATTGAGCCTGGGACATTCTGTGTGGAAGGTGGATCCTCTTCCTCAGCCCTTCCCCTCACCTGTGATTCCAAGTCTAGAACCTTCTGCCCTTCTAGGTGTTTCTACCTCAGTTTCTTGACATATGTGCAATGGGGTCAAGGGTAGGGAACGTAGGAAGCTACCTTATACTGGGGCAGACCACCAGTCCATCAAGCTCAGTATTGTCTACTACACTGACCGGCAGTTGCTCTCCTGGTTTTCAGACAGGGAGTCTTTTCCAACCCTACCTGGAACTGTTAGAACAACTGCTCCCCCATCACCCAGCCTTCATTCTGGAGGAGCGCCATCTTCCATAGCAATGAGAATGTCTAAAACTTTTCTTTTCCCTCAACCGCACTGCTTGGTAGATTCCATCATAATTTAATTTCTGACTGGTGTATTCCATACTTAATTGTTGGAGTTTGTTTGTTTGTTGTCACTGATGCTTGCTTTTCACTCTCAAGGCTGAGGTGGATGCTTCCAACTATTATCTCATGTAACGTTCAGAATCACAAATTCAATAAAAAAAATATGGAGGGAGAGACCTTCGCAGATCACGGATAGCGTGAAATGAATTTCAACTCCTAAAAAACAAGAACAACCATAGTTTCTTGCTTGGTTGGAAGGAAGCAGATTCATAGAATTGTATCATTGTAGAGTTGGAAGGGACCCCAAATGTGATCTAGTCCGAATCCCTGCAATGCAGGAATCTCAACTAGATCATATATAAGAGGTGGCCCTCCAACCTCTGCTTAAAAACCTCCAAGGAAGGAGAGTCCAACACCTCTCAGGGGAGTCTGCTCCACTGTCGAACAGCTCTTACCATCAGAAACTACTTCTTGATGTTTAGTCGGAATCTCTGTGTAACTTGAATCCATTGGTTTGGGTCCTACACTCTGGAGCAGAAGAAAACAAGCTTGCTCCATCTTCCATGCGACAGCCCTTTAGATATTTGAGGATTGTTATCTCCGGCTCCTCTTTTCCAGGCTAAACATACCCAATTCCCCCAACCGTTCCTCATCAGGAATGGAGAGTCACAGCCTCCCCATTCTGGAGTGGACATCAAGAGGAGCTGCATTGGTTGCAATGCTCTCTGTGTGTGCTTGATTTCTGCTTGCCACAACACTGCCCCCTTTGCACTCTATGCGGAGTCCTTGGACCATGAGCCTTGACATCTGGCACTCATGTTCTGTGGCTTATATTTATATTTTAGGGTTGCTACTGGTGCAAGGGTGAATTTGCTTGCCTGCCTTTTCCATCTCTGTCCTCTTTTCCTTGTCAGTCATAAACCTGCAGACAGAGACGCTTGCATTTCCTTATTCCTTGTGCAGCACCTAGACAACTGAGACAGGTGTTAAGAAAGGTGTTAAGGCTGGGCGCAGAGGTTGAGGTATCCTGTCAACACAGTTAGGATTGTTGACATGGATAGTCTCAGCACTCCCCTATCCTGCCTTTGTCATACACACCCTCTCTGTCTGCATTTGACTTGGAATAAATGTGTCAGTACAGTTGCAAAATCCTGGGTTGCTGTACCTGTGCAACTTCTTTCTCTCTGTCTCTCCAAAAGACAGATGCTCAGTGGTAGAGCATTGGTTTGGCATGCAAAAGGCCCCGTGTTCAATCCCCAGCATCTCCAGGTAGGGTCAAGAGAAAAGATGGGGGATAAATTTGATTCAGTTTGCATTTAAAGGTGAACCTACCAAAATCACACTTTGTGAAACAATGTACCAACAAAAATGCAGGCATCCTTAAAATCCACCTTCCTTCAGATTTGCAGTGCGGTTCTACAGCCAAGTGATGTATAAGAAAATGCATATTGAAGGTAAAGTCTGCATAAAAATGCATATATTAATAGAAATGCATTATATTGTGGCAAATTGCTTTGCAAAAATGTGTATAATAGGCAAGATTGCATACAAATGTGTGTATTAGGAGAAATTAACACTAAAATGCTGTTTTTCCCCATGAAGATTAAATTCATTTCTTTATTGCAAATTACTGCAAAAATGTGGAGAACTGAATTTAAGATTAGAAAAAATAGAAATTGAGAAAACTCAAATCTACAGATCAATCCATCCCTAGTTGAGAGTAAACCGCTGTCTAAAGTCTTAGGGAGTTGCTGCCAGTCAGTGTAGAGCATATTGAACTAGATGGGCCAATGATTGGACTTGGCATAAGGTTGCTGCTGCCTGCATTCCTGTGTTTCTTCACATAAGAACATAACTGAAGTAACTTTAATCTGTTTTAGTATTTCTTTTAAACTATGGTGATGACCCCCCCGCGGTTTTATTATTTTACCTTTTTGTAAATGACTTTGTGCTTGTTTTTTAACAATCAACTGGTGTATACTTTTTTTTGGATCAAACCAAAAGTCCATGTAATCCAGCATTCCATTCTCACCGCATTCAGTGCATCCGTGGAACACTGTGGCTCATGACAGGACATTAACGCAACCAGCCCTTACAGGCAGTCATAGCCTCTTTCTCTCGTGCATGGAGCTGTGGTTTCGTAGGACAGCAAGCTGTGATTATTTATCATTCCCAGGTATTTGGGATGGTGTTTGTGTGAGGCTTCAGAGAGAGAGAGAGAGAGAGAGAGAGAGAGAGAGAGAGAGAGAGAGAACTCATTATTTTCTTCTGGGACAGCATGGCAAACTCTGTGTCAAAGAGAAACCGTCCCAATTTAATCAAAGATTGGTGGGTGGCATGAATGAATTTTTGTGTGCATGTTTTCCTAAAACGAAAATGTGTCTGGTTACTGAAACAAAAAACACAACTTGGATCTGAACAGTTTTCAGGATTCAGTACATTTGTGGTTTGGGCACATTTCCAAGTTGTGGGTTTAGTGTGTTTGGCACAAACCTTTGGTTGTCTGCAGCTTAATTTTCTTTTATTATTATTATTATACTGAAAAAAAGGAAGACCGGATGAGTTGTTCAGCTGGGAACGTTTAGGGCTAAGGAAACTTGCCAGTGCAAGGGATAGTCTAGGTGATCATATTGTCCCTTCTTGTCAGGATGCCTAAATTTTTTCTGCTAGAATCTTTTTTTTAGAAATCTCTTTCCCTCCCCTCCAAATCACTTACAAAGATGTTCCAATGGAATATGTCTTTTTAAAGAGATGCGTTTTCTTTTGTTTTGAATATTTTGGTCACCTCAGATCATTATAACAGAAGGTCATATTTATCGATGAAGAGTGCTAAGTTCAGATGGGATTTGCTCCACAAATATGATGGAGACACTTTCTGCCACAAGGAGATGAATGCAGACAGAGAAGAGAGATGATACAGCTACAGGGCAGGTGTCAGCAGCTGGCATCTTTGGGCAGATGCTGGGGCACCAGGGCCCTAGGATGTCTGCACTGGAACCTCACCCCACCCCCAAGTAGCACGATCCCGGTGGGGCGCCATCGCGACTGCCCCTTGCCCACGCTGGGCACCACGCCCCCACAGGCAGCGCGCCATGCTCCCAGGACGTGCACTACGCCCCCGAGACGCGTGCCAGCCATGCCCCCCACCTGCTCTCCGCCCCCCGGTGCCAGAGCATGAAGCTCTGCCATTGGCACCAGATAGCTGGATCCAGCATCTCTCTGAGGCTACAATATCCTGGAGCGATATGTCGAGGAAATTAAAATGGCAGTTCAGAGCCAGTTTTTCTGGTACTGCTCAGAGCACTTCACAGAGTGGTTGCTTCACTGCCACCACCAGGTAGGTCCACAAGGGCCCACCAACTGAGGACATTCAACCAGGACAGCCTCGAATCCGAGGCTGGCTGAGCAACCAATCTTTACCTGAGAAGGGGGCCTTTATATGAGTGGGGAGCCTCAGACCTAGAGGACGAATGTCCCCATCCCCCTTGGCCTCTGTGTCTGGCCCTCAGAACTCTCCCCAGGCCGCACTTCTCATTGGCTCTGCTTCATGCCCTCCTTGAGTGTCTTTGCCTGGTTGGAATGGGCCCTTGAACTCTGATCATCCCTCTTACTTGCCTGCATGGGGAAGAGATGGGCGTTTTTGTGTGAGTATGTATGGAGGCTGACATTCTGAACAAAGGCAGAATTTAACAGGGGCAGCAGAAACTAGGGACTACTGGAGAGGCAGGGACTGAACAATAACACAACTCCCCTAATGCAGCACTCATTTGCCACCTAATAATATACCTCTAAGTCTTGTAAGAACACGCTCTCCTCCTCCACACTTATGGCATGAGCCAGATATGTATCAAGAAAAACAGCCTTTTCCACTGCGGTTTGATGCTCCCTGTGTTCTGTGGAACAAGGGCTTGTAGATGGGGCTGCAAAATTAAAAACAAACACAGCTATTATACCTTCAGACATTTCACAGATGAAAATGGAGACATAACCCGGGTCACCTCATTTCCGCTGGTTCGTTTGCTGGTGGCAAAGATGGGTGTTTCCCATTCTCATCCTGGGATGCCCTCTGTGAACAAGGCCGTGTACTATATGATCACATACTGTTAGTCCATGATTATATAATGTTATTCTAGTTAGAATTCAGGTTGGGTGGGGTGGGGAAATGGTTGCCATTAGGAAGGTCACCACCACCTTAGCCGGCGGGTTAGTTCAGGTTCTGTCCCACATCTTCTGTTACGAAGACAGATGCAAATAATTCGTTCAGATTCTCTGCAATCTCATTATTCTCCTTTAGCACACCTCTGACTCTCTTGTCCAAAAGTCCACTCACCTTGTAACACAGTCCTCTGCAGCTTTACTCACATGTAAGCCCAGCTAAATTCAATGGGGTTTACACCCATATAAGTGTGGATAAGATTTCAGCCTTTATGGGCTTGTGTATTCACTAGAGTCAAGATGCACAGAACATAGAGGTATGATAGAGATGCCCCTGGAGTTTCCAAAAAAGTTCAAAGGATCATTTTTCAGTATAAGCATGATTAAACTGAAAAAGCAAAACAACACAAGTAACAAATGTAAAACAAGAAATTATTATTTTTTTTAAAGCAAATGAAGCTGTGGCAAATTTTTCATGATCTGCTTTAAAAATTAATTTTAGGAATCTTTCCACTTAGAATTCAGAAGGATTGGGATACAGCACAGAGCTAGCCAGAGAAATTATTGCACACATACACACAGCCCAATCTTAGCCATAGTTTCAGAATGCAACTTAGACTGTGCTAGAGAGTTAAAAATAATTTAAAATAAATTTACTAAGTCAGGACTGTTCACACTAGTCAGACACCTATATTTAGGTATGATCTGCTTCCTGCTTTGATATCTGATCCCTCAACTTTATTTTAATTCTGGTCGGTGTCATCCTGATATTCATTAATATTTCTAAATTGGCAGTTAAACTATTTGGGGTGCTGAGCTTGCTGAATCAAAGCACAGCACTTTGCAACATTGCTCTTTGAAAGCCATTCAGAATGCGTTCTGCCGCAAAGTCCAAACTCAGCCTGCACCAGGTGACTTTTCATGCCTATGCTTCTGGACCAAAACAGCCTAAGGTTTGCAGAGCCAGAAGTGCTTAACCAGAGCGCTTGACATGATCTGAGATACTTTGCAGGTGATTATGGCAGCCATTGTTAAATCTGAGCTGCTAGATAGCTCACATGTATTTTTTTGCAAGCAGAGGTTGCTGGAAATGCATAGCTCAAAGTTTACAGAATAAAGTCATAAAGATTTAATCTATTAGTCAACATTGACATAGGGCAAGATGAAGCCTGTTTTGTGCCTAGCAGTTATCTAGAAATATCATCAAAATACAAATGTTAAAACACTGCAATTTTCTTGGCCGTACCTTAGGAACAGGTTGACCAAACAGTGAAAACATTCATGGCAGGGACAGAACCTAAATCTCCCTCACTTTCAGTTTGGCAGGTCTGTTAATTTAGTTGCTCATGCACTTGCTTTGTGGACATACAAAGCTTCCTTATACTGAATAAAAGTGTTGGTTTCTTTAGCCCAGTTTTTAGAGTGGTCAAGTGTGAAACTGGACATCTTCATCATCATCACCGTCATGCATTAAATCTATATACCATCCTTCATCCAAAGATTGCAAGGTGGTTTACAGTATAAAAAATGTCAGAAACAGCAACTTGTGCCCCCTGTTCCATGCCACTGATGCCCTGCTCATAGTCATAGTGTGTATGTGGAAGTTAGCAGTTAATTCCAACCTTCATGTTCAGTGTCTTGCATGCAGAAGGTCCCCAGCACCTTCTGGTAGGGCTGGAAGAGAACCATGGTTGACATCCTAGACTGCCAGTTGGTGTAGAAAATATTGAGCTAGATGGAGCAATGGTCTGACCTAGTATAAGGCAGCTTCCTATGTTCCTTTGGTCAGAGGCTGTGCTCCCCTGACTACCATCAGCTGGGGGCAATGAATAAATGAGGGGTGTTTATTTGGGGTCCTGGAGGCATCTGATTGAGCACTAGAGGAAACAGGATACTGCATTGGTAAATGGACCATCCAGTGATGCAACTAGATTATTTTAGACCCTGGACTTAGTGTTCTTATGAGCGTCTCCTTTATAGAAAACCATGGGCATGGGGAGGCACACAACATTTCCCTCCCATTCCAACCACGGTTCCATGCTTTGCATCTGCGTCTACATTCTTGATAGGTTCAAACAAAAACCAAGCAAACAGAACAGCTTGCCAATCTTGTAGTTTGTTCAGGGTGCTGAGAGCTGTTGTTGTTGTCATTTAGTCATTTAGTCATGTCCGACTCTTTGTGACCCCATGGACCAGAGCACGCCAGGCACTTCTGTCTTCCACTACCTCCCGCAGTTTGGTCAGACTCATGCTGGTAGCTTCGAGAACACTGTCCAACCATCTCGTCCTCTGTCGTCCCCTTCTCCTTGTGCCCCCCATCTTTCCCAACATCAGGGTCTTTTCCAGGGAGTCTTCTCTTCTCATGAGGTGGCCAAAGTACTGGAGCCTCACGATGATCAGCTTCACGATCTGTCCTTCCAGTGAGCACTCAGAGCTGATTCCTTAAGAATGGATAGGTTTGATCTTCTTGCAGTCCATGGGACTCTCAAGAGTCTCCTCCAGCACCATAATGAGAGCTGTTAGAAGGCTCCTATTTCCCTGAGAGAGCTGCAGGTCCCAGAGTTCCTTGGGAAAAGGGGTTAACTGTTAAAGCATCCTGAGAAAGGTAGCTTTGTAGGAGGAAAAGGAGGGTTTCTTAACAACTTTCAGCACCCTTAGTGAACCACAGCTCCCAGAATTCTCCAGGGGAAGCCATGCCCTTTCAGAATAGTATCATGACACTTTTAAATGCATGGTGTGACTGTGGCCTCTCCTCACTTCGACGCCACCCCTGAAATGACTGCTCTCTCTGGTGCGATCAAGGCAGCCCCTGGTAAAGGGGCCAAGCTAAACATGGTGTGCAGCTCCCAACCTGCTTATTACTGAATGGTTTCATTAAGATGGTTTTGGGTGGTTGAGGGAGTGGTGGCATTTTCAGGACCTGGATTGCCCTCCTACACGGCGGAAGTAGCAACCCTGCCCTGCAGGCATTGCAGCCAGGCACTCCTCCAGTGAAGGCATGGGGTGTAGCTCCGATCTGTTGTGGCTTTGGCATTGAGGTTGGCTCTAGAATTTCATGGAGACTGTTCCATTGACTAATTGCTCCCAGCCAGTTCGCAGACAGTAAGTGTGCTTAATGCTCGGTAATGCTTAGAGGAAGACGGCAGGTTACGGATTCCTGCGGGAGGAGGGTGGCGGACGTCGGTGGCCTTTAGAAACAGAGCGGAGAATTGCAGCGTTATGTAATTGGCCCATTATTTACAAATTAATTGAACCTGTGATTGTTTAATTGGTCATGTGATTTTTGAAAGGCGGGGTGAGGTGAGGGGGGAGAGAAATTGGCTGCCCTTGTGTGAGGAAGGAAGCGAGCTCCTATATAATTAGCCTGAAACTATGCAATTAAATTCTTATTAATACCCTCAAACAGCAGGGACCATTCAGGCCTTTAATTAGTGATTAACATGAGACAGGGAGAGATTGAGCTGTAACAAAAACTGGCTCGTGGTTGCAGCACAAGTTTTTAGCTGCTCTTCCTCCCCTCGACTTGGGAGGGAAAGGGAAGAATATGCAAACGACATGCTTCGTGGTGGAAGATCAAGCGCAGTCATGTTGAGGAAAGGATCTGAGGGAGACATGCCAACCCTACCGCGTAGGCTGCTTGTTTTCTTCTGCAATCTGCCTTGGGATTTAATTTGCTCTTGGATGCTGACAGTCGGGTCTGGTGGTCTAGAGCAGGTATGGGGGACCTTTTTCAGACACAAGGGCCATACTCCCTACTGGGAAAAGTTCATGAGGGTCACACATGCCAGTGGTGGGCAGGCCCCAGGAATGCCAACTTGAATAAAATATTTGAGGGGGCAGGTAAGTCACACCCCACATAATCTTATCACATGATGCAGTGCACACACACCATTTGAATGGCAATGCCCATCAACTTTTGGGGGGCCTGGCCCCCTCAAATATTTTATTGGGGTGGCTGAAGACCCCTCAGCCCCTAGGCGTTGGCTCCTATGGTAGGGCCAGAGGCAAATGATGCATCTTCAGAATTAGTGACTTACATTTAAATGGGAAGATAATGCATCTCAACATAAGTGAGGGAGATAGCAGGACCCAGGTGACCTGTTCCTTGATTGAGCTGCTTTCTGGGTGCAACAAGGTCCTCTCCTATTCTCCCTTCTTATGGATCTTTATATTGAAACCACACTTGGACCAGGCAGCCATTCAAGCAGAGATGTTGCTTGCTTACGACTCCCATCAGCTCCCACCTGTACCACCAATAGTCAGGGATGCTCAAAGATCAGCAGCATCTGCTGCATGCAGGTTTTCCACCTTTGAAACAGAGAACTGTGGTCTGTAAAGAAGGAGACATGGTCAACCTAATTCTGCCCTTCATTTTTATTAGTTAAGATTTTTTGCCCGTATCATTTGCAGTTGTAGCTGGTCTTTGCAAAACCATCCATCTTCTATGCACCAGCTGAATTCTTGAAAGGATACGTGTGTATGTTGCATTCTCTCCAGGGTCTCATTAGGCCTCGATTTCCAAAACTTTCCTAGTGGTATTAATATCTATCCACATGCTAGAGCAGGAAAGTTATTTTTCTGCTACTGGCTTTACCCCAACCTTGGGAGCGATCTTTCAAAAAACAGACAGCCGAACAAAAAGCCTTTGACTTCACTGATGGCAGAATCTGGCTGCTTTGTGCTTCGTTTGAACAATGCCTCCCACATTGTTTGGCATTTACTAGATATCTTAAATACTTTGGCTTCAACACTGCTAGCTGCCACAGTCTTGCTCCCCAGGTGTTATCAATTGTATATGTGGTTTAGCAGTGGCAACCTTTTAACTGCCAGTGCAGCCACATGCATGATGTGGACTAAAATCTTATTTTTTTTCATCAAAATTCATAGATTTAAAACTGGGGGAGGGGGAATCTACTGTTTAATGATAGCAATTGTTGAGAGAACAACACAGTGGTTAATGACCAATATGATGCATAGAAACATCTCTGCTGGATTAAACCAAAGGTCCATCCAGTCCAGGGGTTGTAGCACCTTTTCCAGTTTGAGGGCCACATTCACTTCTGGGCAACTTTCTGAGGGCCACATTCTGGTGGGAGGAGCCAGAGGCAAAAGTGAGCAGAGCAATATGTGCAATTTTTACCTTTGTATACTAGACTTGATTTTTACACATACCCCACTCTCTTCGTATAAGCAGTAATGAACATGTACATCCCAAGAAAGACTCTTCTTTCCCACTCCTTCCTAGTTTCACCTCCCTACATTACAATCAGGCTATTTTCAACTCATCACCTTCATCTTATTCAGGACACACAAGTGGGTGGGGGAAAGAATGTCCGAAAGCAGCCATTTCCATTCAGATCTGTCTCTCTGCCACAACTGGGATTGTTTCTGTTCCACTACAGTTCAGTTTCTGCCAAATACCGCAGTATTAATCTCTCACTGTCTGCTGTTAACATAATTTCAGAATTATTTACGTAAGTTACAAATTTAGCATAATTAATGATTTAATTATTCCCATGCCATTCATTTAAATGCAAACACAATTTAAACTGGAAGTAGGGGGTTTAACAATCACTTATTATTTGTGGACTGAAAAACAACAACAAATACAAATACCAATACCAATTCCCATTTGGTAGATTGATTTCCTTTCTAGACATCGGACCAATAAGGGAACATTGGCAATTTCCACTTCCGTTTCCATTTAGGGCTAATGGTTGCATTATCCACCAACCTCAGTCTGCCCTCAGCCAACCCACATCTACCTGGAAACCCATCATCCCTACTAGTTCCAGTGGGCACCTGCCACCACTGCCTGTACTTATGGGGCTCCCACACATTTTGGAACCCGGAACCTCCACAAGTTAAAGGAGGATTCCCTGCCTTAGACAGTCTCTCTTAAACACACAGAGGGCACTAGGGATGAGGATGGAGCTCGCACCCTCATGCATTCTCTCCCCTTCTTCATATTCAATTAAGGCTGGAGGAATGTTTGAGTAAGATTCCCATTGATAACCATTCATGAGAACTGGTCTCTGCATCTTCCATTGATGGTGCTGTGGTTCCTTTGAGGGACTCAGGATTTCATGGCTACTGTCGTTGTCTGAAAACAAGAGGGGGGTGAGCGGAGTAGGCCATATGCAGAAGCTTAAGTAATTTTCTGGAACAGTTTCTTTCCCCTCTGGGAGAGAGTAGCAGCCAAAATGGAAAATATCTCCTGCACAGGTTACATGCAAAGGTTGCCAGTGCAAACCGAAACAGCGGGAGCTCTAGTTAGCTCTAAATACTTGTAGCTGTCCAGACGGAGTGGATCCAGAAAGTAAATTGGATATCTTTATTTCTGGCTTTATTTCTGTTCCAGGCAGATCTGTATAATCTGTCTTCAAGAATCATATGCACTCGTTTGCTTTATCTGATCCGTGATCATTAACATGGAGCGGGGAGGCCTTAGATGAGCAGTAGAGTGTCTGATTTGTACACAGATGGCTCCAGGTCCAGTCCCCAGCACCTGCTGCTAAGGCTGAGAACAAATGCCCATCGGACACCCTGGAGACCACTTCCTGGACAATCCTGAGCTAGATGGACCAATGGTCTGATTCAGTAGATGGCCACATCCTGGGTGTTAATATAGGTCATTATATTAATATATAAAAGTTGTGGGTTCTAGCACAGTCCAGTTGCTTCCATATTCACCCTCGTTTACATGGTTCCACTTGTTCAAAGTGTAACCATCAACATGTAAAAAAAGGAGGGAATGCATCACTGAACAAGAGGATGGAAGCTTGCCTAAAAGTTATTCTCTTTTATGGGTACATGCAAATTTAGTAAGGAGGACTTTGATGATGGGACCTGTGTGTGCGTGCTTAGTTTGCTGTTCTGGTGCTGTTCCCTGTTGATAGGTGACTTCAAGGTCCCTTCAACTATTTATCTTTAAACTGGACTTGGACAACAGTTCATGTAGTGGGCACCTCTAAGCAGAGGATTGTCCTCGTAAAGTGGTTGTCTTTCTTTTCTAGCAGATGATAAGTCTAGGAGGTGCAGGGACTTGTCAATAGTGGTTCCAAGGTTTAAGAATTACTTACTTGACGACGTAGAAATATCTTGTTCCTGCAAAGGTTTATGTGATTGCGATGTGGTGTCTTCATTGGGACTTTGGGGAAACAGAATCTCAGGCTAGATACTCCTTTGGTCCGGGAGGAAGCTAAGTACAGAAAGAACCATAGCTCAGTGGTGTCAAGGCACCTCTCTTACATGCAGATGACCTCCAGTTTAATGCCTTGTCTCTCCAGTTAAAGGGTCAGGTTATAGGGGATGACTGGAAGACCTCTGTCTGTGACCCTGGAGAGTTTTCGTCAATCAGAGTAGACAATACTGAGCGATATGGACAAACGGCCTTACCTGGTATGAGGCAGCATCTTCCAGTGTTGGTGCAACTGCAATGGCGCTCCTGTTGCTTAGGTCTGCTGTGAGTAGTTTTAAGCCTCTCTTTGGCCTCTGGCCTTGCTAAGCTAAACTGTTACTGATGAAGTCAGAGGCAATGAGACAAGCCTGGGCAATTATTTACCCATGCTTCCTTCCCATCTCACCTCTTCACCTCTGATGAATAGTCCTTGAGGGCTTCCCTAACAAAGGGAGCAGAATGCGGAACGTCCTGTACATGGGAATTTCAGGTCAGGAGGAGGGATGTGCCAGCTGCCGCTCCCCAAGCAAGCAAGCCCAGCCATCAGTGGAGCCAGCGTGGTGTAGTGGTTAGGGAGTCAGACTTGGACCTGGGAGACCAGGGCTCAAATACCCATTGAGCCATGAAGCTCTCTGACCATGAGCCAGTCAGTGCCTCTCAGTCTAACCTACTTCACAGGGTTCTTGTGAAGATAAAGTAGGGGAGGGAGAGAACCGTGTATGCCCAGTAATAAATCAATGGTGAGCCAGAAGTGCCAGTGGGAATGGACACATCTGTCTATTTCGGTTTCTGTCAGTTTCTCATTTTCCCAGCCTTAAGTTCTGTTTGCCACATTTCTGCATCAGTTTGCTATTTTTTTCAGTTCTCATGAAAATTCACCAGCGTTTTAGTGCACATTTCCCCTAATATACACATTTTAGAATTTTAGAACCCTAAAGTTCATTTCTGCAAGCATTTTTCACCTAATACAATGCATGCTTGTATGTTATTTTTATGAATGTATACATTCTTATGCACACCTTCCCCTAATATGTGTGGTTTGTACACATTTTGTGGGTGGAGAATAGCAGCGCAAAATTCAGAGAAGTACAAATTTCAGAGGGTAGTTGCATTTCAGTTCATGTATCGTCTTGGGAAGTCTGATTAGGTGAGTCCACATTAAAAATCTGAAATGAGCCAAGTATCTGTGAATGACACTGTTATCTCTTCCCAATCAAGCTCTCCCTATTTAAATCTAGCCCCATTAAAAGGTAGGCATGGAGCCTCTCCCAAGCCAGAGCTAAAGTGGCCACTTACACATCGCCCAAAAATGCATCGCCAAAAGGAAAACAGGACGAAAGAAGACAGAGATTTGCATGAAATTTGCACATGCTAATCAAAGTTTATAGTTGCAAACTGAGAACTACTGAGTTGTAACCAACTAAGCCCTTCTCAGAGTAAACCACTTAAAATTAATAGGCCTGTGTTAGTCATGCCCATTAATTTCAGTGGGTCTACCCTGAGTAGGAATAACTTGGGATACAACCTGCTTTCTGTAAGTTAAATAGAAACGCAATTCAGCTTACCATAGTGGGGAAGATGGTGACCTACAGTATGTGCCTGCTCACTCTGTTGTCCAAGTTGTACTACCTGTAGATGGGCAATGTGTTGCTTTGTCCTCCTTCTTTGACACGTGTTAGTGGCTGCAACATACCTTAATGGTTTGAGATGAGGGTCAACTCTAGAGGACCCTCTTTTGCATCATCTCCTTTGTTAAACCTTCACACTCTGCCCCATAACTTTTACTTGGTCAAATTTAGGAGCTGGTGGAGCTGCCCTTCTAATGCCTTGCAATGCATTGATCTGAGGCATTTTGGGAGAGGAAAATGGCAGCCACAATCAGTTTCCCACAATGCCCCAGAGGAGTCATGTGGGGAATTTAAATGGTGGCTCCAGCATGCCCCGGTTCTCAGTGGAGTCCCGAAAAGGGTGACCCAAGGCAGGCATCACCAGGAGCGGAGTGTTGGCAAGCCCTGGTCACAATCTGAAGATTCTGGTTGCTGCTGCCAACTCAGGATTGAATCCCCTTGCGCACCAATTGGAGCCTGACATTTAAGAGAATTCATTGTCATGTTCTTTCTGATTTGCCTCATGGGTTTTACGGAGGTGTTTTTTATATATACGGGCAGGTGGGTGGGTGCACTATGAAAATATGTTTATTGTTATTGTACAGGCAAATCTTGCTCTGTAGTTAGGATGGAGCAAAGGCTCTTGGGAAGGGATATGGGGAACGCTGCTCTTAGCCAGTGTGAAGCTATTTGAGCCCCCGGAGTCTTCCCCCATGTGCTTCGGAGCTGTTTGATCTTCAAGGGGTTCCCCATCCCCCGGCCCTCCCCACTTTCTTCTGTTACAAAGAGAAACAGCAAGGTCTGCAAAGCACGCCAGGATGCCGGGTGGAAGGGGGGCAGTGAGTTAGCCGAGAGGAAATTTCATGCAAATGATAAGCAGGCCCAGCAGTTAAATCTTGGGCTGACACATTAATGAATTTCACAGCACGCCTGGAAAAACTCTCACCCTGGCCAGGATTCGTTCGGGGAAGGGAGGAATAAGGGCAGGGGGCGCAAGGGCAGCGGACGGCGGCGGGGTATAGCCAGGGGGAACCTTGTTCCCATTATCTTTTTGTGATTATGTTGAACAGGAGCTGGCAGTATGTTTTCCCTTTAAAAGAAGAAGAAGAAGAAAGTTTGCACACAAGAATCCTGTCCGCCCCCCTTCCAGCTTTGGTTTCTGTGGTTAATGGGGAGAGGGACCAGGGGTGCAGAAGGAGGGAGAGGGAGCAAAATGAGTTTAGCAGCTTTTTCTGTTGTTGCTGCTGCTACTGCTGACTCTCTCCCCGCACTGCACCCCCCCCCCAATTTCATAACCTGGTCGCAGCTCGTACAATTCATGCTCCTTAATAGCTCTGGCAGTTAGTAGCAGAGAGAATGTCCCTGCCGCCCCCCCCCCAGCCCAGTTCAAGGTGGGTGGTCTTCTCACGGGCACTGGGCAGGGGCGTTGGATGGAACAGGTATTGCATGGGGGAGATGCAGGAGTCAAGATGAGTGGAGTGACCATTTTCTCCCCATTTTATTTTTTGGGATGGGGAGAGGGATGGGTCAAGATAGAGGTGTATAAAATGAAGGCCGGTGTAGAGGAAGTGTATAAGAGAGGAGCTTTTCCCCTTCTAAAAGTTGTTTCCGATGTTGATCCTACTCAGAGTAGACCCATTGAAATCAATGGATATAACTAACTTGGGCCCATGAATTTCATCGGATGTCATCTGATTAGAACTTAGTTAGGTACAACCCTGAGTGTTTCCTGTCAGTGAAATTTTGGTGGCCTGTGATGGGTTAGAATAAGGATAGTTTTAATCAATGTAATAAATTTATGATTTTTTTCTTTTTAACATAAAGACTCGATTCAGATGCCCCATCCCAACAATGCATTAAGACATCAGGCACTTGTGCCTTGGAGTTCTGCACTCCTTTCTTCCCTTCCTCTCACACTCTGTAGTTTCCCTCCCTCACTTTCTGGTTGGTGATAACCATAGTTTACTGTGATGTCAAAATAGAGCAAACCATGGTTACTACAAATGGTAGATTTATTTATTTATTATTACGTGTATATCCAACTTTTCCTTCAATGAGCTTAATGTGGCATACGTTGCTCTCTTCCCCATTTTATCCTCACAACAACCCTGTGAGTTTGGTTAGGCTGCGAGAATATGACTGGCTCAAAGTCGCCCGGTGAGCTTCATGACTAAGTGGGGATTTGAACCCTGGTCTCTCAGGTCCTGATCCAGCACCCGAACCACTATACCACACTGACTTATTGGGAACCACGGACTTTACTAGGATGCAAAGATTGGGCTGGAGGCAAATGGTGGGCCACAGAAGCCATAATTTGCTCAGTTGGGACATAAACAGCAAATTGAGGAGTTGACTTGTATGACAGAGAAGGGGAGAGTGAGTGGGTCTTTCAGATCTTCCTTTGACCTATCCCATCTCTTCTTTGCACAGCCTGCAACTGCAATCTCCATGCCCGCCGCTGCCGTTTCAACATGGAGCTCTACAAACTCTCGGGACGGAAGAGTGGGGGCGTCTGCCTGAATTGTCGCCACAACACTGCTGGGCGACACTGCCATTACTGCAAAGAGGGCTTCTACCGAGACATGAGCAAATCCATCACTGACAGAAAAGCCTGCAAAGGTAAGGAACAAGAACATCTCCCAACCTTCCTTGTGAGAAAGGATGAGGTTAGGAGTTTGCCAGTTTACTTAGTCATGGCTGGCAATCATTAGGATTGGTACGGCTGAAGTCAGGGAGCCTAGACAGGACATGTGGTGCCAGGGACAATGACAGGCCGAGTCAGCTCCCCTAGTTTTGTCCTCTGCCTCCCTGCTGAGTTCTACATGGACCACACTGAGGCTCAGGAGGAGGCAGCTGACTGACTGGTCCATCCCTGGGCCAGATGTAAGAAGGCAGGTATGCGAGGGCTGGCTGGGATCAGACTGAGGTTGGTGGGGAATTTGCCCTAATGGGAAATAAAAATGTACTGTTGTTAATGATGATACCCCGCCCACCTGGCTGGGCTTCCCCAGCCACTCTGGGGGCTTCAAAAAAAAAATTAAAATACTGTAATACATCAAACATTAAAAGCTTCCCTAAACAGGGCTGCCTTCAGATGTCTTCTAATGATAGTTGTGAAGGTCAAATTACATTGAGAAACACACCCCAAAGAGCGAAGTAGTGACCCCAGTGCCTCAACCAAACCTGATAATCGCTGCTTTACAATCCAGTTTAATTAATTTCAGAATGGACGTTTGCGTTCCTATCCAAAGGTGAAGGAGACGCACTTCCTAGTTTGGTGCTTCTCTCAGGCAAGAAACCATGGCTCTGTCAGCACTGAATAATTCCTTCCCCCGTCACGGTTTATTTATACTAATCTGGAGTCTGGGTTTAAATGAGAAGCAGGCTTCTTGCATGCATCATCAGCTTTTAACCCACAGTATAGCTTATCCCTGGGTTAATGTGTATCCACCACAATTAGCATTTCTTTTCTTCATTCAGGCTTCGCAGCACCCTCTTTCAAAATATATATCTTTCTGGAACACTTGTTAGAACAGCTGAAAGGTTCATCCAGAACCATGGTAGCTGTTTATTTTATTTACTTATTTATTCCATGTACAGTGGTACCTCGGGTTAAGTATTTAATTCATTCTGGAGGTCCGTTCTCAACCTGAAACTGTTCTTAACCCGAAGCACCACTTTAGCTAATAGGGCCTCCTGCTGCTGCTGCGCGATTTCTGTTCTCATCCTGATGCAAAGTTCTTAACCCGAGGTAATATTTCTGGGTTAG
Organism: Podarcis melisellensis; assembly: GCF_964234715.1. Classification (NCBI taxonomy): domain Eukaryota; kingdom Metazoa; phylum Chordata; class Lepidosauria; order Squamata; family Lacertidae; genus Podarcis; species Podarcis melisellensis. The sequence goes on along the minus strand of NC_138546.1, from coordinate 16,515,497 downwards.
CGGAGTCTGTAACCTGAAGCATACGTAACCTGAAGCGTATGTAACCCTAGGTACCACTATATAGCCCATCTTTTCATCCAAGGAACTTAAGGTGGTTCCCTTCCTCCTCAATTAATGCCCACAATAGCCCTGTGGAGTAGGCTGGGCTGAGAGGCAGTGGCAGACCGTGGTCACTCAGTGAGATTCATGACTGAGTGGGGATTTCAACCCTGGTGTCCCAGGTTCTAGTTTCTCACTCTAACCACTACACTACACTGGCTCTCAAGGATGGTTTTGCACTCAGGGACCTTCTGGACAGGCAGGTGTATTCTGCAACATGCAGTTGGCACAATAATAGTGCACTAGTGGTGGGTTTATACTAGGCTGTCCACAGAATATTATTATTATTATTATTATTATTATTATTATTATTATTATTATTAGCTACCCTTCATCTGAAGTTACCGTATTATTGCAATGTGATAAAGAGGAGTACTCTTTTCTGTTGCCCTAAATGCACTGAGATGTGATTGAACATGTTTATTGGACTCTTATTCGGGCTTTAGACCTGGTTTTGGAACAGAAATTGCCACAGTAACTCCCTGCTGAAAGAGAGATGGGGGACTGCAGCCCCATTGCTCCTCTTGGACATCCCAGTGGCCTTTTGAAACAATCAGCCATGCCCTCCTTGTGCCTAGCATGGGAGGTGGGTGTCCTGCATTGTGCTAGCTTCTGTCTGTATTCGGGTGGATGACTCCAGAAGGTGATGCTGGGGAATGTTTCTCTGTCTCTTGCAATTTACACTAGAGTGGTACCTCGGTTTATGAACTTAATCCATTCCGGAAGTCCGTTCTTAAACCAAAAGCATTCTTAAACAGAGGCGCACTTTCCCTAATGAGGCCTCCCGCCACCGGTGCCCTTCCACCGTTCGTATTCCATTCTTAGACCGAGGTAAAGTTCTCAAACCAAGACACTATTTCTGGTTTTGCGGAGTTTGTAAACCAAATCGTTCTTAAACCGGACTGTTCTTAAACTGAGGTACCACTGTACATGTTCCTCAGAGCTCTGTTTTGGCTCCCCCACTATTGAATATCTACATGAAACCACTGGGAGAGGTTCTTCAGAGGTGTAGCCTGAGGTGTCACCAATACACGGATGACAGCTAGATCTACATCTCCCTTTCATCTCACTCAGGTGAGGCCCTTCACACAGTAAAGGACTGGATGAGGGCCAATAAACTGAGACTCAGTCCAAGCAAGACAGGTATTATTAGTGGATAGTTCATCTGCCCAGTTAGGTGATGTTCAGCTTGCTCTGAAAGGATCTTGCATTCTCCCAAAACCAGCAGGCTCACGGTTTGGAATCTTCTATCATGATTGGTTTGAGGCTTAGGTGGCCTTGGTGGCTCAGATGATGTTTTATGAGGCTCAGCCGATAGGTAGATCTACAAACTACAACCTCGCCATGCAACAGTTATGCAGGATCTAGCAAGAACTTGGTAGTATTATTGCTTGGGTTATGCATGAGGTTCCTTTGAAAATGGACTTGAAAACTCAACTGGTCCATGGGGATTGGTAAATACAGTGGAGGCTGGCCCATTGGAATGAATGAGGCACTGCCCCACTGGCCTCATTCTGGCCTCTGCCAGCCCCCACTTGACTGCCTTCTTTCTCAACCAGTCCAGGGGGTGGCACAAGCTGTCTCAACTTCCTTCTCCTTAGTCTCAGTATTGGCCTTCTAGAATTCAGTAGGAAGGAGGAGGATGGGGTCAACACTAGAATTATTTGACCCTACCAGTCCCACTTGGCACCAGTGTGGTGAAGGCGGGGGCTTTCTGGTGCTGGCTCCCTATTTGTGGAATGCCATCCACAGAGATGCTGGCCTGGTGCCCACTCTATGGACTTTTAGGGGTGAAGCAGGATTTGGCATTTTAAAACTCTCGCACCAATTTATTTCCCCCTTGCTGTTATTATTCTGCTTTTAAATTGATTGTATGCTGTTGTGGTTGCGCTGACTTTTATGCGTCAATTTGCACTGTTTATAGCTTTTTCAATTGTTTTCATTTTTATATATATATTGTTTTGTATTTTTAATGACTTTATAAACTGCCAGAGGATTGTGTTAATGGGTGGTATAGCAAAATAATTAAATAATATTTAATAAACTGAAAAGCTAATATTCTGTCCTCTTTAAAAATATCAAAAGTTTCCCAGCACCAATAAGAAGGGGAACTGAAATATTTAATTTAGGGGTGGGGTGGGGTGAGGGAGGAAATTCAGTAAAGCTCTCTATTGGTGCAATCCTGTGGATATTTACTTTTTCAGTGGGACTTGCTCCTTAGGAAGTATGTTAGGATTCCAGCCATATAGTGAAATGCTGTGCATACCTATTAAAACAAGTTCAAAACTTTACACAGAATTTTTTTTTATTATTAAAATACTTGCAATACCATATCAATAGCCTGCACTCCATTAGCATTATTCAAACTTAGACAACATAAAAGCACTGAAGATGGTTAACCTCCGCACTCCCCTTGCCAATAATTGCAATTTTGATTCAGAGATTTGACTGGCATTGCACCCATCCCAGATGACCAGCTTGACTTGTCTTGTGTTCATTCATTATGTTACTAATTAATTCTATGAGCGTCACATTTCTAAAAATAGGGGGTAAAATTCCATGGAAAAAGAGTGCAATGGTTCTGACAACAATTTTCCAACCCACACCACGGCTGTCAGAGCCGGGCCATGTGCAGCTGGACCAGGAAGCAGACTTGGGGCGCGTGTTCTCCAACCCAAAAGTCCTTATTTGAGCCAAGAGTGTTTCCGGTGAGAAAGTTTCCTCTCTTCACTGTCACAATGAGGTGGCTGAGATTCCACAGCTTATTAGTGGAGGGTCCATGTCTCTCTTTCAGTGTTTATGTTTACTATGAATGGCCAAAATGGTACCCAACATCTGGAGGGCCACAGGTTAGGCACCCATAAGCTTTGCTCTGCATATGAACAAGCTCTCTCGCATTGCTGGAAGGACCCTGACTAGCATCAAACCTCCAGCGGGTGGGAAAGAAGCCTTACTTCTCCCCCTGCCCCCAGAAACCCTTCCTCCCTGAAGCAGCTATTTGTGTCCATAGGGACAATTCCATTAATGCCAGTTAATGCCCTGGAGGGAGTGGTCAGTTTTCATCAGGATGATGGCTGCAAGGTATGTGTATTATTTTTTACCTCCTCAACCTGTTGCAGTCCAGAAAAAGTTCCATATGAATAAAAAGGTAAAGGGACCCCTGACCATTAGGTCCAGTCGTGACCGACTCTGGGGTTGCGGCACTCATCTCGCTTTATTGTGCTGAGGGAGCCGGCGTACAGCTTCCGGGTCATGTGGCCAGCATGACTAAGCCGCTTCTGGCGAACCAGAGCAGCGCACGGAAACGCCGTTTACCTTCCCGCCGGAGCGGTACCTATTTATCTACTTGCACTTTGACGTGCTTTCGAACTGCTAGGTTGGCAGGAGCAGGGACCGAGCAATGGGAGCTCACCCCGTCACGGGGATTCGAACTGCCGACCTTCTGATCGGCAAGTCCTAGGCTCTGTGGTTTAACCCACAGCACCACCCACGTCCATATGAATAAAGCATTTTAAAAAATAAATAAATGGGGGGAACAGCAGTGAAGCAAGTGAACAGTTAGAGGGGTTTTTTTTTGCTCTCAGCATGCATAGGGAAAGAGCAATGATGGCTGATGCTCACGTTTTCCGTTTGCATTTTCAATCTCGCACTCTACATTTTCTCTCGTCTCCCAAGTCAAAACGTGAATTTTCAACATTCGAAGCACGGCTGTATGCAAAAGAGCATTTCAGTCATAGGCTGTTGTTTTTAAATGCTCTTAGTGTATAAGCATTGACCCTTAGTCGGATTTTGTAGGATTGGGGTGGGTGGTGCGGCGGCGTTATTTTTGCAGTAACCGAATATATTTTAGTTTATGGATGTTTTGCACCTGGAAGAAATTCTCTGGCAGGTCATAACAGTCTGTAGCTGAGACGCACCCTGGGCCAAAAGGAGCCGGCCGCACACTTTCTCTTTGAAGAAGTGCCTTGCGCTGGCTGCAGTGGAAACCCCTTTCCCTCTCTGCCTGATTGCATTACCTAGAAAAATCCCGACCTGCCCTCGGGGTTTAGATGGAACGTGGATGATGCAGCGAGGAGAAACTTCACAGTTTTAACAAGCGCCTCATAAAGCTGAAGGCAGAGCTGGCAGACGGTGTGTAGCAGGGGTCTGGCACAGCCAGGCGAGCGAGCCAAGCCTCCCAGCCAGGTCATTAGGAAATAGGGAGCTAATCATTTTTAATCACCCAAGCAGCTGAGTTGGCAAGGCGTCCCATTCATGTGTGCCTCGCTTCTACACCGTCCCGTCTCCCCGTAGCCTGAAGAGTTCACACTCTTTCCCCCCAGCGACCGCGTGCTTTTTGTAGCCTCGCCATGGCAGCTGCGTTGGAAACAAGCAGGTTCTGACATTCCAGGAGCTGCCTGGGACGGGTTGGGTGATGGGTTATGAAAAGCAGGGTGGGTGAGTCTCCAGCAGGAAATTGCCACGGGGAAGGGTGGAATATGGCGGTCCAACGCATGAGCTGCTTGAGTTCAGATGGTCAAATCTGCTGATTCCAGATTCTCCTTTTTCTAGTCTTGGTCCTCTGCATTTCTGCATCAGTTTGCAAACTTTTTTTGATGTGGCACCCCACCTGCCCCCATCACCTCTAGTGCCAGCAGAGAAGCCGGCGCCAATTTCAGGCAAGATTGTGCCAATTTCTAGCAAGATCTCCCTGAAATCGCAGCAGAGACCTTGCGCAATTTTGGTGCGCAGCAGAGACCTTGCGCAATGCTGGTGGAGATGGCACAGGCAGTAGGGGCAGGGCAGAATGAGGTGAAATGGGACACACCACCCCTGCTTCTACTCCGCCTTCAGTTCAAATCCTGGCTCAGAGTGAGCTCCTAATAATTCCTTTGAAGTTGATTCAACTGACATCATGCACTTGACCTGCCTGGGACAGGTGGGAGAGAGTTTTGGCTATGGCCTGCCAGGTGAATCCAGTGTCTGATCCCAGCTGCAGGAAGGGTCAATCAGGTGGTCATTCTCAGCACTACCTGGAGGTGCTGGCTAAAGCTGGAATCTTTTGTAACAAAGGCATGTGCTCTACCATGGAAATGTGTCCTTTCTCCATTTGGAAAACCATTTGGTTTTGCCACGGCCTTTCAACTTATGGTAACAAGGATTCAGGTTTTTCCACTGGTGGTGCCAATGTTGTGGAATGGCCTCCCTGATGAAATATGAGAGGCCCCATCAATGTTGTCAGTGTTTCTTAACCATTTTAATTTTCATGCTTTTAAATTGTCTTTTTTATTTTTTATTTTGATTGAGGATATTTTAATGCCCAAATGGATTTTTTTATTGGTTATTTTAATTAGGTAAACTACTGAGAAGCCATTTTGGCAGACAAGCGCTATATAAATTAATAAATTAGCATTAATTAATTAATTGGTTAATTTGGGGGTGAAACAGATCTTCCTGAGATTTCAGAGAACTCTTAAGAAAAGAAACCCAGGTTTACCTCTCCCTGCTGAGAATTCTTGGAACAAACCTGGAGGAAGTAAGCCCATTCTGAGTGAAGATGAAGAGAAAGGGTGTAGTCTTTGGTCATGAATTCAATTTGGTTCTCATTTAAAAGTGAGCCCTCTTAATTTGCATTCTCCAAAACAATTTGCGAACTGAAACAAAGACACCCTTTGAGATTCACCCTTCTTCAAATTTTGCAATGCAGTTCTTCAGCCAAGTAATGTGTACAAAAATCCATATGCTAGGTGTGTAATTATGCATATATTCATGAACATAACATACAAAAATGCACTGTTAGGGGAAGGTGCTCTGCAAATATGAGTATATTGGGCAAAACTGAGTACAAAATGTGTATGTTCAGAGAGATTTGCACAGAAATGCTGATGAATTTTCATGAGGACTAAAAAAAACCCTGAGACTCACTAACTGATGTGAGGAATTGAATTTAAGATTGGGAGAATGAGAAACTGAGAGAAAATGGAACTCACAGAATTGCCCTTTCCTACTTCCTCTCCCCCACTCCACCCCTTTGGACCCATTCTACTTAGGAGAGAAAGATGCATAGCTATCTACTTGCAAAGAGGATTTTTCGCTCCCTTGCCTGACTTTTCCTGACTGCTTGGACAATGCTGCCATAGCCATTGTGCTTTCAACCTAGTTTTTCATTCCCACTTTCTTCGTTGTTGAGGTCTAATCTCAGCCGGGCAGCTACGCCGGGCATCTTCCTACCATCTGCAGGCACCTCGGCCATTGCGAAGCCCAGCCTGCTGTGCTGATCCCCCTTCCTTCGACCCGCCGTGTTTCCTGGAGAGCAGCTGGGAGGGAGACATGTGCCCTGAATCTTGCAACCCAGCACAAAAGTGGCAGGGCAGGCGGTGAACTTGTCAGCTTGCGGTTTCTCGAAAAAACCCTGAGTCATTTCCTCTGTGGGGCTGGGAAGGGAGTTGCTGGAAGCCTGGAACCACGGCGGCTGTGAAATTTCCCCTTCCCTCTTTCCCTTCCTCTGCTTGCACTTTCTCTCTCTCTCCTCCCCCCACCACCTTTCAGAGGATCCATCCTCTCCCCCATGCTTTTTACCATCTACATGAAGCCACTGGGAGAGATCACCAGGGGGTTGGGGCTAAGTGTTCAGCAATATGGGGATAATACCCAGCTCTACCTTTCCTTCAAATCAGAACCAGTGAGGGCAGTGAAGGTCTTGTGTGAGTGTCTGGAAGTGGTTGGCGGATGGACGGTGGCTGACAGATTGAGTCTGAATCCTGACAAGACAGAAGTACTGTCTTTGGGGGACAGTGGGTGTGTTGTTGTGAGGGAGTCCTTGGTCCCAAACGGCGTCACCATGCTCCTGAAGGACCAGGTGCGCAGACTGGGAGTCATTTTGGAGTCACAGCTGTCCATGGAGACACAGGTCACTTTTGTGTCCAGGGCAGCTGTCTACCAGCTCCACCTGGTACGCAGGCTGAGCCCTGCCCGTGGACTGTCTTGCCAGAGTGGTGCATGCTCTAGTTGTCTCCTGCTTGGACTAATGCAATGTGCTCAGCGTGGGGCTACCTTTGAAGGTAATCCAGAAACTACAATTAATCCAGAATGCGGCAGCTAGACTGGTGACTGGGAGTGGCTGCTGGGACCATATAACACTGGTCCGAAATGACCTTGGCTCCTAGTACGTTTCCGAGCACAATTCAAAGTGTTGGCGCTGACCTTTAAAGTCCTAAATGACCTTGGCCCAGTATATCTGAAGGAGCATCTCCACCACCATCGCTCAAGCTGGACACTGAGGTCCTCCTTCAAGGGTCTTCTGCTGGTTCCCTCACTGCAAGAAATGAAGTTACAGGGAACCAGGCAGAAGGCCTTTTCAGTCGTGGCACCTGTGGAATGCCCTCCCTTCAGATGTCAAGGAGATAAAGAACTACACAACTTTTAGAAGACATCTGAAGGCAGTCCTGTATTGGGAGGTTTCTAATGTTTGATGTTTTTATTATTTAGAAATGCTGTAAGCCACCCACAGTGGCTGGGGAAACCCAGCCAGATGGGCGTGGTATAAATAAAGTAGTAGCTCCCCACTATAAACTCTTCATTCACCAACCCCTTCCCTCCCTTGCTTTTGTGTAATGGAGGCTGGTCCTATTAGAGCAAATGGGGCACTGCAGCACCTAGTTATACTATGGAACTCACACCCAAAGGAAACAGCGAGAGCCACCAACTTGGATGGCTTTAAAAGAGGATTGGACAAATTCATGGATCATGAGGCTACCGTGATGGCTATGCCTATCGTGGTTGGAAACAGTAATGCTTCTGGGAGCCACAGGATGGAGGAGTGATCTTGAGTGTGCTTGCAGGTTTCCCACAGGTACCTGGTTGGCCACTGCAAGAACAGGATTCTGGACTAGGTGGGCCATTGGCCTGATCCAAAGGGCTTTTCTTATGCTCTTATGTATTGCCCCACTGGCCTCAGCCAGCCCCTACCTGCCTGCCTCCTTGCAACAAGTCTAGGGGGTGGCACTGCCTATTAGTTTCCTTCTCCGTCTCCATGTTGCCCTTGTACAACTTCACAATGTAGAGAAAAATAGAACTAGTGGTCTTTGCCTGCCTTTGTCTCTGGCTCCACCTACTGTTGGGCTCCCTGCCTTTCGCCCCACCAGTCTTAATGGATGCCAACCACTGCTGCTTTTATGTACTTGGTTTACCTGCAGGTAAATAGTGGCTATGGATGGATAAATCAGTCAATTTTGGTTTCCCTCAAATTCTCACTTTCCCAGTTCACTCCATTTCTGCGTCTGTTTGAATTTTTTGTGTGTACTAGTAAAAACTAACCATTTTAGTGTACATTTGCAGTGGGTTAATGCAATTTTGCCAAATATTTTTCAATGAACTTCCCCTAATGTAATTCATTTCTGTCTGCTGCTTGCACTAATATTTGCATTCCTCTAATGTACATATTCTTCTATATACCTTCCTCTAATATGCACATTTTTCTGTGCAAAATTCAGGAAAGTGTCCATTTTTTAAAAGATAGCTGCATCCCGGTTTGTATGTTGTTTCAGGAAGTGCCGATTAGGTACTTCTAATTTCAGCCTGATCCCTGGAAGTGGGGAGGGAATGGAATTGGGTTGCAGGTAGCAAAGTGTAAACTTGAGAGACAGAGAAGTCAGAGTAGTGGTACCTGGTTAGGATGGCCACTGACATGTTAACCCTGCCTCCCCCCAAAACAGGACAAAGGCGAGTGTAGCTTTGCATAAAATGTACATGTGCTGATTTATATGTGTAGAAATCACTGCTATGATTGAACAGAAATACAATGCATTCTACCATATTGGAGAAGATAACTGTGATGAGGCACCTGTGTCTTCCTGCTCAGTCAGCTGTCCAGGTACTCATGATGGATGGGCAGCTTCAAGGCACCTGCAGCTCTCACGTCTTAGAATTCTTTATCTTTAAACCAGATTTGACCCAGACAGCCCTTCGAACAGAGAATGGTCCTCTGCCTTCTGGCAGATCCAGACCTTAGTACTGCAGCTCCCAGGCTTCCTGGGTGTCTGACTTGGTGGTTCCAAGTCTGCCTGAGGTTCTGGAGAGACAACCGGGTAATTAGTTCAAACGAGCTATCTCTTTCTTATCTGCTATTGATAATTTGGGAGCAGGCCAAAGTTATTATCAAGCATCTCCCCCCGGTTATTGAGTCTGCCACATTTCAACTCTAGCAATAGGATGTCTTATCTATGTTGGCTATCTGTTCTCAAATATAGGCAGTCTTTTCCCTTGGCACGGTTTAACATTTTGCCTTCTAAGCTTTTAGAAGGCGGATATAACAATGTCCCGGCAAATGATAGATACTGCCTGTGCAACAGGGATGAGGTGGAGACAGCCTTATGTCTTCTTTTTAACTGTACTTTTTACCAGGAGGCTAGAGAAGTTCTCATATACTGCCTTATGTGATTTTCCCCCCCCCCCCCAGGCTTCAAAATGTCTGGAGACGATTGTGCTCCAGTATTTTTATTATGGAGCAAGTTAATGACATGTAGAGATATTGCTAAAAGTCCAGTTTAAAGCCCGTGGCCCTCCAGATATTGCTGGACTCCAGCACCCATCAGCCCCAGCCAATGAACAGCCAATGGTCAGCGATAATGGGAGTTGGAGTCCAACAACATATAGAAGGCCCCAGGTCCCCTACCTGGCTTAGGCCATCCATGATTGCCTCATGCAGCGCGTAGTTAAACCATGGGATTCACTTCCAAAGCAGGTAGTGAAGAAAGTATGGCAATTAGCTTTGGTAGAAAAATTGACTAACAAATTGACTTAAGTTTCTGAAAAGTTTGAAATGAAAGGGCACATTTGCAGTGGATTGGTATACCTTTCATTATGTATACGGCTAAAGGGAATCAGCAGAACCTCCTTTATGGCTAATGTACTTTTAAGCTGCAATGCGTTCATTCATTTGAGTAAGTGGCTGGAATTGTGTTGTTCTGGTAGTGCTGACTTCACAGTAATCTGTAATCTCATCTACTGGAAAGCGGGTGGGGTGATTTGGTTTGCTTCACTTTTTTGGTGATTTGTAGCACAATAAAACAAAAAAAATAGGGGGAGGGGAAAGAGGATTGGACAAATTCCTTGAGGATAAGGCTATCAGTGGCTACAGTGACTAGATCTGGGATGCTGGGCTGGATATCTCATGGGCTTTATCCAGCAGAGCTCTTCATGTGTTCTTCCTGGATGTGGGTTAGTCAGATACATTCTGGTCCCAGCCGTTTTCTGAATCAGTTATTTACCTTCCCACCCCCCATCTTTTTGGCACCACTGTAGCCAGGCGCAGTGGAAACAGAAGCTCTTGTCTCTTAGCTTATGTTCTTTGCTCGGGATTTAGGAGTCTTCCTAAGAGAGATCCTCTTTATCCTATGCCACACACGCACACGCAAGCTGCTGTTTGTGGGGAGGGGTGGCGGTGTCAAGGAATCCAGTCAGGGAGACTTCAGGGCTGTCTGTGCAGGAATATAGTCAGAGGGAAGGAGACTGGGCGCATTCCCACCCACCCACTCACTCCCCCAGCCCGACTCTGGCAGCCGTTCAGTCTTCTTTCCTTTGCAAGGAGAGCACCGAGAGACGCTCCCCCCCCCCACACACACCCTCTCTTCCTCAGATGGAAATATATTCTGGTTTCAAACTCTCTAATCTCTATCGCTGAAGCAGCAGCCAGGCGTCTGTCGAGGCAAGTCCTTCCTTTGAGATCTTCCCAGAATGAAAATGCAGAGCATTAGGAAGTTACGAAGCATCTCAATTAAGAGGTGATAAGACTGTGATGGATGGCCAAACCACAAACCAAGGCGGGACAGTGGTGTTTCGGCTGCTACTCTTTCTCTACCAGGATTAGCCAATCCTGAAGCCCTGGGCGACCGCTCGTCACCTGCCTACAGAACCAGAGAAAGATGTTGATGCCCTCTGCCCTGTTTAGCTCTTTTCTCTGTGGATCTCCAGCATTGCTCTCCATGAGCTCCTGGGTGCTGGCAAGGGTGCCGCTTGCTATTTTGTGGAAGCCTCAATGGAGACCCGAAGGTGAAGAAGTGATTGGAATCTGTAAACACAGCACGCAGGTGGTGCTGTCAGTCTTGCTGCACAGAAGGCTGCATTGGTCCAGCAAGAAGGTTTGGGAGGATCAGAGGAGCCTCAATGGAGATCCCTCAAGAGGAAGGATGGGCAGCCTTTTGGGATATGAGACCCATATCCTATTAGACCACCGGCTTTACTGAAAGGAATTCCATACAACCAACTGGTCTGCTTCTGTCGACACAGCATTGAAAGGGTTGAGCATATTTTACCATACTGCTTATAGTATAAGGACATTTGTTCCTTATTCGTCACACCTATTTTAATCAAATTCCCAGGCGCACTAGATAATTTTTACACTTCCCTCCTTTTGTCAGACTCCACTAATGAAATCATCATCAATGTGGCAAAGTTCTGCGCCATCAGCATGCATTATTAGAAGATTAAACCTCTCTACCAACCACACTAGCATTCAAAAATTCATTCAAGTGTGATTGTGCGAGAACACATATCCTAGTTTTTTTGTCGTGCTGTTAATCCCAAACTGTCTTTTGCCTGTAAACTGTAAAATGGTATGTGCTTGGCTGTATTCTAGTGGCCAATCTGAGAGAGTAACCATAAAGATCAAGTGATTCCCTTGGAGGCAGAATGGTCAGGAGCCAGTGTGGTGTAGTGGTTAGAGTGTTGGACCAAGACCCAGGAGACCAGGGTTCAAATCCCCACTCAATTATGAAGCTCATTGGGTGACCTTGAACCAGTTACTGTCTTGTAGCCCAACCCACTTCACAGAGTTGTTGTAAGGGTAAAAAGGGGAGGTGGAAAAGCATGTTGTCAGGGTTTCTGGGAGAGAGGAGGAGATGACAGAGGAGACGGAGAGCGAGTGGGAGGAGGGGCAGAAGGATGAGGAAGAAGATGACGGAATTCTGAGGGAATCCACGAGTCTGAGCAGCGAGTCAGAGGATTCTCAAAAGGGGGTTACCTTAATCAAGCAAAAGGGAGGAGAAGGGAGAAGCGGAGAGGAGCCCAGTGGAAGACAGACGCAGCAAGAGGCGTCTCAGCCGGAACGGAGTAAAGGGGGTGGAGTCGTCAGCCTCTCGGAGGGAGCAGGATTAGGAGAGAACAGAGAAAGGGGGTTGGAGCTAGGTGTTCAGCCGGAAAGGGTGGAGAGCAGAACAAGGGGTGGTGTAGCGGTCGAAAGAAAGGTCAGCAGCAACGTACGCGCGCCAAGTTCAAACGTAGAGGCGCGCGGAAGTGGAGAGAGCTCAGGGGAGGAGCCCGGCCCTAAAGCCAGAAGGAGGGGGGAAGAGGCGGCAGAGGATTCAGCCTCAGGCGAGTCACGGAGAGAGGGAACCCAGGGGGGCAGGAAGACCCTGCGGAAAAGAAAGGAGAGGAAGAGGTGGTCTAGAGCCAGGCTATTAAGTTGGTGTGGAAGAGGGGAGGAGTCAGAGGGGACTTCAGCGGTCTAACGTGACAGACGTACGGCCACGATGCTGAACTGTACGAGAAGCAGAAATCTTCAATAAACTTTTCCTGTAAATAAACTGCAACGGAGTGAGGTCTCTTGTGAGCTGGGACCCGTCCTGGGTGGCCGTGACAGTAAGTCCCCTCTCTAAAAGCAAAAAAATTTTTTTGCGAAGCTCACGAACGGGAGCAGCCATGAGCGCTGAGGAGCAGCTGGTTGCACTGCGGGATCAGGTTACCGCTCTCACATCGGCAGTCATTGCTTCGCAGAAGAAGAATGACGACTTGGAGAAGACGTGCCAGGATTTGCAGGCAAGGTGGGAACACGCGGACAGGGCGGGGGCCCCAGGTTCCAGAGCGGAGGGCATTGCGCTTGGACGGAGGGGGGGTGCCCTGGTTCCGCGTTTTAATGGCAACTTGCAAGACTATCCCAATTTCAGAGCGGACGTCGTATATGCACTGCATTTACTCCGTCACGATTTTAAAGATGAGGAGGAGAAAGTGGGGTTCATTGTTTCGCACCTGCATGGGGAGGCCAGGGCTTGGCTACGCAATCTGTGGCGCGAAGATGGACCGGCCCGTCGCAATCCAACTGCGTTCATCAAAGCGATGGATTCTTGTTTTCAATCCTCTGTGGATGTGGACATTGCGCGCCGTCAAATGCACGGGCTGAGGCAGGGGAAAGCGACTGTGCGCCAATACCACTCTAAATTTTTTGCATTGCTCACCGCCTTAGATTGGCCAAAGGACAGTAAGCCGGTCAGAGATCTTTTTTGGGAGGGATTGAGCCCCCCCATCAAGGATGAGATCGCTAGGGGGGACAGACCCCAGACCCTAGAAGACGTGGTGCAACGGGCTTTAGCTATTGGAATTCGACATGAGGGACGTCCGTGGCACGAGGAGGACGGGCCCCAAGCGCGTGCGCAAGCGAGGACTCTCCCTTTTGTGCACAGGGATTTCAGCCGTGCGCACCCCTCGCCAATGGGGAAGGACAGCGAGGAGCCAATGGAGATTGGTGGTGCTAGGGCTCAGAAGCCATCCCAGAGCCCTGTCCCTGGTGCAGCCAAAGCGAAGCCTCCTAGAGGAACCAGGAAGTGTTACATCTGTGACAGTGCGCACCATATGGCGAAAGAGTGCCCCCAGAGGCTCCAGAAGCACACTGCAGCACTGGCAACTGTGACAGCAGAGGTGCAACCAGGGGAGCAGCTTCAGGGAAACGACAGTGCCTGGCTGGAAGCAGAGCTACTGGGGCTCAGCCAGGCGGATCTGTAGACAAGCCCCCAGCATCACTGCAGAGCGTGGACCCTTTGCCTCCCAGACCGGCAGTTCTGCTCACAGCAACACTCCAGTTGCCTGATGGGAGACTCCTCGAGGTTCCAATAACGATCGATTCGGGAAGCAACGCCGACTTCGTGGGACTGCAGTTCGTTAAGCAGCACAACATGGCGCTCCTGCCTGCAACGACGCCTCTAAACGTGGTCACGGTAGACGGCAGGAAGTTGCTGGGGGGGCAAGTGGTGCAGCAAACCCCTCCCATGATGATGCAGATTGGCAACCATCGAGAACTTATTAGTTTCAATGTCACCCACTTATCGGACACACCCATCGTGTTAGGCATGAGTTGGCTGGAGAGGCACAGTCCCGCGGTTGCGTGGTACCAGCGGCAGATCACCTTTTGTTCATCGTATTGTGCTCAGCATTGCTTTCAGACCGATCAGGGAGGAGAAGCCGAGCAGCAGTTGCATCTGGGTATGGTGCAAACAGTGCCTCACAAGTACCAGGACTTCTTGGAGGTTTTCTGTGAGAAGGAAGCTGACAAGTTGCCGCCTCACAGACCTTACGACTGCGCGATTGATTTAGTGCCAGGGGCGCAACTGCCTGCTGCCAAGCTGTACTCCATGTCGGAAGACGAGATGCAAGAGCTTCGGGAGTTCATAGACCATAACCTCAAGCGAGGTTTCATCCAGGAATCTAAAGCAGCGGGTGGCAGCCCTGTGTTCTTTGTGAAGAAGAAAAACACGCCCCAAAAAAGGCTTATAGTGGATTACAGGTTCATAAACAGCTTGACTAAGCCCAAAGCTTTCCCCATGCCCAAGATTGACGACCTTTTAGCGACCGTCAGGAGGGGCAAGATTTTCACCAAGCTGGACCTACGTGGAGCTTACAATCTCATCCGCATCCGGAAAGGAGATGAGTGGAAGACCGCCATGTTCACCCCTCTGGGCACATACGAATACAGAGTCATGCCTTTCGGTCTCCAAAATGGCAGCCACGTTTTTCAAGCATTTATGCACCACGTGCTAGCAGGTCTCCTCTACAAGAAGTGTGTCTGCTTTCTCGACGATATCCTGATTTTCTCGGAATCGCCGGAGGATCACGATAAGGACGTGAGGGAGGTCCTGCAGAGGCTGAAGGACCACAGGCTGTACGCCAAGTTGGAAAAATGCCAGTTTGATGTCAGAGAGGTTGATTTCCTTGGCTACAAGTTGTCCGACGAGGGACTGGCCATGGACAGGGCTAAGGTTCAAGCGCTGTTGGACTGGAAAAGCCCTCGAAATCGGAAAGAGGTCCAGAGGTTCATCGGCTTTGCCAATTTTTACCGCAAGTTTATTAAAGGTTTTGCGAACGCGACGGCGGCTATCACTGACACCCTCAGTTCCAAGAAGAAGAAGTTCGTCTGGACCGAACAAGCGGAGCGGTCCTTCCGGACGCTTAAAGGTCTTTTCGCCTCCGAAGAGCAGCTGCTCCACGTGAATCCCGGCAGACCCATGCGGGTAGAGACCGATGCGTCAGACAGAGCGGTTGGGGCCGTTCTTTTGCAAGAGGATTCACAGGGCAACTGGAGACCGGGTGCGTTCTACTCCCGGAAGCTCAGCAAGACGGAGCGCAATTATACCATATGGGACAGGGAGTTGTTGGCCATTCATGCAGCTTTCAAAGCGTGGCGACACTTCTTAATAGGAGCCAAGCACACGGTGCAAGTCCGCACGGATCACAAGAACTTAGAGTATTGGCGGACGGCTAAGTTACAGACCCAGCGACACATGCGCTGGGCGGAGTTCTTTGCGGATTTCGACTTCAAAATAGAATACATCCCAGGAGACTCCAATGTTATTGCAGACGCGCTGTCCCGAAAGCCGCAATACTTGGAGGAAGCAGCTCCAATCGCAGCAAAGCACATTTTCGCACCGCAGGCGTGGACGTGCGCTACCATCGCAGTCGACCTGGACGCGGTGCGACGCGCGTTGCAAAGGGATCAGTTTGCACAGTCCAAGATGGAGGAGCTACGCGGAGGGTCGCGAGACAACGATGAGTTCCAATTGCAAGATGGACTTTTGACTCGTAAGGGTGCCCTTTACGTGCCCACCGACGATCTTCGAGCCAAGGTTCTGCAACAATTGCATGACGCCCCTAGTGCAGGCCATTTCGGCAAAGAGAAGACGATGGAGTTGGTGGCTAGAGACTTTTGGTGGCCCCAGATGAGAGGAGAGGTGGCGGACTACGTCGCCAGGTGTGATATCTGCCAGAGGTCCAAACCAGTGCACCAGAAGCAGGCGGGATTGCTAGAACCGCTGGAGACACCGCAGCAACCGTGGGAGAGGGTAGCGTTGGACTTTGTTACGGACCTGCCCAGCTCCAGAGGTAAGATGGCGGTGTTAGTGGTGGTGGACTTGTTCACCAAGATGGCGCATTTCATCCCTTGTGCCAAGGTGGCGACGGCAGAACAGACCGCAAAGCTCTTCATCGATCACGTCTTCAGAGTGCATGGACTTCCGCAGTCCGTCTTGTCCGACAGGGGGCGCCAGTTTGTTTCCACTTTCTGGCGAAAGCTTCTGGGCATCTTGCACGTCAAAATCAACCTGACATCGGCGAGACATCCACAAACCAACGGTCAAGCGGAGAGGGTCAACGCGATCATGCAGCAGTACCTGCGGTGCTACGCCAACCAGCGACCTGCGGCGTGGGTGGACTATCTGCCGATGGCTGAATTCGCCTACAACAACACGAAACACGCATCCACCGGGGTGACGCCTTTCTTCGCGAACAATGGCCGTCATCCCAGAACCTTCCCGAGATTTGCGGCACCAGGAGGGGGGGGGCCTCAAGATGCCGACCAGTTTGCAGCGGAGTTGCAAGAGGTGCACGAGGAGCTGCGGAGACATTTGGAGCTGGCAAAACAGGCGTATAAGGTGCAGGCCGATAAGCACAGGAGGGCGGGAGAGGACATCCAGATTGGGGACTGGGTGTGGTTAGCAGCCCACGCGATGCCGGCCAGGTCATTGGCCAAGAAGAAGTTAGGACACAGGCAGCTAGGGCCATATCAAGTTGAGGCTAAGATCAATCCGGTGGCTTTTCGTCTAGCCCTTCCGGAGGGTTCCAGGGTGCACCCGGTCTTTCATAGGTCGGTGCTCACTCCCTACAAGACCCCACACAGGTTTCAAGAGTCAGGAGCACTCCCAGAGCCACGTAGGAGGGCGCCTGAGGGGGGGGAATCGCCAAGACCAGAACCTCTTAACGAGGTCACAGAGATACTGGACTCGAGATGGGGGGAGGAGGGAGTTGAATATTTTCTAGCCAGGGAAGGCACTCCGGCCTCTGCCAATAGCTGGGTGCCGTGTTACGCGTTGGACGAACCCCTGTTGAAGGAGGAGTTCCATGCACTTTTTCCGCACAAGCCCATGCCCGAGGAGTATTTTGATGATTGGCTTTTCACGCCCACTTTGTCAGACAGCACGTTCGAGGGTTTCTCCTCACCCGAGGGCCATACGCCCGAAACAAGCCCGACCAGGGATCCGAGACTGGGGGGGGAGGAGACAGGCCCTTGTTGGTGGGTGGATCAGCCAAGGGAGGCATGGAGTCAGAGATGGATGGTAGGTCCTTGGCAGGCAGCGCCAGGAGAAGCAGTGATGGAGGAAGAGACTGTGAGGTCTGTGGGTGGGGAACCCGAGTTCGAACACACTTATACGGAGATGACAGAGGAGAACGTTGAAGTGGACAACTTGTATCCTGAACCGACCCCGGAAGAACCACGTTTTCCTCAACCTGCACCCGGCGAGCGGGAGGGGGGAAGGGGGGGCTTCGAGGGGGGGATGGATGTCAGGGTTTCTGGGAGAGAGGAGGAGATGACAGAGGAGACGGAGAGCGAGTGGGAGGAGGGGCAGAAGGATGAGGAAGAAGATGACGGAATTCTGAGGGAATCCACGAGTCTGAGCAGCGAGTCAGAGGATTCTCAAAAGGGGGTTACCTTAATCAAGCAAAAGGGAGGAGAAGGGAGAAGCGGAGAGGAGCCCAGTGGAAGACAGACGCAGCAAGAGGCGTCTCAGCCGGAACGGAGTAAAGGGGGTGGAGTCGTCAGCCTCTCGGAGGGAGCAGGATTAGGAGAGAACAGAGAAAGGGGGTTGGAGCTAGGTGTTCAGCCGGAAAGGGTGGAGAGCAGAACAAGGGGTGGTGTAGCGGTCGAAAGAAAGGTCAGCAGCAACGTACGCGCGCCAAGTTCAAACGTAGAGGCGCGCGGAAGTGGAGAGAGCTCAGGGGAGGAGCCCGGCCCTAAAGCCAGAAGGAGGGGGGAAGAGGCGGCAGAGGATTCAGCCTCAGGCGAGTCACGGAGAGAGGGAACCCAGGGGGGCAGGAAGACCCTGCGGAAAAGAAAGGAGAGGAAGAGGTGGTCTAGAGCCAGGCTATTAAGTTGGTGTGGAAGAGGGGAGGAGTCAGAGGGGACTTCAGCGGTCTAACGTGACAGACGTACGGCCACGATGCTGAACTGTACGAGAAGCAGAAATCTTCAATAAACTTTTCCTGTAAATAAACTGCAACGGAGTGAGGTCTCTTGTGAGCTGGGACCCGTCCTGGGTGGCCGTGACTCATGTGTGAAGCCACCTTGATGGAAACATGAGATGTAAATCTAATAAATAAACACAAGTGTGACACATGGGGCTAAATCAAAAGTGGGTCTCATAAATGGGTCTTTCATTCTTGGCCAAATAAGAAAGATTCAAGTCAGATAGCAAAGTGGCAATATTGCTGCCAGAGAATTATTACTATTATTTATTCAATTTATATACTACCTGGAGAAAATGGACATCCCCATCCCCGCCCTGACTTGGTAAGTATCTAACTAGGATGCTTGCCAGGTCTATATAAGGCAATTGGAGGACTGCTTCCATTGTCTTCTTATGGTCCACGCTACTGCTGCAGATGGGGTCGTGGTGATCCCCTGCTTCACCTCAGATGGTGTTTTGTAGGAGTAAAAGGGGAGAAAAATGGTTGCCTGTTTTATACATCTGCATAAACTGCTCATCAACCAAATGGCTCCCAGGATACCGAGTATATTTTAATCCTTGTCTGATCCTTGCAGGTTCGGTTTGTTAGGCGAAGATCAGAGAAGCCATACTAGCTGAAATTTATTGATGTTGAGCAACTATTAAAGGAACCAAAGGCTCTTTCAAATTTACATAAATGTAAATAGATGTGCAAATAAAGGGGGCCAACTGGATTTGTATGGGCAAGAAGGCACCAGGGCTTGTGTTTTGATTTGTTCTTAATGCCATTAATGTCTTTCTCAAATGGTAGCTCTAATGCATTTTCTGTGCTAGAGCCAGGAGCTCAATCTACTCTGAAGATAGTTCCAAAATGTGCTTTTCTACAAGCTTTCTATAATCACACATCCAAAGCACAGGCAGCATCCCATTGAGCACTTGTACAGCATCCCAAGGATGTCTGGGAGGCAAAGGCCATATTAAAGTTGACAGGCTAATGCCTCTAATGATCCCTCTGCCAACGGATAAAGTATGAAGTGAACTTGATAATATGGAAAAGCAGGGCATATGGAAAACACAGGAGAAATGCTCAGGGTGGGTTAATTGAACGGTTGTAACTGAAAAGCCAACTAAGGCACGTCTCAATATTAATCCCCATAATTTAAGCAAAGCCATAAAATGTGCACAATACCCAATGAAAGCCAGGGAAGCAGCAGCAGCTAAGCTCTTAGAAGCAAAAATATCCTCCCTTCGAGGGGCAAGGGCAGGCTCTTTGGCAAATGAAACGTGATGATTTAAGGTCTGTGCTGGCAACTTAATGGCCTCATCCAAGGTATTGCTGTTATAGGGGCATGTCCAGAGGCAGAGCTGTCTACCCAGCCTAAATCATCCACATGCACGGAGAGCTCTAGCCTCTAGTCTCCACTAGGGATGTAAGATGGCATCATTTTCTGTTCCACTCACTCTCTGGTGCATGCAGCCCTGTTTCCATTCTGCTGCAGTTTGTCTTCTGCCAAATTGACAATCTTTGTCCCTCTGTTCCTGTGCGGCAAAATTAAGTAGCTTATGTAATCAATTATATATTATAGGGGGTTGCACTAGATAACCCTTGGTGTCCCTTCCAACTCTATAATTCTGTGATTCTGTGTTGCCGTTACCTTATTCCAACCCATCCATTTCACTGCAAAGGAAACACAATGCAAATGTAGTGGGGACATAATCAGTTATATATTGATTGAGGACTGAAAACAAAAGCAGCAAATACTGATTGTATTTGCTTGCTTAATTTCCATTGTATTGACCTTCAGAAACACAGTGCCTCTGATGGTAGCGCATGGCCATCGTGAATGGGAGCCACTGATAGCCTTTCCCCCCACAAATTTGTCTAATTCCTCTTTAAAAGAACCCGATTCAGCATCCGTCACCACATGCATTGTAGCAAATCCAGTAGATCCACTACACCGGCTTTCCAGCAGGTGAGTTGGCATTCCTTACTGGGAGGGAGAAGGGTGAGAACAGGCAGGTCAGCACGGTGCAAATGCACTGGCAGAACCAGACCTTCTCATCCCACTAACCAACAGGGACCTACCTGCCACAAAGCTAGTGTAGCAGCTTTGCCCAGTCTGGGAAGCCACTTCTTAGCACATCCCATAATTTGCTGTGTGATTAAATGGGCAGTGTTTGTAGCAAACACCCTTCAACCTTTCATTCTGAGGGTTAGATCTGAGCACTTGAGAAAGCTTGACACCCCTCACGCCATCAGAGCAATGTTTCGACATCTGTCCTTTTGATGATACTTTACCAGCTTGCTTGAATTCCTGCCTAAGCATCCAAGTGCCAAACTTTTGAGTGTCAGAAGTTGCTGTCTTTTTGAAATGCCTTTGTACAGGGATGTGGGTTGCAAAATTTCCTGCAACAAAATAATATTCCAGAGAATTTTCCACTACCCGCTTTTTCCATGGAAATTTTTCAACATCTAAAAATATATTTGTTCACAAAAACAAATTGGTAACATAATATATGGATCCTAGTGTACTATCAGACAAATTGAGCAGTTTCAAAGATGTAATTAATTATTTTCAGGCTACTATCTGTAGAAAATGTGTGTGAGATTTCTGTGTATGTGTGTGTTTTCATTGCCCCTTCTCCCTTGAAACTTAAACTATGTATGGAGAGTACATGCTATTAGATTGTCATGTCTTAAAAGTTATTTACAAGTATTCCAATAAAAGTAATTTCCAAGTAAAGCTTTGAAACATAAGATTTTACACCACATTAATTATATTTAATTGAATTTTTAATTCCAAATGAAAAAGTTCAACTACTTTTGACGATTGGAAAAATATTTGAGATATTTATATAGCATATAAAATTAACATGCTAGCTTTAAGGCACCAGGAAAATTCCTGATTTGTTTTTTTCCTCCAGAGAACCCACATCAGTGCATTGAATACAGTTGGTTTTCAGGGGGCTGGTTGACTCATGACAGCATTATAGTTCATACCAAGGGCTGGTGTCAGAACCTGGAACCCTTGCCAACACCTGTTCTGGCACATTGGACTGCCTGTTCACCTGGCCCAGTGGAGGCTGGTGCACATTGAGACTAGTAGGGTGGAAGACAGGGAGACCAACAGTAGGTGGCGCTAGAGGCAATGAGAGCCAGAGCCAGCTAACTCTTGTTTTGTCCTCACCATCTTCCCTGCTGAATTCCATAAGGGCAGCAATGAGACCAAGGAAGAGGAAGCTGGCAGGCAGCTCCACCCACCCTCTGGACTGGTTGTTGGTCGGAAGGAAGGCAAGTGGTGGCACACTGGGGTTAGTAGGGCCGTGCCCCATTTCCCAGAATGATAAAACTAAACCAACAGTCTAACTCACCTGCTTAAAACCACCACTCAGCAAGGTGATTCACAAGATAAAATAACCGCTAAAATGTGATCGCTTCTCCCTGCTCCTCCCAAACACATATTTTAAGGTTCCATCTATGGATGGGGAAGGGTAAATTGCAGAAGTATTACAAATAATTATTGCACTTAACAGAAATGCCTGAAACTCCCATGGTTCTAGGTGCATTTTGTGACAGGGCATTTCATTAGCACGAGCAGTTTTTGAACTCCAGGCACAGTACTGCGCCTAAGATTTCAGATTAAAACTGCAGAGTGGAAGAGAAGGAGGACCTTTTACTGCCTCCCCACTTCCAGCTACTCTCTGAAGACTGGAGAAGAGACCCTCTTAAGAATATTAGGGGGGGTTGGCAGGGGAAGGACTAGACCATGTGAAAAATGAACATAATATTTTAACTGCAGTTCATTCATTTTCAGCTTTATATTCTTGTTATAAAAAGTGCGCCTAGACATTCTGTCGTTGCACCCATAACCTAGGTTTAAGGTGCCATTTAGCTCCTAGCTTTCATATATCAGTTTCTAACACTGGTTAACAGTGCAGTCCCCATACAGCTCTACTCAGAAGTAAGTCCACCTGAGTTAAATAAGGATTGAAGCGTAAGAGGGGGGAAAGAGAAAGCTTTGTATCAAATTGCCGGTCCTTAAGCCATTGTTATGATTTAGATCTAGATCTATTGCAGTCTAGTCACGTGGTGAATATTTCTCATGTTTCTACCCACTGTTTATATTTGTTATAGTTCAATGTTCGGATTGCTGATATTTGTTTAAAGTAAATAAAAGTGATTCGGAAACCCAGTGCTAAAATGTGTGTGGGGGTGTGTGTCTTAAAATTAAAACTATCAGATGAAGCAGATAAGATCAGCACGAAACAGCAGGGGGAAACAATTGACGATAAACTTGGTAAACCACCAGCAATAAAACCAACCTGAAATGTCAACTCATCCATAGACCTTTGGGAAATTATTAATATTTAAAGAAGTGGCAGACAGGGAGAGAGAAAGGACCTCCCTGAGCAGTCCATAAGGCAGGGAGAAAGACTGAGAAGGAGGGTGAAAAGGGGTAGAACAGAGTTGGGGGGAGGAAGTGACAGAAGGATGGAAAGGGGCGTCTCCAACCACTTTTGGTCCTTCTGCCCATCACTGGCTGTGGCCCCACCTAGAATTGCCCCCAGACAGATATGGCCCACTGATGGTTTGTGGTTACCTTGTCATCCTTGTTGGTGTTATCATGCAGACTGACTGCTGGGACCTCTGAAGGGTGGGATTTTTGGTTTGGTGTTTTGTGACCCTGTTAAAGCTGCTCTACGAGGAAGAGAGCAGCCCAGCTCACTCCGAGAAGTGTTACGCACAGCTTCCCAGCATCAAAGCATGTTGTGACTGAGGGAAGGCTCAACATCATCTGAGGACTCCGCCACCCGCTGCCATGTGTTATCACAGCTGAGCCCCTCAAATACCCTCATCAGAAACACGTCCGTTTCCAATCCTGGCTAGGATCTGATAAGGCCCATTGCATCTGTTCCCCATTAGGTGCTGTATGCCTGCTTCTTGCTGAGTTGGAGAGGGCCTGTTGCGCTGGGACATGGCGCATTGGCAGGATCCCATCTGGTGAAAATTAGGGAAACGATAACATCTCTTTGGGGGGGGATGTGCGCATATGTGTGTTTTTGTTTGGCATTGGAGTCATGTTTGACTGTTGCACTGATGGAAACCATGATACTTTCCCCCCATCTTTTAAGCAGGCCCTTGTCCAAGACTTGCTGATGGAACACTCATCACGCTTCGCTGCTTCTCTCCTTCCTTTCATCCAGCAAAAACTGATGCCAAAAGAACGGTACCCTGGACTCAGGGCTGTGAATCTGCTAGCCATTTTATTCACTCTCTCCAGGGGGATCCTGAACACGTTTTGGGGCATAGCAAGGATCCCAGTAGCAGGGAGAGATGGAGCCCATCCTGCTCTCTTTGGCCTCGCCTTCTCCTGTGGCCAAAGGAGAAGGTCCCTGGCTTAACTTCGCTCACTTAAAAGAATAAGGAAGCAAGAGATCTCTGTCCGTGAACCTGAAGAACAGCTAACACTCAGAGTAGACAGCACTGGGCAAGGTAGACAGACTGACCTAGCATAATGTCACCATAGTTGAATGAGTACATGTACCTGCTATGCATACCAAAGGTGCAAGATAATAATAATAATAATAATAATAATAATAATAATAATAATAATAATAATAATTTATTATTTATACCCCACCCATCTGGCTGAGTTTCCCCAGCCACTCTGCGTGGCTCCCAGTTGAGTGGTAAAAACAATACAGCATTAAATATTAAAAACTTCCCTAAACAGGGCTGCCTTCAGATGTCTTTTAAAAATAGGATA
The DNA here is from genome assembly GCF_964234715.1 of Podarcis melisellensis. Lineage (NCBI taxonomy): Eukaryota > Metazoa > Chordata > Lepidosauria > Squamata > Lacertidae > Podarcis > Podarcis melisellensis. Next base: position 16,491,391 of record NC_138546.1, on the reverse strand, counting down.
GCTGCTTATTTCCTTGACATCTGATGGAAGGGCGTTCCACAGGTTGGGTGCCACTACCAAGAAGGCCCTCTGCCTGGTTCCCTGTAACCTCACTTCTCGCAATGAGGGAACCGCCAGAAGGCCCTCGGCGCTGGATCTCAGTGTCCGGGCTGAACGATGGGGGTGAAGACACTCCTTCAGGTATACAGGACCAGATTGAATCCCTGGCATCAGGAAGCAAGTGGCGTGGCAAGCTGGGCTAGAATTAGAGCAGACATGCATCCAACTTTGCAAATGACATTCATCTATTTGAAGGTGTACTCTGTTTGAAGGGATGGCTCATTCAGGTCCAAGATAAAGACTCAGATTCAGTGTTCTCAAACTGCCGGCGCAAGGGCTGTTATGCTATAGCATACGGGCTAGAATAATGTTTGTACGATATGATGCATTTTTTTTTAGTGATGGTTCCTGAGTGGCCACCCTAGCTATAATCCTTTTCCTCAATGCACCCATTTTCTACTTAGGAGAAATTCTCGCATATCATGAGCCGTACCCTACACTGCAAGAGGAAAGTCTGGTGAGAAAACCAGCCAAGCCAACCCATTACCTCCAAGGGGATAGCTTTATGTGTCTCTGCCCACCTCCTCTAAGCAGCCCCTTAACCGCCTGAACTTTAACTGACCCAACCCACTCCCCAAACTGGGTAGAGTAGTATGACAATTACATGTGGGGTAAATAACAAGGCCCCAGACCAAAGTTTTCCAAAACAAAATATGCTTTTACTTAAGGCTTTGGTAAGGAAGTGTTTGAGAAAATTGTTTTAGAAACAAAGTAATTTTGTCCTTTGAGTAGTTACCCACAAGAACAAATAAATAAACAGAGACAAACTCATCCAGCTCTACCTTTTCAAGACTGCTTCCCCAATCATGCAAATACTTATCAGTTTACGTCCCTCACTTTAGAGTTGTGGTCCCTTCGTGGTCCTCTTCTGGTGCCTTCCTCCTAAAGTGCCCAACTGTGATCTCTACTACAGTGGTACCTTGGGTTACATACGCTTCAGGTTACATACACTTCAGGTTACAGACTCCGCTAATCCAGAAATAGTATCTCAGGTTAAGAACTTTGCTTCAGGATGAGAACAGAAATCGCGCAGCAGCGGCGCGGTGGCAGCGGAAGGCCCCATTAGCTAAAGTGGTGCTTCAGGTTAAGAATAGTTTCAGGACCTCTGGAATGAATTAAGTACATAACCTGAGGTACTACTGTGTGTTTTAATGCTCTCTTAAGTGTTTCAGCCCTTTTTCTAATTCGTTAGGTTTCCCACTCTGCAACCTTCTGACCACCTATCTTAGTTTCTAGCTTAACATATTCAATATTTTCACACACTCTCTTCCAACTTTTTCACCAGTCAGGAGAAGGGCACAGTATTGGGTACTTTTCTATTTCCCCTTCACTGCCAGGTTTCTAGAATGAACCTTTGAGCAAAACTTCCTGAGCAAAACATGCCTTCTTAAACACTTCACCTTCTTGTGCACATTAGACTTTCCTGTATGTTAGAGCCTTTAAAGGGGGAAAAATTACAAGCCTAATGTCACAACCAAAGAACCAACACAAAACAACTGAAATCCTTATTTCCTTCACATTAGCTTTCAGAAATGGTATCCCCTGACTGTCCACTCTGCCCCATTGTCTTCCTACCGTCTTATTCCACTTCTTGGGTAGAGCAGGCTCAAATCATGATGGCCACATATCTTTGGGCTTTGGCCACAGCTACCCTGCACTTCCATTCACCCCCTGCTGCTGCTCTCTCCTTCCCAGAGCCCAGTGGTCACTGTGTGTTCATCCATCAATGGCTCAGACAGAGGACATACCTCCGGAACATTTTGACCTAATTTTGACCGTTCCGCTTTAAGAGCCCCTGGTGGTTGCAAACTGCAGATTATATATTTACAGGGCTGACAGAAATGTCCACCACAATCGCAGTGTAATAAATGTGGTCTTAATAATATTTCTCCATTTTATTAATCTGCAGTTACATGGTTAACATGAATCTTATTTAATGCGCAATTTTTCATGGCGGGAAGAAGCCAAGGCTCTTGATTCCTTTCGGGCCAAGGACCGTCAAGATTGGTTAATTGGCCCCAGCAACTTGGTTGTGCAAACCACCCTCACTGTTTGCTTTTCTGACAATAAAAATGAGAAAAGCATTGTAAATAAATTTAGCCCCTTTCCCCCCCTGACATAAACCAGATCTCCTTCACTACACGTTTTTTCCAAATTTAAAGAATCCCCACTGGAAGCTACACTCTGTAGTTCTTTCTGGATTACCTCCCTCTCCCTCTCTGTCTCTCTCAAGGTTGCAATTCGTTACCTTTAATGAGCCTTAACGCACTTTCCCTTCCACTCTGCCCTGTCACTTGCTCATGATCGGCAGACCGCTGAGAGCAGCGTGGAAATTCCTTCCAGTTTCCGTAGGAGACAGACTGTCCCCCTGATGCAGCTTACTTAGCCCTGGGGTGGCAGAAAGGAAAGTTGGCTGTTTCTGGGTGCCCAGAGCTTAATGCTGGAAGGCAGCTGTGAGTGCTGGTTTCAAACAGTCTGATCTCCAGGAGCTTAACCCAAGGAGCTGAGGCTCAGGCAGGGCAAAGTGTGAGTGTGAATAAATATAAACTAAAAATAATACAGTGGTACCTCGGGTTACATACGCTTCAGGTTACATACGCTTCAGGTTACAGACTCTGCTAACCCAGAAATAGTACCTCGGGTTAAGAACTTTGCTTCAGGATGGGAACAGAAATCGTGCTCCGGTGGCACGGCAGCAGCAGAAGGCCCCATGAGCCAAAGTGGTGCTTCAGGTTAAGAACAGTTTCAGGTTAAAAACAGACCTCCGGAACGAATTAAGTGCTTAACCCAAGGTACCACTGTATAGGGGGTTTTTTTAAGTGGGGGAAGAGGCAGGACATCTGAGGCCTTATATAAACCATATATTTAAAGCAGTATCATACAACTCTAAACAGCCTTGGGCTTCCCCATTGAATCCTGGGAACTCTAGCTTGCTAAGGGTGGTGTGATCCCTATTCTCCTAACTGAGCTACGATTTCCAGAGTTCCCTGTTAAACCATTCTGTTTTAAGTGGTGTAATGCAGCTTTAAGTGTATGGTGCAAATGGGGCCGGAGGCCCACTACAAAAGACCCAGGGTTACCCCAAAATGCCTCAAGCAGATGCCCAGGATTGCTTGGTGCTTGTGCCAGACCTCATCTTTGCACACCCTTGCCCCATGGCAGCAACCTCCTCACTTCCCAGTGTTAGTGAAACAGGCATGGCTGTGCCAACACACCTGCATGTGATCAAACTGCCAGTGACTTGTCAATACACTTGGGCAAATGCGGCAGTGCCCCACCAACTCCAGTGTGCTATCAGCCAGCCCTCCCACCCACCTGCCTGCCTGACCTACAACCCATCCCATAGTCTCAGTGCTGCCCCTTGTAGAGCTCAGCAGGGAGAAAGGATGGTGACAAGTCTAGTATTAATTGGTTTCCCCTGTCATTGGCTCTGGCGCCACCCACGGTTGGGCTCCCTGCCTTCCACCCCATAGGTCTTGATGGGCACCAACCACGGCTGCTATAAGTGCTGCCCAAAGTGGCAACATATAAGGAGAAGCTGCTTGCTCCTTGGTGCTGTTACCATCACACTGGCTCCTGCTCCAGCCCACTTGCAAGTCCCACAGAAGTCCTCATTTGCACAAACAGGCTTCTATGTGCCCTTGAGTGTTTCAACTCAGAGGGTGGCTGTTCTTCTTCCCCCCTCCTCAACCTCCCCCCCCCACCGCCTGCTCCTGTTTGTTATTCATCAGTTTACTCTTTCCCATGTATTATCCATTATTCTCCTGCTTTCAAAGAGCGCAGAGTCAGATGTAAATTGTGTAACTGAAAACATATCACAGATAGGCTGCGTGCAATCCTCCTGTAGGACTTGTCAAGCTTTTTGAAAACGAGCAAGGGGAAGGGGAGTGGGGGACCCAAACATCAAGGCTGGTTTGCAACTGAAAGGGGAAGAGAAAGGAAGAAGAGTTTCCCATGGTTTGTATTGTCACATTATGGCAGATTTACATTCCCAAGGAACAGCTGCGTGTTGGTCTATAGTTGGGTGATTCCTTAAGGACCAGCTTCTGCAAGAGACTCACAAGCGACAGTGAAGTTTAACAGATACAAGAAATAGCCTGAGCAGACCAGAAGACCCATTGAAGACAATAGGAATGATGTTAGCATAGCATAGCTTAGTGCCAGTGTAAGTTTCACTGGATTGCTGGTCAGCTATCTGAGATGCAAGGAGTTTAGAATAGGGGCCAGTCTCCCCCAGACCTCACCATGTTCTCCTTTGGGGGGACTTACTGTGGCCTCAGTTCAGCCAGCTGCAGATGAACTGGGATGAGTGACATAAGCTGGTTTAGCACAGGCTCAGCTGGAGATCTGCCTTTTGCAAACTCTGCTCATCCCGGCAGAACTCGGGTTTGGATTGCCCATTAAGTCTGACTTGGGTGCTTTGAGTGAAGTTTGTTTATGGCTTGCTACCAAGTTTTACTGATGCCCTTGAATGCTTAGAAGTTAAAAAGTTGTCTCTGCCTCCCTCCCCCAAGGCAAAAGGACTGAAATAGGACAGCTATCTCATAAACAACTAGAGGTTATGTCCACAGGGCATGATTAGTACCCAAGCTGGAACTTCTAAGCTTTCAAGAAGGACCATTTGTTCCTCCTTGGCCAACCTCCCTTCTCCCAACCCAAGCCTTCTACTATGGCTCCACCTTGGTCATAAATATATGAACCTGTCCATCTATCTCAGCTTAGTCTATGCAGACTTCTGCAGCTTGAAGCACTCCAGATGGTGTTGACCTCCAGCCCCAGCCAAACATGGCCAATGGGCATAGCCGGGGGGGCTAGGGCAGCTGCTTCCCCCTAGATCAGGGGTCGGCAACGTGCGGCCCATGGGCCGGATGCAGCCCACAAAGACTGTTTTACTGGCCCACGAGCCAACTGCTCTGTGAGTTCCCCGTGCACTGCGCTAAACCAGCACGGTTTAGCGCGGGGGCTCGCCGAGTGGCACCAGAAATGGTTCTGCACATGCACAGATACCAGAAATCATGTCTGTGCATGTCCAAACGCTGAAAATCGCTTCTGTGCAGGCATGATTTTCGGCATCTGGGCATGCGCAGAAGTCATTTCCGGCGCTGTGGACATGCGCAGACGCAATTTCCCGGCATCGCGCTGCTCCAGTCCGGCCCGCGGACGATCTCTGTGGGAGTGATCCAGCCCATGGCCGGTAAACCTTGCCTACCCCTGCCCAAGTAAAACAATAGTAATGCTTAACTGACTGACCAATCACGTCGGTTCTGCCCCCTCAACAAAACTCCTAGCTACGCCCATGGTCAGAGATGATGGGAGTTCCAGCCTGACCACTTCTGGAGAGTGCCATGTTGGCTACTCCTGGGCGAAGGATCCTTCTTAAAGAATTCTGAGCTCCCACATTAAACTGTGTTCAGAAAAGACAGAAACAAAACTTTATGAAGTTAATATACTCAACACTGCATTATTAAAGGCATCCATAAAATGCAGCATTAAACTCTGGTAAATGCAAATGTTGTAAATTACTGTGTGTGACTAAAACTGGGTCACAAAAACACAAGTTTGCAGAACTCCTTGGGGGATGAGTTGAGTATTAAGCCAAATTACGGTATGTGTGATAATGTGTGATAGGAAAAGAGAGAGAGAGAAAAGAGAAAGCTTTTGGAGAAAGAGGGTAACAGAGTTGGAGCTTGCTAATAAATCTAACTGTATTTTGGAGGATTAGAGCAGCTTCCTTTATTACAAAAAGTTATTGTCTCCCATTTGGTTCTGCAGTCTATTCAGTGCCATGGTAATAATTTAGTATTTTGCATTTGATCCACAAACAGATATTTAGCCCTTGCATTGTATTCATGTTCAGGACTGAGCTGAAAGTGAGGAGGGGGAATTATTTTGCAAACAATTTGAAAGATACGTCTCCTTTTAGCGATTTGTTGGGGGGATTGCTTATTCAGGATTGTTTATTCAGGAAGCCCTGTTATCAATTGGAATAGGCTGTGTCTGTCCTCAGATGATCGGCTATGTGGTGTTATGTGAGATCCCTGATGGGCTGGGATCATAACTCTTGCCCTGTAGCATATAACTGCCCTGTTGTGCCACGGCAGTTTGAGCTAGGTCTGGAGAATCTGGAAGAGTTTTTGCTCATTGTTACATGTGTTTTGAATTGCCATTTTGTCCATGCATAGTTCTGCTTCCCCTGGCATGTCGTATTATGAAATGTATTTGTGTGTTTGCAACTTGCAACTTTTAACCTTTTCTCCTCTTTCTTTCTACTCTCCTCCATTCCTCCCCCACCTTTTTAGCCTGCGACTGCCACCCTGTTGGCGCAGCTGGAAAAACTTGCAACCAGACCACTGGACAATGCCCGTGCAAAGACGGCGTGACCGGGTTGACCTGCAACCGCTGTGCCAAAGGTTACCAACAGAGTCGGTCACCAGTGGCACCATGCATCAGTGAGTACCTCCACCAAACTTCTCGTGCTTTGTTGTCATGGGCTTCTCTGATGGCAATGACAGCTTCTGCAGCTCGGACGATGATAACAAATTAATCAGTTGGATGCCTATCCCACACATGGCATCAAACGCATTGGTGATAAAACAATGCAATTAAAAATAAAGTGAAAATAAAATGTAAAAGTTAAAAACATTTTAAGAGCATTAAAAAAACACACACATTAAAAGGATGATAATTAGCATCGCCATTATTTATTTTGTTTATGAATCACATTCCATCAGTTATGCCGATGTGATTTACAATGTAATAGCATGTATATAAAAAAAGTTACATCTATAAAACAGTTGAACTGGTTGCCTATTACTGTATATGGTTTAAAGCAACAGGGCGTATATAAAATCTATTAAAATCCAAGACAGATACCAACTGGGATAAAGTTTTTAGAAGGCTTGTTGAAGGAAAGAATTTGAAAAGCAGGTGTTGAAAAAACAATAGAAAGTGTCTGTGTAATGGGAGGAAGCATGAGAAGGCAGGTGTTGCAACGCTTAAAGCACGGGTAGGCAAACTAAGGCCCGGGGGCTGGATCCGGCCCAATCGCCTTCTCAATCCGGCCCACAGACGGTCTGGGAATCAGCATGTTTTTACATGAGTAGAATGTGTCCTTTTATTTAAAATGCATCTCTGGGTTATTTGTGGGGCATAGGAATTTGTTCATTTTCCCCCCTTCAAAATATAGTTGGCCCCCCACAAGGTCTGAGGGACAGTGGACCAGCCCCCTGCTGAAAAAGTTTGCTGACCCCTGGCTTAAAGCCTGATTCCAACATTGTGTGGCATGAGCCTTCTGATAGGGTAGATTCTGCAGGATGACCTCTCCTGCAGAATGAAGTGATTGGTTGGGTATGTAAGGGATGAGGTGATCTTTTAGGTAGCCAAGTCCCAAGCTCCATATCACTGTGTACACCAATACAGTCGTACCTTGGTTTTCGAACAGCTTAGTTTTTGAACGTTTTGTTTCCCGAACGCCGCAAACCTGGAAGTGACTGTTCTGATTTGCGAACTATTTTTGGAAGCTGAATGTCTGATGGGGCTTCCACTGTTTCCTCTAGCCAATCAGAAGCAGTTTGGTTTTTCAACATTTTGGAAGTCAAACGGACTTCCAGAACGGATTCTGTTCGACTTCCAAGGTACCACTGTACCAGCAACTTGAACGTAGCCTGTTAGCTAATTGGCAGCCAATGAATCCCAGAAGAATGTACAGTAATAGAGACTGACAGTTTGTTACTGAAGATAAGCATTCAACCAAAAAGTGACATTTTAGAGCTATTTATTTCAGATGTTTATAGCCCACCTTTCTTCTATCATGGAACTCAAGGTGGCATACATTTATTTTATTATAATTTATATTTAATGCCCACTCTCCAATGAATGTTTCCAATCCCCGAGCAAGGAACAAAGTAATAAAAATAAACAGTGAATAGCAATCTACTAAAATTACGAAATCATATAAACACGTCCAATAAACAACTCCATCGTAAGGTAAACAAGCAGAACTGCAGCAACAAAAATTAATATTTCCAATCGAACCAAATACCTAGGAAAAACAAATGAAACATTCAAACATATAGAAACAGCTAAACAACCAGTGATCTTAACAACCGTATCTGACCCATTTTTCATTTACGGGAGTCCACTAGAGTGGGGTGCTCTTTGTGTGAGAGGCAGAGAGGCCCCAACTCTCACTCTGTTCACCCCCACCCTCCAAACCACCCAGACTCTCAGTCTGAGGGGCCTAAATTGCTACCCACAAGCATCCACAACAAGAAACTCCCACCCCTTACCCACAGTAGCAACAAAGCAAAAAACGGTCCTCAGACAGCCTTCTATCTCAGCACTGACCAGACCTACATCTGCTTAGCTTCAACAAGGTGGTGGCTGTATCATCATCTGCCTTTGGACTTGTTTTTGTTTTCAGCATCCTCCTCGACATTTTCTTTGCATGGGTCCCTTTCATCCTGAGGTCTGGAGCCTGCCTCGGGGACTGTGTGGTTCCTAGAGATACAGGAGAAATTTGGATCAGCTCACAGCTAATGTGCAAATTTGCAAACTGAAACACAGCTATCCTTCAAGAGCCACACTCCTCTAGATTCTGCAGGTGTAGTTCTCAAACCTGTCTGCTGGAAGTGGGAAGGGACGGTGGCCAGGCGAGCACACACATGCTCAAGCCAACTAAGAAATTTCACCTTTTCTTTTCCAGAGATTCCTGCCATCAACCCCACCTCTGTGGTCACTAGCACAGAAGAACCAGCAGGTGAGTGTTTATTCTGTTGAAACGCAAAAATGGGAAGACTGCCCTGGCTTTGTAAACTTTTTATTTTTGCCTAACTTTAGGGGATGCTTCAAAAAAAAATTATGCTTGCATGAATGTCTGCCCAGATTTCGGAGATTTGAACAACCTGGATTTGTTGTGGAACTGATGCACTCAGAGCTCTTCCATCGTTTTCTCTCTCCAAATGTGTGTCCAAAACTTCCTATAGCTTTCAGTTATGGAATGTAGAAAGCTACCTGCTTTATATGGAGTCAGACACATTGGTCCATCTAGCTCAGCATTGCCTACACTGACTGGCAGCAGCTCTCCCAGATTTCAGATGGTACATTGCCACCCCCAGCTGGAGATGCTGAGGATTGAGCCTGGGACCTTCTGCATGCAAGGCAGATGATCTTCTGTGCAACTGCAGCCATTCACTTCATCTGTTCCTTTGCTCCCTTTGTATCTATCCACGTAAACTATGTATTTATTGCAATTTTAGACACTATTGAACTAGCTGGAACAATGGTCAGACTCAGCATAGGGCCACTTCCTGTGTCGGTCAGGCTGGCTGGGGCTAAAGGGAGTTGGAGACCAAAAGTATCTGGAGAGCCACAGGCTCTGTGTCCCTTTCTCAGGTTGTCAGCTGGAATTTTTATGCCAAAACTGCTCCTAGCCTCAGAGTTTGCTCGAGGGCAAAAGTGACCAGGTTTCCACCAGCTAAATTGCAGGCCATAGGTGCAAATGTGGTTCTAAATCCACTGCCTCCTGCTGCATTTCTGGGGATCAAGTGTTGTCCATCATCCGCATTTCTTCTTCCCAGGCACAAGAGATTCCTCTTCTTTGTTCTTGGCTGTCACATTAGTTAACTGTGGGGAAATATTTCTGTCTCAAAATTCTGCTGCTACTAGGGACGGCTGGATCCTCGTTTCTCTGTTCTGTGCCTCAAAGTTTCCAAGTTAAATTTTATGCTGTTCAGCTCCTATCAGGCGGATTGCTGCAAACTATACATTTGCGAAAACACAGCATGCATTTTTCTATGCTATTTTCACTAATGCAATCATTATTATGATTATTATTAAGGCGTGCTTTACCTTACTATGTGCATTTTTTGTACCCGTTAATCAAATGGAGAAAATTTCAGAGAAGTGTGAATTTCATAGGATAGCTATGTTTCCGTTTGCATATTGTTTTCATAAAGTGTGAATTAGGTTGATTGGCTTTCACATCTACCCCACCCCCACCCCCCAGCCACAGAGCAGAATGATGCGCCACGGGGGCCTCTTTGTCTGGGACTTTGGACATGTAATCAGACCTGTGCGTAGAAACTGCAGGTGGAGGGTGCAGCTGGAACAATGTGGTGGGTGAGACGCGGTGAGAAGCGGGGTCGCAGAGCTCTAAAAGACCTGAAGTCTTTCTGAATTAGGCCACCTTCTCGTGCCCCATTTGTCCAATGTGGGCATACGTACAGCACCGCATCCTACCTAGAACAACAACAACAGCCAAACAAACCAAAACCACCACTTGCGTTTAGCAGTCTCTCCTTATCCTCCACCCCTTCTCTCCAACCCTTTAGCACAATTGTTCTTTTGTGCTAGGAATTCAGTGGGAATGTTCTTTCGCTTTGCCCCATTACGTGGACTTCTTGCTGAATCGCTTGCGAAAACTTTCCCTTTGCCCTTTTCTTCTGCTCTTCCTGCCTGCCCCTCCCAGCTTGATACAAAGGAAGGGAGTTCGTCGTCACCCCTGAACAGAAATGTCAGAGAATTCCAATGAAAATGGCCGCGGGGGCAGAAATTGCTAATGTCTGTGTATTCATCCTATGTCCAGAAAGCAAATCGATCTGGTTGTGGTTGCTTTCAGTCTGCAAATGATATGTAATGGACTACATTCCCCCCTATTTGCATTGCATGTCCTATGCCCTGATGGAATAAAATCTGGGGAATAAAATCATGGCAACTCCCTACTTTCCTCCAAAACAAAACTCCTCTCTCCTCCCCCCCCCCCCACTTTTTGGCTGTTAGGCCTCTTAATTAGGCACATCAAAGAAGGGACACTTCAGGAAAGGGGGTGGAGGTATGGACCGAGTTTCTGTATATCTTCATTCCAAGATACATTTGGGAAGGAAAGATTCAGATTTTGTTTAAAATATATTGAGGGCTCTTATGAAAAGTTTTAGTTGGAAAAATATAAAAGGAACTTGATGAAAAACCTCGGCTCTTTATTTTTACTTTTCAGCAGAGGAAGTCTGCTTAAGTGGTCCATAGAATTATCTGCGGTTTTCTTTTTATAAACGCCTGCTTCTAGTTCAAATATGTGCAGAGTATGCTGCTGTTCCCCAGAATACACTTTGAAGAGCCATATTCCGGGTCCACCCTGGGAGAACCTGGGTACTTGGGACAGGAAAACCAAGGCGGGGGTGGGGGGCTGCTTCTTGAAGAAATTTTAAGCAAGGCCGCTTTCAGAAAAGGCACTGAGTGCCCACTCTCCTGAGATATGCAGTAGCTGAGTTAACACTGCATTCCTAACCATGTCTACGCAGAAGTAAGACCTATTGGATCCAATGGGGCTTACTCGCAAGTAAGTGGGTTGCAGCCTCACTCTGTGCTGGGAAGGTGTGTGTATGTGTGTTGTCATTTGTTTATTTTTAGAAAGGTATAAAAAAGGTAAAGGGACCCCTGACCATTAGGTCCAATCGTGGCCGACTCTGGGGTTGCGGCGCTCATCTCGCTTTATTGGCCAAGGGAGCCGGCGTACAGCTTCCGGGTCATGTGGCCAGCATGACTAAGCTGCTTCTGGCGAAACCAGAGCAGTGCACGGAACTGCCGTTTACCTTCCCGCCAGAGCGCTACTTATTTATCTACTTGCACTTTGACGTGCTTTCGAACTGCTAGGTTGGCAGGAGCAGGGACCGAGCAACAGGAGCTCACCCCGTCGTGGGCATTCGAACCACTGACCTTCTGATCGGCAAGTCCTAGGCTCTGTGCTTTAACCCACAGCACCACCCACTTACCGCTTAGAAAGGTATAGAGACCACTTAATCATAAAACTATCTAAGCAGTGTACTTAATAAGATTGTTGGTATCAGAGGTGCAGAGGTTAGATTGTTGGGCTACGATCTGAGAGAACAGGGGTCAAATCCCCACTCAGCCATGGAAATCATTGGGTAGATTTGGGCCAGTCACTCAGTTTTAGCCTAACCAACCTCACAGGGTTGATATGAGAAAATAGGGGGGGGGGGAGGACAACTATGTATATACCATCTTGAGGTTCTTGGAGGAGGCAGCAGAGTTGAATCCTAGAACTGTAGAGTTGAAAGGGACCCTAAGGTTGGTCATCTAGGCCAACCCCCAAGACCATTGCCTTGCCTCTGCTGTGCTGAATTAGTGCCAAAACATCTAATACGAACATAATTGCGAGAGTGTGATACTCATTTCCCAAAGATGGAGGTGGAATTTCTCTATTTGGCTTGGAGGAGCCTCTTTGATGCTGAGTTTCATCATCATATTTGGGCCCTTTCTTTGAGGCCTGAGATCACCTAGATATTATGGCTGAACCGTTTCCACTTCTGTGCCCCTCTTCCTCAGGCTCGAACTGGGAACTGTTTATTTATTTACCAAGCATTTGCAGTATCTGACAAACTAGAATACAAGTGTTGACAATAATATCCATATCATTATTTTTTTTAAAATCCAGCCAAAGACATAATCCTTTAAAAGTCTGTTTGTAAACTTGGCTCTGCAAGATTTCCATATGCTGCTGATTCATATTTAGAGATAATAATTATAAATAAAAATACAGGGTTGTATCCTGAGCTATATACAGAAATGAAAAGGGAAATGAAAGAACCTAAGTTAGGCCTGTTGGTTAGTTGCAACAGGTCTACTCTGAGGCAGATTAATATTGGCTATAACCCGCAGTATTTTAAGCAGGACATCTGGGAATTACAGAAGCCATCCCTGCTTCTGATTAGAACCTGGAATGTCCAGTTTTTTGCTCTGGCACTAGTCAGCTGGCTCGCACCAGATCGCAGGACGCAATCATTTTTTGGTTTTGCGCAAATCAGCTGGCTTCCTTCTGATGAGGGATTGACTGTTAGCAACTACTGTAGGAACTGTAGCCCTGGAAGAGGAATAGGGGTCTCCTAAGAACTCTCAGCACCCTTAACAAATTAATTAATTTTAAGGTGATATCATAGTGCTTTAGAGTGTAGTGTGAATGTGGCCTAAATCTGGAGAGAGAGAGACTGGAACAACCAACAGCAAAATGACAAGCAAGAGCTGTCTGAACTTAGGATCTTTCTTTCTTTCTCCCTCTCTCTCTCTCTCTCTCTCTCAACATAAGGAGAGGGGGAGGGAGAAAGCTGTTGCTTGGGCTGGTCTATGTGGGGAGTGGGGGGCTAGTAAAGGGAGTGGGAGGGGGAGAGTTGAACACCTGAAAGGCAAGGAGACTGAAACAAATAGAGCACTGTTACCAGACACCTCAAAGAATCTGACACACCTGCTGTATGTTTAGAAAGCCTTTAGAGATGAAATAACTGGTGTTTTGTTTTGTTTTTTTGGTTTTTAATAAGGGGAAAGGGCTGCACGGATGAAGAGGAATGATTTGGGCTCCCAACACCAACACCACCCACCTTGGCTTCTATTCAGGCTCAGGCTCCATCTGACTATAAATGTTTATGGCTGAAAATGGAAGCTGCACGTCTAGTTCCTGCTCTGTAAATGTCAAGTTACAGGGCAGGGCTGGCAACTGTGCCCTCTCCAGATGTTTTGGACTGCCCCAGTCAGCATGGCCAATGGATGGTGGAGTTGTAGTCTCCAACATTAAGAGTGAGGCACCATGGTGGCTGTCCCTCAATTAGAGAAAAGGGAGGTCCTTCTCCCCAGTGGAAAATGATGAAAAGAGCATCGTTTTCCCACCGGCAATGCTGGGGCTTAGGAACATAGGAAGCTGCCTTATAACAAGTCAGGTCATTGGTCCACCTAGCTCTGTATTGTCTACACTGACTGGAAGCAGCCCTCCAAGGGTTCAGGCAGGGGTCTCTCCCAGCCGTACCTAGAGATGCTAGAGATTGAACACTGGACTTTCTGAAGGCAAAGCTGATGCTCTGCCACTGAGCTATGGTCCTTCAAAGCTTATGCAGTCCCTGTCTCCTCCCTGGTGTGGAAGAATGCTCCCCTGAGGAGTTGGGGGGTGTCTATGCTGCCTGCCCAGGTAATGCTTCTGGGCCCTTTGTGGGAGGCAGTGGCAGGGTCACTTTGATCACTAGTGAGCAGTGTGCACAGAGAAGGAATCCTTTGTAAACTCTAGCACATAGGGCACACAGAAGATTGTGCAGATTGTGCACAGTGAGCAGAGGGATGTTCAACTGTCTTCCATAGGAACCTCTTCTGTCAGGTCACCATCTGTTTCCCCCATCAGGTGTTAAGCAGGTTGAGAGCCACCAGCCCTATCCACATGACAGCCATCAGCCCCAGCCAGGCATCCACACTGTGTCTGTTTGGGAACTGGCACAGTGGAATTGCGGCTTCTACCAGCCCCCTGACTTGTGGCTACGCTGTTTCATTAAACCCTGCTGCTGCCAGCCAGGGATTTAGAGGCTCTGCCCATGCCAACTCAAAACTGTTTTATCTTCTAGAGGTAGATGACCTTTCCTCCCACCCCCACTTAATTGCTGTTACCTTATTGCTGCTGCAGTTTCTTTTATCCATTTCCACCGCCGTCTGTCACTCTCCTATATTCCCATCTCCTATATTCATCTACATCTGGGATGGGGAATTTGTGGACCTCTAAACGTTGATGGGGTTGTTGGGAGTTGAGGTCCAACAATATATCCCCACCTCCAATCTCCAGCATTGGCAGCTAGTGCCCTTTGGGACTCGTAAGGCAGGGAGCCAACAGTACATGGTGCAGGAACCAATGACAGGTGGAGACAATTAATTCCAGTTTTATCACCATACTTCTCCCTGCTGAGTTCTGCAAGGACAGTACTTAGACCAAGGAAGAGGAAGCTGACACGACTTGTTGAAAGCAAGAAGGCAACCTGAGATTGGTGGGGCAGTGCCCCATTTCACCCTAATGGACCATCCTCCATTGCATTCTCCAGCTTTGTCTCTTTCTCTCTCTGATTCCTGACGCTTCTGTCTAATATAAACCACAAATAGAAGTAAGAACTCCCATTTCACAAGGGCAGGTAAGTATGAAAAGTCACTTAGAGACTTCCCTTATAAGGCAACTAAGAAACCAAATATTGTAACAACAACAGACGCAATAACAACAACCACAACCACAACAATAGAAAGAAGAAGTTGATGTTGTTAAACAGGGAGTAAAATTTGCATGAACTATCTGCATTATCCCAAATTGGATGACCAGGGGCACATTTCATAGAAACATAGGAAGCCATCTTAGAATCATAGAGTTGCAGAGTTGGAAGAGTAATCTAGTTCAGCCCCCTGCAATGTAGGAATCTTTTGCCCAATGTGGGGCTTGAACCCACGGCTCTACCAATTACTGAGTCAGATCATTGGCTCTGTCTAGCTCAGTAGTGTCTACACTGAAGGGCAGCAGCTCTCCAGGATTTCAGATGGTGATCTCTCTCTCTCTCTCTCTCTCTCTCTCTCACACACACACACACACACACTCCTCAATGCTTTGTTATGCCCACAATTCTACCGTGTATGGCTCTTGAAGGAATTCGGCAGTAAAAAGATTTGCAGCCATAACACCTAATTAAGTTACATCTCTTTTTAAAACAAAATATTCCTTTAAAAGAAAAAAGGCAGGAGAAATAAACCAGATGTGCAAACTCACTCGGACTTTCTTCTTTCATATTATACAAGCAGAGGAGAGACACACATAGAGAGCCGGTGCCAAGTTCAAAGAGTGAAAAACATTTCATGAAAGTTAATGGAAGTGGAGCCCAGCAGCCTTCCTGTTATGCCAACTATGGATCTCTTCCACTTTCTCTTTCACATCCACACTTACTCAGCTGCCGCTGATATACACACGCTAGGCCTCTCTGCCTCTCACCTTTTCAATCTGCACCACCTGCATGTATGCTCACTTGGGCATGCTGCTAACTTGCCGATTGTTGAGCCAGCACACACTTTTTCCACAGATGAAGGCTTGCTTAGGAATCTGAATTTTTCAGAAGTCCTCCACAAACCAAAGTCCAGAAATTACTAGAGGCTGTAGCTGCAATTGCTGCCTCAATCTGCCACCTCATTTTACCTTGTTGAACAGCTCACACACAAACACACAATAAAGACACATTTAAAATCTGCAGGACAGCCATAGGTAGGACACCTCCCTCAGAAAAGAAAAGAAAAGAAAAGAAAAGAAAAGAAAAGAAAAGAAAAGAAAAGAAAAGAAAAGAAAGGTTGTGCACAGTTTCTCTCTCTTGCACCCAATCTCACACACCATCTCCTTCTCAAGCACCAGCTTGCACACTCACACAGGCCTTATGTGTAAAAAAGAAAAAAAGAAAGTGTACACACACACACACACACACACACACACACACACACCAGTCTTCTGCCTGTGTCTTTTCCTTGCTCATACACCC
This sequence comes from Podarcis melisellensis, assembly GCF_964234715.1. Lineage (NCBI taxonomy): Eukaryota > Metazoa > Chordata > Lepidosauria > Squamata > Lacertidae > Podarcis > Podarcis melisellensis. Next base: position 16,474,970 of record NC_138546.1, on the reverse strand, counting down.
TGACACCAAATGGCACCTATTTCCTTTCAGTGCCCCCCTGGATGCATGCCACAAAATGGGTTCTCCCCGCCAAGTGCAGTGCTGCATTCATATCATTCCTCCGATGGTGGTAAAGGTGCCTAGCTAGGCCACTGAGATTTGCTTAAGTGGAAAAAGGAGTTTGGGTGCTATGGAATAAAGGTGCTAGGCAGGTTGTAGGGGAGAGACACAGATGTGGAGAGCATGGATTTTTAGGAGAGAAAAAGGCAATTTGGGAGAGGCTTGCTTTGGCAGTAGGTTTACGGAGGAAAGAGTTGGGGCGGCGGGGTGAGGTAGGGGAGGGCAGCCGTTTTATTGACGTCTGTTTCTAATCTTATTTTCCCCTTCTGCTCCAATAAAGCTTTTATGTTACAATACAGGTGAGCAGCACAGACTTAGCAAATGTTAAAGAGCTCCCCCCGCCTCCCACCCCCCAATGCAACCTCTCTGATGTGTGCCTGGGGGGGGTTCCCTCCCTGAAGAGGAAAAAATGAACAGGGCACCTTGAACGCCAGACGAATTCTATAGGAGCCCAGAATATAATCTGATGGCATGTTGTCCCCAGTGCTACTGTTCAGATTTCCACTTTGCAAAGCAATTCACAAGCCAAAACACAGCTCTCTTTCGAAACCCACACTTCTCTGAAATTTGCAATGCAGTTCTCTCACCAAAGAGTGAGCACAGAAATGTGTATATTGATGGAAGGTGCTTGCAAAAAAAAGTGTGTATTAATAGAAATAACATTAAAAAATGGATGCTGCTAAGTGGAAATTGCTTGCAAAAACGCATATAAATAGGCAGAAATAATAATTTTTATGCAAATTTTTTTTAAAAAAGCTAGTGCAAATATATTCATGAGCAGAAATAGGGTAAACTGGATTTAAGATTAGAAAAAATGAGAAACTGTGTGAAATCAAAATTGACAGATTCGTCATCATGATTAACACTTATTACATTTGTTAGTTGCCGTATACAAAAAAAGGCACCTCAATAAAACACAGATTAACATATTGAGCAGTCATTAAACCAAACACAACCTACAGCAGCATAAATGTTGTTTAATCACCCTTATTAAAGTGTCATGTCTTCACCAAGTGCCTGAAGTCCACCTTGCTTGGCAGGGCATTCCGCAGAAGCCTAGTTAACACTTGCTTTGTCTCGCAAGGTTGGGGAAGAAACATAGCTCAGTGGTAAAACATCTGCCTTGCATGCGGAAGATCCCAGGTTCAATCCCTGGCATCTCCAGGTAGGACTGGGAGTGAACCATGGTTGACATCCCCGAGAGTCACTGCTGGTCAGTGTGGGGAGTACTGAGCTAGATGGACCAAGGGTCTGACTCTGTATAAGGCAGCTTTCTATATACCTAAAGCCACAGGATCTGAGCAGGGACTCAGTTAATGATCAGAGTCTTCAAAAAGGACCCTATAGAAGTTGTTGATGCTTCAGATAGCCAGGCCATAACACCAAGAGTTGAAGGTGATGCCCACAGTGCTATGTTATCCTTTGGAACCAAGAAGACAACTTTAAATTAGCCAACAGTGAGCTAGTCCACACTTCTGCTTGTCCTAGAAAGCATGGGTCCAAGAGGTTTTCTGCTTGTCTTGTGTTTGCTAGGCCCAAGTCTGAGTGGGTTTCTTGCTGCTTTCACCAGGAAAATCCACTCTTCACTGCTGAATCGGAGCAAACGTCAAACCACGAAAAACCCAGTTTGTCATTTCCTCCAGTTCTGTGGTAAAGAGGAGTTTTCCCTGGGGGGCGGCAAGACAAGTGGAAGTGTGGGCGAGCCCAATATCAGATCACCTTGAATGAATGAATCAGTTTTCTTAATGTTCCAGCCGGGCAACCATTGCATTGGAATTGCCGCAAATGGGCAGGATAGAATCTGTAGAATTGAAGCAATGGCATGGTTTTCTGAAAGTTTGAAAGAATCATGAATGGGGGCAGGGAGGGGAAATTTGCCAGACCAGCAGCTGGCAAGGGATCGTGGTGCTTACGAAGCAGCTTCTCTGATGCCCGTCCAACCCCATTTGACACTTTTATAGGGTTGTACCTCATGATGGATACACCAGCGTGAGTGAGCTGATCCTCAGCTTTCCGCATTTGGAAATCTGTTTGATTTGAGCTTTCTCTTTGCAATCTCATCGCATTGCCCCTTTAGCTCATTTACGGACTCTGCTTTTAATTTATAGACTCTTGCTCTCCTCCTTTCCCTTCACATTCAAGCGGTCTAAGGCCTACCATGCTGGTGCAAAAAAACCCAAAAAACAACTTTCTGCCTCATTTAGCACAGAGGCGGGCATCTGTCTACTGCTGCCCCTAGACAAGGCAGCAGGAGAACTCATCCCCATCCCCTGGGCTTGGTGTTCCTGCATTGCTTCAGGTATAGTTCTTACAGCAGCAGCACCTTTGACGCCCGCCAAGATCCAAGGTGGCCAAAGTGAAATTGCCAGAGGGAATGAAAGGAACAAATCCTCTGTGTAGTTAGCAAGCTGTTTGATTAGGTTGGCAACTCAGTAAGCTAGTGGCACACAGCGGTGAGTCAATCCATCATACCTGAAAGCAGCAAAGTAGCTTGTAAACAGAGCCATGTGTGCCTATGCTGAGAGAAGAGTCGTCAATGTTGTGCCCTTCAGGTGTTATTGGACACTGTTAACTCTCATGAGCCCCAGCCAGCATGGCCAATGATCAGGGATTATGGAAGCTCTAGTCTGAACAACTTCCCAGAAGGCACCATGTTGGCTACCCCTGTGCTGGATTAAGACCTTTAGAGGCCCTAAGCACTTAAAGGATTTTGGTGCCCCCATATAATTTCTAATTCAAAATATAAACAATAATAAGCCGTAAAATAAAATTTTGTTTTTTGAAATGAAACCATACAAAAGTCTTTGATCAGATCCTCAAAATTAATCTTATGTATCCCATCTGCTTCTATACTCAGTTGCGATAAGGCATCCAGCCAGCCTTGTTGCATAGTTGTTCTGTTGGGGTTTTTTAATATATTTCTGCTGAGAAAATGAATGCTCAACTGAGCAATTCGTGACCATCAATGTTAACAATCCGGCAACTGAAAAATTCTGTGGTGCCCCCCTTCCCTTGATACCCTAGGCACATGCTTATTTTGCTTAATGGTTAATCCGGTCCTGTCCACTTGCTAACCATTGGCCATGCTGGCTAAAGCTGATGGGAGTGGAAGCCCAACCACATCTGGAGGACCAGAAGTTCCACATCCCTGGTTTACACAATGGCAAGTCCTTCTCCCTCTTTCAGAATTGACTTGTATGAGAGACATTCGGATTCCTTTGTTTCTAGTCCTTAGAGCACCGCAATGCAGAGTTTAACAATATAACAGTGAGACAAGGTAGCAGAAATAAATATAATAATTTTATTATTTATACCCCACCCATCTGGCTCAGTTGCCCCAGCCAAAATGAGCAGCTTCCAACATGTCTAAAAACATGATATAACACCAAACATTAAAAAATTGTTCGATACAGGGCTGCCTTCAGATGTCTTCTAAAAGTTGCGTAGTTCTTTATCTCCATGACATCTGATGGGAGTGCGTTCCACAAGGAGGGCGCCAGAAAAACTACAAAATAAACAAACATAGAAAGCTGAATTTCCTGGGCAAATCACACCTTGCCCCTTAAGAGGGAGGGGTTATTGCTCTTAACAAATATTAGAGTGACTAAAATGAAATAAAATCTCATAAGAAAACAAAATAGAAATTATAGAAGTCTGAATAAAAGTATGTAAAACCAGAGAAAACTTAAAATTCTGAATCTCCCTGGTAAAGCACAGCATTCTCTGGGGATTCCGTTGCCTTGTAATGTGGCCCCTGAAACAGGGCAATTAAGCCACCTCACCCTGGATTCATCCCCAAAACAATTCAGGGAGCATTTTTCAGATGTATGGTTGAGCAAGTATTTTCAAATACCCAAGGATCAAGGGATTCCATATAGTACTTGGAACTTGGAATACATATGAACACACCAGCCTCAAACTGTCTTGCATGGAAAACTATTACTACCCTCAACCTCCGGCCACATCAGATGAATTTTGGTTGCTCTTTTTCCATTTTCTCTTTCTGCACTTCACAGAAATGTGGAGTGAAATTAATTTTACAGTCTGAGAAGGGTACGCGGCACAAAACTGAGCCTTCTAAAAAAAAAAAAGTTCCTTACGTTACTAATTCCCCAAACTATTTCCTGCCTTTCATAGGCATATTTTTATTAACTGAGTTTTGAAAATCATTAGGCCTTTTCCTTTCTTTCCTCCCCCCTTCTTTTGCTCTCATAGTCTTCTTTCCTTCCTTTTCAACATCCTTCCTTTCCAAATCCTGGATTGAATTCCTTCCTTCCTTCCTCTTTAATCACATTCTTTCCATTTTTCCATTCCCCCTTTTCTTCCTTCCTCCTTTCCAAATCCCAGACCATTTCTCCCTCCCTCATCCTTCTCCTTCCTTCCTAGCTCTCATCTCTACAGCACAAAAGTGGGGAACATTTCCTCATGGACAAATTTCTGGGAACCGCATCCCAGTGGTGGGTGGAGCCAGATTCAAGAGTGCACAGAGCCAATGGCTGCAACCTTTAGCTTTGTACAGTAGGTTGCATTCCAGTCATACAAAAAGCAGAGGTTTCTGAACATACCATACATCTCCGTCCTCCTTCCAGGCATGCAAGAGGCAGGGCTTATCCACACTTACATTTTGTCCCATGCTTTCCAGGCACAGGTTCAGCCTTTGAAGCTCTTTCTTTTTGCTATGGAGATTTCCCCATGAAAACCCGCTCTTTACTGCTGAATTGGAACAAATGGCAATTTGTGTTTTCCACGGATTCCCGTTTGCTCCGATTCAGTGGTAAAGAGCAGGTTTTCACAGGGAAAGCTCTGGAGCACAAAAAAGGAGAGAGTCCAGCATCGTGTTTTAACGGTGGCCAGCCAGATGCCCTAATGGGAAATCTGCAAACAGGATCTGAATGCAACAACCTTCTACCCAGTTCTGTTTTTCAAGAAAAAACAACTCACCATAAACTCCTCTCTTGTCTCTTAGAATGGTAATGGCCAGTGCTTTTTTTTCTGGGGGCACGCAGGGGTACACATACCCCTAAATATTTTGTGAATCTAACTTTGGCCTCATTGAGGGGCAGTATTTCAATATGAGTAGGAAAATGAGAGTACCCCTAAACATTTTTAAAGGAAAAAAGCACTGGTAATGGCACCCACCTGAGAGGTGCTGAAACTGAGCTTCGGTGAGCTCCGGCTAGGAAAAAAAGCCCTGCATCTACCCCACTTGTGACCCCGCAGCAACTGGTACAGTGGTACCTCAGGTTAAGTACTTAATTCGTTCCGGAGGTCTGTACTTAACCTGAAACTGTTCTTAACCTGAAGCACCACTTTAGCTAATGGGGGCTCCCACTGCTGCCGCGCCGCCAGAGCACCATTTCTGTTCTCAACCTGAAGCAAAGTTCTTAACTTGAAGCACTATTTCTGGGTTAGTGGAGTCTATAACCTGAAGCGTATGTAACCTGAAGCGTATGTAACTCGAGGTACCACTATATTCAGAAACATACCATCTCTGTTCATTCACGAGTCTTTCCCATCCCAATTCCACAGCAATATGCCTTTTTAAAAAATACATACAAAGATCACATTATTTTGGCACACGTTTTATCTTAAAACAAATCAAGTCAGTTTGCAAGCAACCCAGTTTGGAAGGTGGTCTTCTATGGTCAGTCTACGTGTGGACATAGGCCCACACAGAGGGAGAGAGGTAGATGGGGGGAGAGCAGGGCTCCCGTATCTTTAATTTATATTTTATTATTCATTTTTAGATCCTGTTCATTTTTAGATCCTGATTCCCAGCCAAAGGCTTATTACAGTCCACTAAGATAAAATACGTACAAACTTTATAAACAGAGAAATGGAACAGCCACCAAAGACAAATAAAACAACAGCTTGAAGTATCACTATAAGACGTAGCCAGCTCTAGTAAGCTGCTCAAAAAAAGCTCTTCCTAAAAAGGAGGGCCTTGGGACTAAACCCACAAGAGATGACATTAAGAGATCCATGGGTCATTGTTTTTAATAGTAAATGAAACCGGAGCCGACGCCACCCATCTAGAACTTTGCAACCAGGGAAGGGGGGTTAACCCTTTCTCCCCCATGTGATTTTCCTCATCTCTATTGCCTCCCCCCCTCCACTGCACACAAACATACACACCCCCGGAGCTGCTTTTTAGCACTTAAACGAAGGAAGTAAAGGTATGATATTGAATACTAGTTGCTGAACATCACTGAGAACAGGATGCTGGACTAGATGAGTCTTTCGGCCTCACCCAGTAGGGCTCTTGCGTTCTAAGAACGCAATACAAAACCTGAGAGCCAAGGATTGATACTGATAAAAGAAAGGGGAAATGGAGTTGGCTTTTACAGCCCAGTATCCCCAAAGTTCATTATCAGTTGGAGAAGAATGAGTAGAGGCAGGACCCAATTGAAGAATGCAAGGCAGGTCTTTATTTTCTGTTGCAACAGAGTGATGACCCAGAACAAAAGTGTGTAACAACTTTTAAAGACTTCAGAAATTTCCCAACCCCATAGCCAAATGTCACCCCAAAGCATCATACGAGCAAGCGTCACAGAAAGAGGCCGTCTACAACAGAAATTTGATGGTGTGGAGAGCCTTGCTTCGTGCTGGTAGGCTCAAGTGAAGCCCTGGTTTTCTTGTAGCAGGTGAAAGTAATTCACCCATCCTGATCCCCACTGCCTCAGCTGTCCTTGCGATTGTAGTCATCCTTCTTGTCAGAACCATCTATGTTCTTCGCTGTCACATTCTTGCTGTCTGTTGGGAAGACTCGCTCATTTCTGGTGAGAGGGTGTGAATAGGAAGGCAATGCAGAGCTCTGGATTGGGGGAGAGGAGGGGGTGGTGCAGACTTTACACTCACGGGGGGATTTTTATAGCTTTTATAAATAATCATCGTAATAATTTCCAGTCCTTTTAAGAACTTTCCCCCCCTACTGAAACCCTTTGCCAAAGATTGCCCCAATCCCCCCCTTTTTATATATATATATTTTTAAAACCCATGTTTTTCTAACTGAGCAGATTAGTTTACATCTTGTGGCACTTAAAAAAAATTATACAAAACAGGGACAAAGATTTATGGTCGCAAAGAGTTCTGGCAGCGTCTCTTCAATTTGGATTGCTGGCAACTCAGTTTGGCTTGGTCTTTTGGTTTCTGAAAGAACCATTTCAACTGCCAGGTCTGTCTTTCTCCTGCTCCCTCTTTGTAACCTTCTGCACATCTTCCATCAAGCAGGGAGTTCTGACAGTACCTGTGCACACTTTCCAGCTTTGGCAAATCCAAAAGGAGGCGATTTAGGTCACAGTTTGCTGTGGTCCTAGGAAGCTGCTGTCTCCATCTGGATAAATACTCTACTACAGCAGAGATGGAGAATCTCAGGTCCGGAGGCTAGAGGTGGCCCTCCAGTCCTTTTTGTCTGGTTTTTGGGACTCTCCCCAAACCCCCACCCCAGCCTCAGCCCACACCACGCACCAGCCCTGCTTTGCACCCTCCTTGTGTCTTTTTTTATCTATTTAATACTTCACTCATTTGTGTGTATGTGTTTTTAAAAAGTGAAAACATATCAAAAAGAAATAAAACAAAGATCCAGAAATATAAACCACAAAGCATCACAGTCTGGAAGGACAAAAGTATGAAGATACAGTACAGCTCCAAAGGGATAATAAAATATTAACTCATACAAATATTGTCTTTACAAAGAATAAAGATCTATAGAAATAAATGCATTATTCACTAGGGATGCGGGTGGCGCTGTGCTCTAAACCACTGAGCCTCTTGCTAATCAGAAGGTCGGCGGTTCAAATCCCCACAACAGGGTGAGCTCCCGTTGCTCTGTCCCAGCTCCTGCCAACCTAGCAGTTCAAAAGCATGCCAGTGCAAGTAGATAAATAGGTACCACTGCAGTGGGAAGGTAAACGGCATTTCCGTGCACTCTGGCTTCTGTCATGGTGTTCCGTTGCACAAGAAGTGGTTTAGTCATGCTGGCCACATGACCCGGAAAGCTGTCTGTAGACAAATGCCGGCTCCCTCGGCCTGAAAGCGAGATGAGTGCCACAACCCCATATTCGCCTTTGACTGAACTTAACACTCCAGGAGTCCTTTACTTTTACCTTGTTCACTTGGGAATTCCATCTTTATTGAGAATAAAGATTCCATAAGGTATTCGATGAGACACATGTTTGCATATGTAGGTGGTACTGACCATGTGCCTCAATGTTCATACAAGAAGTAAAATCCATCTTTTAGATACTTTTAGTTTATGAGATATCTGTTCATGGAGGGCAACTGGTGTGTTTCTCCTGGGCTCTAATGTGTCCTTGAACTCTGGTGATGGTTCTCGCTTGTGTGGACAGAGAGAGTTGTGAGAGTAAACTTGTTGCTTTGTCTACTTCTGCCTCTGGCATGTGTCACCCCTGGAGTTTGCCCAGAAGGGAAGGGGGACCTCAGGTTTCAAGAGGTGCCCCCCACTCCGTTGCTGCTGTAAGCTCTGAAATCTGTTTGATGACACCCACATCTTCTGCCGCTTCAGAGACATGCAAAATAAAAACGATGAAAAATGGTTTCTCTATCTGGGCGTCTTTGGCTCGGAACCTCTCCCTCTCCCTGCAAAACTAGACTAAGCAACTATCTTCGTAACTCCAAATATAGTCAACCGTTTGGAAGAAAAATTTTAGTCATAGCAAATGGAGACTCAACAAAACATAACCTCGCCTTTGCAGTGCCTACAACTCCTTTCTTATGCTCTTCACTTAGGCTTTATTTATGCTAGACACGTTCCCTTGTCCTGATCATGCTGCAGCAGCCCACAGCTCGAGGGCGCCACGAATGTATCAACTCATTTGTCAATGACTTGGTGGATATGAATAGACGTATTCTCATTTGTGATAACGTGGATCCTTGCTGTGGAGAGTTCACTTCTTCCCGACAAAATGACTCTGATGCTGCGTTTACTGTCTTCCATAAAACGTCTCATTCTCCTACCCCGTCAGAAGAACACCCTGTTGTAGGGCAGTGTAGGCAGGCCCCTTACTTTATGGGGGACAGTCCTCTTATATGAAGGAGTCCTCTAATTTGAATGGGAATCCCTGCTTTGGGGCCATTTAAAAGACCAAGTGGTTTCTAGATTCTTGGGGGACTCTCTATTGTAAGCAACAGCACTAAGTTTTTAAATCAAAAGGGGAAATGATATTATTGTTGGTTTTAACAGGCCTGACAATGACCTGTGAGCTTCTCTAGAACATAGGTCTTCAACCAGTGGGTTGGGACCCACAGGTGGGTCATGAGGCCCTCCTTGTTGGGTCATTACAAAGCTTTTTTTCACTCCAGCTAAGACTGACCATATCAAAGGAGCACTACATGCAGTGGCTGGGCTAGAACGAGGAGTTTGGCATAGTGGCTGAGTAAGCAGCAGCAATCAGCTCTATTCAGGGACTGTGAGAATTTCATGGAGTAGGACAACAGGAACTGGAACTCAGCCACTCTTTCTTTCCTGGCCACATCAAAGAAACAGCCAAAGTCTGAAACAGAAGCAAGGAGCTGATAGCTCATTGTCCCAACCAGGAGTTTCAAAGACAGCAACAGCTTGTGCCCTGAGTTCTCACTTTGCTGTACAAATTCTGTAGAAGTTGGAAAGCTTGCACCACTTTGAAGATACTGTAGGTGTCCTACCTGAAAGATAGTCAGCCTCACAGGATTCTGTGCATCATCTCCCCCATCTCTCTGTCAATCAGATTTTCCAAATCTCTGAGCACTTCTTCAAATGGTCTTGAGAGTGACAGGAGGATGAGTGTGTGTGAGTGGAGGATTGTGACTTTTGGACTGCCCCAATTAATGCTTTTAAATGAAAACATTTTGTTCCCCCTCATCTTTCTATCTCCCTACCTTCCTTCCACCTCTTTTTTCAATCTGACTTTCCAAATCTCTGAGCACCACTTCAGAAGATCTTGATGGTGACAGGTGGATTGTGGGGAGGGGGCAGTCAACTTTTTGGACCGTCTAGTTCAGCATCATCTATGATGAATGGCAGCAGCTCCAGGATTTTTTATGTGGGTCTTTTCCCTGCCCTACCAGGAGATGCTGGGAATTGAACCTGGGACCTTGTGCATGCAAAGCAGTTGCTCTGCCACTCAGCTACAGCCCTGAAAAGAGGCAAGAGGGGGAAAGTGCTATGAGAGAACGAGGGAGGGAGAAAAGGCAGTGCACTGATCCAGCTGCCGTCATTCAGCTCACTGGCGTTTGGCTCGGCACTTTTGCCCCATGAAAACAGGAGCTGGGAGCAAAAAACAAAGCCAACAAAGGGCCGGCCATTGCAGGCCTGGCCGAGGTGGGAAAGGGGCAGTCTGGATTGTATAGCTTTACTCATTCTGCTTTGGGGCAGAATTAGCTCCATGCTGAGTGGTTTTTAGCAAAGACAAATTTGGAGCAGGCAGCATAAAAACCGGCATGAAAAAAGGGAGCAAAGTGGAAATGGCAAGAGCAGCCGAGGCCCAGCTGGGGCCGCATTTCTTTCTGGGACCCTGCCCTTTCTCCTCAACAAAGTTGGCATGCCCAAGAGGTTGTGGGTATGTAGATAAGTGTATTTTCTCTGTCCCCCACCCCGCCGTCCCCCGCAAACTTTCTTTCTCCAAAGCCTCTGGCAATTCACAAGCACCAAGAAAAGAAAACCCCAAAAGGGAACTTCATTGACTGTGTGCCCCATCCCAGAGGAGATGGTGCCAGCCGTCCCAGAGGAGGTGGTGCCAGCCACAGCCAAGCTGGCCAAGGAACCCGAGAGAGAGGAAGAAAAGAAGGAAGAAAAATGGGGTTTAGAAAAAAGATGGGGGGGTGAAGCACAGCCAAAAAAGCGGAACCTTTGAAGAGAGGCAAATTGAGACGTTCAAAGGATAGGCGACAGGGAATTGTGGGGGGAGGACAAGGGGGAGGAAATGTCTCTGTCGCTCTGCTTTTTATTACTAAAATAATGTTTATGGGGGAAGGGAGGGAGGGGAGGTTTGGGGTTGGCCAAGAAAGGAGGGGAGTTTGGATCCTGACTTGGACAGGCTGTTTAATGCCAGGTGCCTGTGTTGCTTGTGGGTAGGGATTTTGTGAAATTCCATCAGAAACAGGAGCAGAAAATGCAACATTTCACATGTTCACCCAAGGACAGAAATGGAAACCACGCAAGTGAATACAAGCAATAGTGGTGGGATTTTATTTTTTTTAGTCCGCAAATGTTGCATAAATAATTAGATCATTTTCTACTTTGCTTTTGATACATTCCTTCCACCGAAATGCACTGACGTTAATGACATAAGTCATTTCGGCCATAGTGGATAGTGAATAGAGTAATGTAGGTTTTAGCAGAAGCTGAACTGCAGCAGAACAGAAGCAGCACTGGTTGCAACAAACATAGGATGGGACTGAAACCACTGCCTCCTTAACTCCCTCCTTGTGGGTAAGGCAGCAGGGCCCACATCAGGAAGGCTGCTGCTAAATTTTCCTTGCTCTTCTGGTGTCAAGGCAGAGAGGCGGGAAAGTGTTCCACAAGCTTGTTTTCCCAGATGAGCTCCAGCTTAGAAGCACTTAGCTATATGCATTGTGATGGACTGCCATTGTGGAACTTTATTCAGAGGTGATGTTGTCTATCAAAACACCAGAGCAACTGATGAACTATCCTTGCTATGGCAAGGGAATGAGCTGATGGCGAGGCTTTCAAATTATACTATTTTTAATGAAAGTTTAGTGCAGGAAGTCAAGAGAATGATTTAAAATCAAGCAAAAGCTGGGTACTTCTTTCATTTTCTTTGGCTCCTACTTCATGCCAACAGTTTAAGATTGTTTGCTTTTCTAACTAAAAACTAAGGGTGGTTTTCAAATAAGTAGACTAACTGAAATAAACGGAGCTAACTTAGTCATGTTTCATTGGGTCTACTCTGAAGAAAAACTTAGTTGAACATCACTCTAAAGGCTGCATTTCGGCGGGTTTTACAAGCTGGACTTCTAAATAATAATGTCTCCTTCAAATATCATTTGTTTGCTTGCTTGCTTGTTTATTTAATACTGTGTAGTCTCAATTACAAGGGCATTTGACCTAGCATGACTAGGGTCCAAAGCAGAAATTTCCTTTTACAGTGGTACCTTGGTTTGAATATGTCTTGGTTTGCATACGTTTTGGATAACAAACATGTCAAACCCAGAAGTGCGTGTCCCAGTTTGCAACCTTTCTTTGGATTACAACCCATTTTTGGGGGATTACGAACAAATTTTTTTGGGAGGCCCCATTGCTGCCTTGGGTTACAACCTGTTTTGGTTTACAAATGGACCTCTGGTACAGATTATGGTTGTAAACCAAGGTACCACTGTACTCCCAACCCCATGGGTGCTGAGGGAATGGGGAATGGTGGGTGGGGGGCTGGTGGGCAAGGAACATTGGCAACTGATGCAGCAATACAGAGAACTGTGGAAATGACTAGAAAGAATGAGAAACAGAAATTGATAATTTTGTCCATCCCTCACTATGATGTTGCTGCCGCCCTGCTGACTTCTTAGTTGTCATCCTAATTGTATTTCCCCCTTGTATTTTCCTGCAGACTGTGACTCCTACTGTAAACCAGCCAAAGGAAACTACAAAATTAACATGAAAAAGTACTGCAAGAAAGATTACGGTAAGGAGCAGCTCTCCTTTCTCTAATGCAAAAAGGTTTCTCAGAATGTAAAGGTCAAACCAGGAATTTCCTATCTGGGAACTTGCCCTACCTTCTGGTCAGTGGTTTCCAAATAAGTATTTAAGAAGCACCAGCTGCAGACTGTAAGATCTCTGGGTTCAGAAGTCCCAGGGGTGGAAGAAGGGAGGTGCGGTGGAGGCGGCACGCCCTGGGTGACATCCCTGAGGGGGGTGACATCGGCGCCCCACCCCCAGACACTCACTGCTGGCAGCACCCCCCTGGGATGCTCGCCACAGGCGGCGCCCCTGTGGGCAGCTAGCCCCCCCCCCCCACAGGTACACAGCATGTGTGTCTCTCCAGGTGCTGGAACAGTTAGCTCCAAGTCCTCCTGATACATGTTTAGATGAGATCAGGACCTCGATCTCTCGTCACTTTAGATGAGATCAGGACCTCAATCTCTCTCACCTAAATATAATAGAAGTAGCAAAGGGTCATTAATCAGATTGGAGCCACAGCACAACACTGTTTTCCCAAACAAACCCATGCCCTCAACACCCCACAGACAAAACAGACAAAAGAGACAGATAACCCTTCTTGCCTGATGCCATGTCCCTGATCCTATTCAGGGGGCCTACAGCTACTATTAAAATTTTAAATAAAATTTGCAGGAGATTCTGAGCACAATTTTTAGGCAGTATCTTGCACAGGTGGTAGCTGTTGCCCATTGGCAGTGGGAGGGTGGAAAGCAGGGAGGTCAACTGTAGGTGGCACCAGAGCCAACGACAGGCAGGCAGATCCAGATAATTCTTGTTTTCTCTCCATCCTCTTCCCTGCTGAGTTCTACAGCAGTAACAGTGAGACTAGAGAGGAGGAAGATGATGATAGGCAGTGCCATCTGATGGACTGGTTCTAAGCAGGAAGGCAGGCTAGCAGGTGGGGGGGTGGCTTAGGCAGATAGGCAGATAGCGGTTGGGCTATAATGGACTGGCTTCTACTGCCTTAAGTAGACCAGAAAGAGCCTAGATTATCATATGGAGTACTAATTTGGCTTCTGATTCGAGTCTTTGAACAAGCTGCTGATCAAACCTCTGTGATGGAGGTGGGGGCACTAATCACCAGATCACTGAAATCTGAAACCTTTTGCTTCATGAGGTCATTTTAACTAGATATGTTAGACTCCATCTGCGATTAGAATGGTATTATACCACTTTAAGCAATCATTATACCACTTTAAGCAATCATGACCCCCCCCCCCAACCTGGAAACTATAGATTGTTAAGCCTGCCGAGAGTTGTGTTATTCCACCACACAGAGCTAAATTCCCTGAGAAGAAGATTGGCTGTTAAGCTACTTTGGGAACTGTAGCTCTGTGAGGGGACTAGGGGTATCCTCACAGCTCACAGAACCCATAACAAACTACAGTTCTCAGAATTATTTTTGGGGAGCCATAACTTTTTAATGTCTGACTGTTTTGAATGTATCGTGCAAATGCGGACTATATCTCAAGCTCAGATATGGCCTTTGGGTGCTCAGAATGCTGAATTCAAAGGCCACCCAGCTCTTCCATTTCTCTTCCCTCCTCCCCATATATCCCTGCTGGCTCAAGCTGACTATGGTGGAAAGTCGTGGCAGAGGAGGGATGGTTGCTACAGCAACTCCAGGGCTCTGAGGATTGGGCCCTGGACATTAGCCACCTCCCAGTGGGATCTGCACTGAATTCAGTGGATCCAAACCTACCCATGCCCTGCTGTTTGTTACACAAGCAATATGACACGAGCGAAGTTGTTTTGCTGATTCCCGGTGATCAGATTCCAAACAGGGATTGACATAACAAGAGTGACATGGCAAAGATGACAAAAAAATTAGTACAGGACGGCTTCCCCATGTTTCCTGTGCTTGTTATACGCTCCTGGCTTCAGGGGCTGCTGATCTTGCCCTATTTCTCCACTTTGAAATTCTCTCTCTCTCTCTCTCTCTCTCTCTCTCTCTCTCTCTCTCTCACACACACACACACACACACACACACAAAACACAACTAGGAAAACTTGCTGGACCCTCTCCCCTTCTTGCCTAAACCCACAGTCACTCCCTGTCTGCCAAATATGTTAAAAAGTACCCTCTCTTCTTCGCAGTCCCCTTGTTTTGCAAGGTGTGTGGGGTGAGAGGGTTTGAATGGGATGGGATGTGTGTGAAGTTTGGACTCAGGACATCCTGACGGCAGGTTGTAAATCACCCTGACACAAGCACATTCACTCTTTGGAGCAGAGGGAGGATCCCTAAAAGAGGCTGTGGTTTGTGATTGATCTCCCACAGAAACTCCTTGGCTCAGACAGAAAAGATGTTTTTGGCAAGGTGGAAGGGAACGGGAAGATGGACGTGAGACGGGGTGGCAGCCGAGAAGTGTTTTGGCTTTTAAATGATATCTTCTGCAAAGGCAGTTAGCCTTGCAGATAATTGTGATCAGAGATCGTTTATTTAAATACATTAGTGTTCCCTGCTTTTCGGTCTATCAGGATCTACAAGGTATCAATATAAACAAAACATATGAATCCTATAATTTAAAAAAATCAATGCTGTAGCACAAAAAAAGTTAGTAACAACAGTAGTGTAGCATACCCTCCAACATTTCTCCAATGAATGTCCTATTCCATAATAATAATATCAACAGTAATAATATTTATACCCCACCCATCTGACTGGGTTGCTGCAGCCACTCTGGGCAGCTTCTAACCTGTATAAGACCAGAATAAAAAACTGAACATTAAAAAACTGCCCTATACACAGCTGCCTTTAGATGTCTTCTAAAGGTTGTATAGTACTTATCTCCTTGGCTCAGGGGTTGCATAACTCCATACCCTACAACATTTCTCCAGTGAAAATAGAGATGACCTAAGGAAAAGTGGGACATTCCAGGATGGCTTCTGTAAATCCGTGATTGTCCCTGGAAAATAGGGACGCTTGGAGGGTTGGGTGTAGAGACATGGAGATGATAACAGATGATCTACCGCCTTGAGAAGGTCACCCAAAGCTGCATTCCTTGACTCAGAGTTCAAATCTCAGAAACATGTAATGCTTGCCTCTGATATGACTATGAATAGAGTAAGAACAAGTTGCTGCGAATTGCAGGTTGCTGTGCTATTACATCGTTGACCACCTCTGTTTAAAGAAGTGCTTTAAGAAGCTGGTCAGTTCAAACCCTGTTTAAAGTTGAAGAGCCATCAGTAGGGTTTCCCATTGAGGCATCTTCTTGGGCACTGTGAGAACAAGAAGGTGGGCTAGGTGGACATTTCCTCTCACTCAGATCTTCTGCTGGTGGGACTCAGCTGAGTCTTTTGGCGAGCAATGAGATATCTGGATTTTACACACCTGTCTGACTTCAGTAGGAACAGAGTTGCATCTTTACTTGTGCCCCTATGCTGCTAAAAGCTTTGATTCGTTTAGAAACTAAACAAATAAAGAGATAACTGTGAGACAGTCAGGAAGGCTTCTCCAAATTATTGCAGTGGTCTGGCCAGGTTAGAAGGGACAAGGCAGGTAACCTTCAGGCAAGCTGGTCCTAGGCCATTAAGGGTTTATGCACTAGCAGTAAGACTTTCAACTTCACTTGGTAAAATATTGGCAGCAAGTGCAGCTTGTTCAGAAACAGCATAAGAAACTGATGCGTGGGGCATGACTATGAAATCTCATGATTGCTCAACAACTCTTTGTAAGTTTAATTATAATACATAGCTTCACATATTCAGCATCAGTTCCTTGCCACCTGTGGCCTCACTTTTTTCCCTTTCTTGCCCTGCAGTTGTCCAAGTCAACGTCTTAGACATGGAGACGGTGGCCAACTGGGCCAAGTTCACTGTCAACATCCTCTCGGTCTACAAGTGCAGAGACGAACGGGTGAAAAGGGGCGACAACTTCTTGTGGATCCACATGAAAGACCTGGCGTGCAAATGCCCCAAGATCCAAATCAGCAGGAAGTACTTGGTCATGGGAATCAGCGAAAACCCCACCGACCGGCCAGGACTAATGGCTGACAAGAACAGCTTGGTGATCCAGTGGAGGGATGCCTGGACTCGGCGGCTCAGGAAACTGCAGAGGCGGGAGAAAAAGGGGAAGTGCTTGAAACCATGATTGGTTTAGGCTCGTGTCTGTTAATACATGCCTCCCTTCTCTCTGGTCCCCTGTGCACTGCACCCAGCAGACTGTTCCTAGAGACTCTGTACATATACATATCATGTGAATGGATGGACTCGCCTGTGTATAGTGTATATTTTGGCAATGATTCCTTGGGGGTGGGGGTTGCGTGCATGGGTCCTTTTTTTAAAAAAAAGTTTATTAAGAGTAACACAGTAATGACAAACCTTTAACAAGGAGCGAAGTGAAGGAGAAGGCTGGTGAACTGAAGAGATTTTCGAAGAAGACAGCTCAGAATGTCTCTGAGCAGGAGCAAAATCCCCACCCTGTTTTTCTTTTTTTAAAAACAAAACAAAACAATGACAGTGTTTCTCTGATCCTGCCAAATTCCAGAGGGGCAACCACAGGAGCTGTCATTTACTGGGAAGGGGCGAGGTGGTGGGGAGGTCAGGATGGCACATGTGCACCGACAGAGCCAATCTGGTGTTCCCAACTGCACACCCACAAAACGTTGACCTTACTGCCATGTTATGCTTCCTGCTTCCGGAAAGTGATGCCCCTTCCCACTAATCACTCCTAGGTAGTCATATTAAGTCTGTTAACAGTAATATCTCTCTCTCTCTCTCTCTCTCTCTCTAACACACACGCACACACATACACAGGCCACATTCACAACATACATTTAAAGCACTACCATGCCACTTTAAACAGCCATGGCTTCCCCCCAAGAAATCTTGGAGCTGTAGTTTGTTGTGGGTGCTGAGTATCGTTAGGAGGCCTCTGTCCCCCTGCCAAGTGCTGCAATTCCCTAAGTTTCCTGTGAAAAGGGATTGCCTGCTAAACCACTCTGGAAATGTAGCTCTGTGAGAGAACTAGATGTCTCCTAACAACTCCCAGCACCCTTAGAAACTACAGCTCCCATAATTCTTGGGGGGGGGGAGAGACATAATGATTTAAAGTAGTATCATAGTGCTTTAAAGGTATGTTGTGAATGTACCCCACCCCCACAGAAAACCCACCTTGGGACACCTTAAACAGATCTGTGGTAGGATTGTGGCAGGAACTCAGAGGTGCCTGAGGTGGTGTTATCAGTTTGGAATGGCTTCCAAAAAAGCTGCACCCTGTTCACAGAGGCAGAAAATGGGGTGTTTCCTCAAACATTCTCCCGGGGGGTTGGGATTCACCAATAGTCTTTTTTGGAGCGGGGTTCCTTCTTTTGTTCTGCAAGCAGCAAAAGCATCAAGAGCAGAGCTTCTGGTACCCCCTCATAATGCCCCGGATGGTCTCATTGTCCCAGGGTTTTGTGGTTTGGGGCAACAGTGGGGGAAATGGAGGCCCTCATGAAATAGCGACAGAGAATTCTAATCAAAATGGCCCTCCGTTGGGAGAGACGGGCAAAAATGAAGATGGTCTGCTGAGAAGTATTGCCTCGTTGCTCTCTCTGTCTCTCTGACACACATACACCGATAAATGTTCCTTTGCTTAATTAATCAGATAAGTTTTAATTGAGCCATCAATTCAATCTGCACAAAATTGCTTACGAGAAAAGCAATTGTCCTAAATAAACTTTCTTCAGAGATCAAGGGTGGGGAACCTCTTTCAACCTGAGGGCAGGCTTCAGACCTGGCCAAGACTCCAAATGGACAAGGTCAGAGGCTAAGTGGGTGGGACTTAAAAGTTAAAAATAAAGTGAAGCTGAAATATTGAATACAGGTGGTGCCCATGTGTCACAGTGGGTTTCCTTTTTAGAACAGACCTTTCTCATTCGTTCTCACGTGAAGAAATGTAAGGTAGCATTTTCTATCTGCAGGGTTTAGCACTGTTTTTACAAGTGATATAGGCACCTTTTCAGATGCTCAACGTATTTTCAGTTGATTCATGTCTCTAACGCAGCCTTACCTGGTTGCCTGCATGTGGCTGGACTACAACTCTCATCATTCCAGACCAGTGACTATGTTGGCTGGGACTGTTAAGCATTGAAGTAAAGAAGAAGAATCTGGAGAGCAGTAGGTTGAGGGAAGACTGATTTAAGCTGTCAGATGACTAAGATTAAGGCTGAACCCAGAGTTCTCAATGGAGAAATTTCAGTTTGAATTTGGGAAGGCTGGGAGGGGCATGGGGACAAGTGCTCACCCCATTCCACATCTCCACAGGGAGCAGCTGTGACAGTCATTGGTCATTGAAAAAAGCAGTAATGGGAAGATCTCCATTTTGTGCCCTTTTGGATCCCTCCTCCAATACCCATAATGCACCTTACTACAATTTTGCTATCTACTGTTAGAACAGAGAAAATAGGTTGTAAGCATGGGGCAAATGTGTCAGAGACTCTACCTTTTGCCTTCCACCAACTTTGGGCTTCACTGTGGACCACCACTGCCACCCCTTATACCTCTGTGTCTCTGTGTGGGTATCTCTTGTGTATGTGCTTGTATTTTCCACCTGATGTATTGGTCTCTGGTCCATAAACACTTAAAGCCACAATAAGTCTGCTAGTCTTTAAAGTGAAACAAGACTCCTTCCCGTTTTTGTGCTCTGGTTTTCCCTCAGGGTTGCATCGAGTGCTAGTCCTAATCAGAGTAGACCCATTGAAATCATTAGACACGGCTAACTTAGGCTCATTCACTTTACTGGTTCTCTGAGTACAGTGGTACCTCAGGTTACATACGCTTCAGGTTACATATGCTTCAGATTACAGACTCTGCTAACCCAGAAATAGTGCTTCAGGTTAAGAACTTTGCTTCAGGATGAGAACAGAAATCGTGCTCCGGCGTCGCGGTGGGAGCAGGAGGCCCCATTAGCTAAAGTGGTGCTTCAGGTTAAGAACAGTTTCAGGTTAAGTACAGCCCTCCGGAACGAATTAAGTACTTAACCTGAGGTACCACTGTAGAACTTAGTTGGAGGCCATCCTAACATGCAAATTGTGAGGTGGGCTGATGCTCATCTCCCAAGCTCACCTTGCTGCCTCCTGGCCTTCAGGACTGCCAGTTGGCGTCGTTCTTTTACTGGGAACCTGAGCTGCCTGCCCTTGTAAAGTTTGCATTTCTTGGTGGTCAGCGCCACCCCAAGACATTTGCCACCTGAAGCAAACAACAAGGTGGTGGACCCTCCTTAACATACAGAAGCTGTTTGAACTAGCAGCTGAGCCTTATTTTGACACTGACAGTGGGACAGTGTCTTCCTGAGAGGAGCAGGCTGGCTTAGGGGACACAGGGCAGGTTGTACTTCAACACCTTGCCGCCACCCTCTGCCCCTCCCCCCCCCAGCACCCAGCACCTAATATGACTTGACTAAGCTCTGCCTAATTGTAGAGCTGGCCTTGTTGGTTGAGGTACCACTTGGGGGTAACATGGCAGCCTCAACAAAACCTTCTATTTTTTTAGCTCTTCTGCGTGTCAAGGAATGTCCACATCTTGTATCTAACTGCCATATAAATTTGGATGGGTTGAAAAACATGTAAGCTGCATGGCTCATTCCCACCAAATACTGAACAGAAGATAGACCTACCCACAGAGATGCACACAAACCATAGCTGTCAACTTTTCCCTTTTCTTGCAAGGAATCCTATTCTGAATAAGGGAATTTCCCTTTAAAAAGGGGGAAAGTTGACAGCTATGACACAAACAAGCTAAGGATCTTTTAATGAATGTTCGTATCTCACTAGATGCTTAACTCATCTCCTCTGATTAGACAGTAAACTTCTCATACTGTGACTAACAAATTGCCAGCCACTCCTATACTTGCAAGCTGTTTGTGATATCAGAAGCCCTAAAGAATGTCTAAGGCATTATGTCTGTCATTGACTTGCTTGAACAATCTCATATCTGCCTTCTGGATTCCATTGGCTCAATGGTTCTGATGTCACCGAAGGCTTTTCCTGAAGTGTCGCCATGACTGCCTACTGGTTGCCATTGGCTCAGCTTTTCTGACATCACAGAAAGTGGACTGCCTGGGGTGTCATGGCTGCCATTGGCCCAGTTGCTCCAATGTCACAGAGGGTTTGCACACTTAGGTCCAAACATTTAACTGCTTATGAAAAGTGGGGGAAATAGTGACATATGAACTCTGGAGCCCAGAGACACTTAAACCAAACAGTGTATCACATGTATAGCAATGGCTTTCAATTCTTAAAGCCAGCCTTATCATTGTTTTTAGTACTTTGGTTTAAAAACAGCTGCTATTTAAAGTCACCAACAGATCACTGCAGAGGGTTTGTAGGTACACAAGGTTATCCTGCCATCTGTTTGGTGCAAAGAATGATGATTTCATCCGCTTGAACAAGTGCATGATGAGATGATGAGCACCTTGGCTCAGTGCCAATGTTAATTCTTTTTAGCAGCAGTTTCAAAAGCCATCTGGCTGCCGTTTCAGCATAGTCTAAGCACTTTCATTGTTGTTTTGCCCACATGACTTGCAAGGCAGGTCCAGCCAGGGTACATAAGGCCACAACATTGTCATGTCTGGTCTGCCCAAGCTTTTTCCTTGAAGAGCATATCTCCTCATTTCCCATCTGAACTGACTGAAGCACCTTAGGCCACCATTTTGTCAGCTGCAGGGGCACGTGGAGGTTCAGGGAGACAGCATCCAAATCTTAGAGGGCCCAAATGTCAACACCTCCATTTGGTGTGTGGGAATTTTTAAAAACTGCTTTCATACACATTTTTGAAGAAACATCAAGCCAAGCAGCTGCAGATACCACCACCTTAATTTTCCTAGAATGCCTCTGGGCCTCAACATACAGTCTAGAGGCATTCTAAAGAAATTAAGATGGTGGTAGCTTGTCTACCCCCTGGTAGGTTTAATGAGCAGACACCACACCAGATCAGTTATGTGGTCTCCACCAAGGTGGTTCTTGTTCATAGCCCTCTCACACCTGTTGCCAAGTCCCCTGGTTAGTGGGAATAATTTCAGTGACATCCTCCTTCATATTTTCATCTTGCTCATACTTGTAGCTCAGTCAGCCAGCTTCCCCTGCTTGGAAGGATATCCTTTCACAATTGTGAAAGAACCTCCTGAGATTGAAAGCCCACCCTACGCAGCAAAAAAAAACCACTGCTGCTACTCACCCCCATGCCAGATTGGATAATTTTTTTATGATCCGTAAAGCATCGCTGTTTGAAGAACCATAAATGCTACTTCTCATGAGATGTTGTTGATGTTCACTTGCTTATGATAATGTGTGTTTCAGGCACAATTTCCTCTTTGCAATGCATGAAAGCAAAAAGGATAGCTTACCCTTCTTCACTTTAAATGTACAGAAGCAATATACCTATGAATACTCAATACTCAGCAGAACGAACAACTAGGGGAGGAGGATTTCCTTTACGTCAAGACACATTGGCTTGCTCTCTGTTGTAAAGAGAATGTTGGAGTAGGTCTAGGATGATGCTGGACTCAAACTCCCATCAGCCCCAGCTAGCTTAGCCACTGGTCTGGAATGGTGGGAGTTGTAGTCCCAAATATCTGGAGAGCCACCTCTAGACAAGATTAAAATTGTGGTTGACTCCAGCAGGAGTATGCTTACCATGCCAATGAGAAATGGAACAAAGAGTAATAGATCAACTGTGGCATACAGCAGGGGTGGACTTTGGTAATATGGTGCCCTGAGCCAAGATAAAATTTGTCATGCCCCCTAAATATTTCTTATTTGCATCCCCTCAGCTTGGTAACCTCCCATACCACCCTAAATCCAGCGCTGTATATAGACTGTAGATCTAAGAAGCATACTGTTAAAGGCAAATAAGTGGGTACCCTAGTAGAGATAAAATAGTAAGGCTATTTATTTCAAAGCTTTGGTTTCAGCCTTCCTTGGTAACCCAGCTAGGTTTTCAAATGAGCAGTGGATGCTAAGGTGACAGTCTTAAGAACACAGTCAGGATGGGAAAAGTCTTATTAAGAAGGGTAGCTTATATGAGAGGG
This sequence comes from Podarcis melisellensis, assembly GCF_964234715.1. Taxonomy (NCBI): domain Eukaryota; kingdom Metazoa; phylum Chordata; class Lepidosauria; order Squamata; family Lacertidae; genus Podarcis; species Podarcis melisellensis. Next base: position 16,452,189 of record NC_138546.1, on the reverse strand, counting down.
TTTTTTTGTTTTAAGGAAATAATTAAATGTCAGCTTTCAAATTAAGTTAAAGTGCAATCCTGAACCTGTCTACTCAGAAGGAAGTCCCATTGGGTTCAAGGAATCTTACTCCCAGGAAGATTGCATATAGGATTACAGCCTTAGTGTGTTAAGTCTATAGATCCAGAAGTATGGATGCTTTTGGAATCCGATAACTAAGGAGTCACCCAATCAAATGTGCAGATTTTACATTTCCCCAAATATTGTCACACAGTCCTTGGCTCAAATCCTGCTCCCATCCCACAAGCATTTTAAAATGTAGATTTTGAGGTAAATTTAACATTTTGAAATGTGTATTTTGAGAGCAAATACATTCAAAAATATTTACAATTTTAAACACAAACTTTTGTAAGTTTTTTTTAAAAAATGTTGCAGATTAATGCAAATAACAGGATCAAAAGTCCTTGTGGAAATGGCACATGTGAAAATGGCATGGACTGAGTGTAGTAGACTAATTCCTCTATCCCTGCCCAGAGGTTTTCCCTCTCTTCAAATACCTCCAGATTTGTTGGTTGTTCAGAGGGACATTTTTCCAAGTCAACGAGGTGGCAGCCATCAAAATTGAAATATTTTGAAATAGATTGTTGGAGCTTCTTTGTCAAGGATTATTTCTTTGTGGGTACTAAATCATCTACAAAGCCCTATTGTTCCAGCATACCAGATGTCACACCCAGAATGTTTGCATTCAGTATACAGTGGTACCTCGGGTTACATACGCTTCAGGTTACATACGCTTCAGGTTACAGACTCCGCTAACCCAGAAATAGTGCTTCAGGTTAAGAACTTTGCTTCAGGATAAGAACAGAAATGGGGCTCCGGCGGCACAGCAGCAGCGGGAGGCCCCATTAGTAAAGTGGTGCTTCAGGTTAAGAACAGTTTCAGGTTAAGAACAGACCTCCGGAACGAATTAAGTACTTAACCCGAGGTACCACTGTATATGATATTGTTCAACTTGCACACAGTGGAGGCTGATCCATTAGGACACATGAGGCACTGCTACACCAATCCCAATCTGCCCCCAGCCGGCCCCCACCTTCCTGCCTTGTTACAACCAGTCCAGCAGGTGGCAGTGGTACCTGTCAGCTTCATCCTCCTCCTTAATCACATGGTTGCCCTTGGAAGAACGAAGGAGGATGGGAGCAAATCTACAATTAGTTGGCCCCACCTATCATTGGCTCTGGCTCCACCTAGTGTTGGGCTCCCTGCATTCTGCCCCACCAGTCCCAATGGGCACCAGCCGCCACTGCTTGTGCATGATGTTCTAATGGATCGTATTATACCACCTTTTTTGCTCCTAAAGCTTTTTCAAAAGTGTAGTTGATGCACACAGGTAACACTTCATGCATCCAATGAAGTGGGATATAAGTCCCTGAAAAGTTTATTCTACAATAAAGCTGATGCTACAAGACTCTTTGCTGGTTATACTGCAACTAAAACAGTCACTATTATACAGAAAAGCCATACTTGAAACATGAATGCATCCTTCAGAACTTATAGGGTAGACATGTCTTTTGTGCTTGAATACCCATTCCAGAAAAGACAATACATTTTGAGCAGCAGAATTAGGACATTTATAGTGATGTGTTTACTCCAGCAGTTCATGTGGACGGAGTCCGCATTTGAGAGCATCTAGGACAATGCGTTCTTGAGAATGTGTTCCATGGTTGTTAATGCAACCATTTGCAAGCCACCTCTCTCTGCACGGAAACATATATCCTTCTATCACAAGATCCAGGGGTCACACACTTCAAGAGTACAGTAATTATGGGACAAGTTACTGTAGGAGTAACCATTTCATCATTTGAATGAACCATCAGCAAAAGAGTAGATGGAGAAAAACAAACAGTGCTTTCCAATAACAGGGCGTGAGCTAATGTTATTAGCTTACTGATGAGCTTTAGTGCTGGTTTGTAATTGTACATTTGCAAAGAACTCCTGCTTTGTTTATGAGAATTAAATAAATAAAAACTTTTTTAATAACTGAAATAAAAACTCCTTCATGTTTCAATCTGAAATGCAAAAAAATAGTTAATGGGTGATCAGTTTATAAGAGCCTAATAAGCGTACATTATAACACATTTGTTCCAACAAGGTGTGTACATGTGTAAGAGAGAGAGGGTGTGTTGAGCGGGGCTAAGAATTGTATCAAATATCCAATGTTTAATTAGAGAATATCCCATGGATCCTTAATATCAAAAATATTGTAAAATCTGTAGTCATGCCACCTTTTCTATATACTTACCATGTCCATGCTGTGTATTTTCCCTTCCCCTTGGTTTTTCTCCTTTTCTCAAAGATGTAGACCCGTTAAATAAAAAATAACCAGTTGAGAGAGGGTGAGAGAACATGCCCTAACATGGGGTAGTCATTGGAGCTACACAGTAGTCTGAGCTGATTACCAGGCCCCAGTGAAACTCAGTAGTAAGGCTTTATAGTCTTAAGAGTCATTCTGCTGACTGTGACCTTGCGTGGTTATACCAAAGACCTGCTCTGAAGGCACCAGTGAACCAACCACATTCTGGTCTGTGATGTTAATAGCCTCACTTGACTTGCCTGAATTTCCTTCTTCCAACTAACTGGTAACTTGGATAATTAAACCTCCAAGGCTTGCAACATGTATTTCAGTTTGCATTTAAAGGCAAACCTAATTCATACTTTCTGAAACAACATGCAAACTGAAACATAGCCTTCCTTCAATATTTGAGTTCCTCTGAATTCAGCAATGTATACAGTATTCTCCAAACAAGCAATGTGTACAAAAACACAAATGCTTGGGTAAAGATTGCATTAAGATGTATATATTAGTGGAAATAACATGGCATTAAGGGAAAGTGTGGCGTTTGGGGAAATTGCTTTGCAAAAAATGCATTTGTTGGACAAAGTTGCATATAAAAATGTGTCCTATGGAAAAAAATTGCACTAACATGCTGATGAATTTTCATTAGGGCTTTTTTAAACAAATGCAAACTGATGTGGAAATGTGGAGAATGGAACTAAAGACTGGAAAAAATAGGAACTGAGAGAAACAGAAATTGAGAGAGTCGCCCATTTCCTACCCCAAACCTACTGAAATTTGAAAGAAATTCTGAAGTGCCCTGCCATTTAGGCAGAAAACCGAGGCCTCTTTCGTAGGGGGAAGAAAACTTTTGAGAAACTGAAGGACAGCAAGCATTACTGAATATTCTCCTGTTTCTCCATTTACTAATTATGGGCAAAACTGAGGGTGGTTATGGCTGTTGCTCTACATGGACCAGCCACCTGTTGAGGTTTCCACACATACTGTATTTTCTTTACCTCCACAGCTGTAGGGTCAAGGAAAGAGTTTGATATTTTCTTCTTCTTCTTCTTCTTCTTCTTCTTCTTCTTCTTCTTCTTCTTCTTCTTCTTCTTCCTGTTTTCATAATTTTTCTTTTTGCACCATCTCCATGAATAATCCAAATTCTACCGGCTGTTTTACAGGCACCTATAAAAGCAATACTCTACCCTCAGTCCAGCCAAAATAGAGGATGCTGGCCAAGCAAGACGGAGTTAACAGCCAAAGAACATGGTTGAACAAGAGGAAGCCATAAACTGATTGGCTGGCCCGCTCCTTGTTTTCTTAAGGAAGAGTTAAAGGTGGGGGAATGGTTGGGGTCAGCGCGGTCAGCCATCTGGCAAAACCTGCTGGCTTCCTTCTGTGAGTGTTTTCCCAGTGCTGTGGTGATGGAGAGAATGAGGTTAAAGGGACCAAGGCTATAGGACCTCAGCTTGTCCCAGTTGACACTACCTCACGGCTCAGCTATGCTTCCCTGTCCCTCAACTTGCACACTGTTGACCTCTCCCTGCTCTTACATACTTCCTCAAGAGCACCAAGGCTTACAAGAAGCTGCATCTGTGCGAACATATGACAGTTGAGCTTTTGAGGACACAGAAGAGATGCTGACAGAGTGTTCCACATTTCACAAGGTGTGGCTGAGGCAACACAGGTGGGAGCAAGAGCCTACAGGGCTGGTTCCCTGTGACAGAATGCAATTCTGTGTGCAGTGAATTTCAGTCCTATTAAAACAGGGCTTCTCCTTCCCTTCTAATTGGTAGAGCTGGCCTGCAGCTCCAGGCCCTGGTTTCATTACCCCTCTTCTCCTTCTTGTGCTCTGGAGCAACAGAAATTTGGATTTGAGACTGATCTCTTATGATTCTGCACATCACCAAACTGAAGTGTCACTGACAGCCTAACAGAGGCAAAGGGGCCTAACCAGATTTTACTGGACCTGTATTTTCCATCAGTCTGAGCCAGCATGGCCAATAGCCAAGGATTATGGGAGATGTAGTTCAGCAGCATTTGGAGGCCGAAAGCTTAGCCATCCCGGCCTAAAAATGTGGCCCTCAAAATGTTTCTGGACTCCTAACTCACATCAGCCTGAGCCAGCATGGGCACATAGTGAGGGAAAATGGGAGTTGTAGTCCAGCAGCATCTCAAGTATAATCAAGTATAATCCTGGATTCTCCTGCAGTTGGAGAAAGATACAAACAATGGATTGACGGGTGCTTGGGACAAGCCTGACATTGTCCCACAAGGTGGATTCAGTGAGTCGCCTCTCAACGTGTGAAATTTTCCATCTTCCCTTGAAGACCCCCTGACTGGGGCTGGCAAACCTGGCCCCTCTAATAGTGTAATAAACCACACTGCCTTTGTAAGAGCACATTCTGTATTTATACAACAGCCCATGTATACAAGGGATTAAAATAAACCATTTATTCCTTCATCTTGGACAAATCACATTATCCAGAAACTCCAAGAAGCAGAGCTTTCTGTTGTCAAAATAAACACTAGCCTGTTCCCCCACCCCTTTCAAGAACCCACGCAGTGCAAAATAAATGGCTTCGGCCTACCAGATGCACAGCATGTAGGGAGGAAAGTTAATGGTAATAAAGCATTGTGGGGTCCAAGACAAATGGAAGCACTTTGCTTATTGGATTCACTTCATTATTGTGTCTGCCCTTCTTGTCCACTCTTATTCCATGACCTAATTTCCCCCTCCAAATGGCTAATGATTTTGAATGCCTGAATGCCACAGCTTTCAGAGACAACCCGGTTGCCAATTTCATCTCATTAGTAAAAATGAAAACTCTTGCAAAGAACAGAGCCAAACCCAGCCAAATATTTCTTCCTGAGACAATGGCATGGACCTCCATTGTAGTAAGACTTTTCTGTTCAATGTCACAACACAGTCCGCTAAACTGCATGTTCTTCAATGGGTGCCGCAGATCACATCTTGAGGAAGAATGGAAGAAGAGCCAAAGATCTAATCTAGCAGTAAGGAAATATTGCCCTCCATAGGTCACTGAAGTACAACTCCCGCTATCCCTGCTCATTGGAAATGCAAGCTGAGGTTGATGGGAGCTGTAGTTCGGCAACACCGGGAGGCCCAAAGGTTCCCCACCTCTGCTCTAAGCCATCTTCCTGGTTCCAAGACTGGCTAACTCTAGGAAGCCCATAAAGAGAGTTGGAAGCTGTAGCCTCCTTGTGTAGAAATGAGAGGATCAGTCTATTTTCAGTCCATTTCCGTTTTGCATGGGCAGAATGAGTCTTCTGTTTGAAGGCCTGTCCAGTTTAAGGCTAAAGAACCCTAAGAAGGGAGAACAAGGACCTTGAAGTTGGCTATCAAGAATTGGCACAGGTCACTAACAGGGAACGGCATGGTGGAACAGAGACACTTACCTGACAAGTGGAGTGCTACAAGGCTCATTGTTATTCAACATCTGTATAAACAACTTGGATGAAGGAATTAAGGGGATGCTTATCAGATTTGCAGATAACACCCAACTGGGAGAAGTAGCTAACACCACAGAACCAGGATTCAAGATGACCTTAACAGGTTGGAGAACTGGGACAAAACTAACAAAATGAATTTCAACAGGGACAAATGTGAGGTTCTACACTTAGGCAGGGAGAATCAGCTGCACAAATATAAGATGGGGAACACCTGACTTGCTAGTAGCACATGTGAAAAGGTTGTAGGTGTCTGAGTAGACCACAGTCTTAACGTGAGTCAACAGTGTGATGCAGCAACAAAAAGAAGCTAATGTTATTCTAGGCTGCATCAGCAGAAGTTTAGTGTCCAGTTCTGGGCACCACAATTTAAGAAGAATATTGACAAGCTGGAGCTTGTGCAGAGGAGGGTGACCAAGATGACCAAGGGTTTGGAAACCAAGCCTTATGATGAATGGTTGAGGGAGTTGGCTATGTTTAGCATGGATAAGAAGAGACTGAGAGGAAATATGGTAGCCATCTCAAATATATAAAGGACTGTCACATGGAAGATGGAACAAGCTTGTTTTCTCCTGCTCCAGAGGGTAGGACCTGAACCAAAGGCTTCAAGTTACAAGAAAGGAGTTGTTGTTTTTTACTAAACATCAGGAAGAACTTTGTGACAGTAAGAGCTGTTTGACAGTGGAACGGACTCCCTCAGAAGGTGGAGGACTCTCCTTCCTTGGAGGTTTCTAAGCCGAGGTTGGATGAACATCTGTCATTGAGGCTTTAGCTGAGATTCCTGCATTGTTGGTGGTTAGACTAGATGGTCCTCAAAGTCGCTTCCAACTCCACAATTCTATGATCTCCTGGCAAGTGAGCTGCTGCAGAATTCGAAGGGGGAGAAATGGGAAAGACAGCAAAGAGGGTGGCTGCACTGGTGCATTTGTACTGCAGTGACCTCACTGCTACCTCTCCCCTTCCTCTCTCAGTAATAAGCCAAGACTTCCCTTCCGGGAGGTCAGATACAGCTTCACCCCCACTATGCCATCTTCCTGCCATATTAAATGTTATAGTAATTATTCCTCAATTTGCATCTGTACATATAAATTAGAACTTGCAAATGTATCCTCTGTCCCCCCTTTGCAATGCATAACCAGCCACCTACTCAGTTTACCATACTTATCTTCAAACCAATAAATTGTCTTAGTGAAGGCATATGCCAAGAGGCCTGTAGCCAAAATTTTTGTAGTAAGGAGGACCAGTTGCCAAGGAAGGAGGCAGAAATCACTGCAAAACAGAAAATACAGATACCTAATATCTTTAATTTGTTTGATTGCATTCAATGTTAATAACATTTTAATTTTAAAAGATATAAAAATAAGGACCTACTGCTTATCAGTTATTATAGTGCTCTTGTCCTCATTGTTGATTTGGGATCATTTCCAGTCTGTTTGTGTTGTTCATCTTTGATTATGGTGGGGTATGATTTGTACTTCTTATAGGATGGTTGGGTGAGCAGTTTTAGACATGCACACACACACACACACACACCATGTTTTATTGTATTTTCTTTATCCATCTATATGTGTGTTTAAGTGTTTGTAAGCTTCTGTGTCTTTTATGGATCTGTAAGTTGGTTTGAGAGAAAAAGTTGTACAGCGAGCAACAAATAAATAGCATGATGATGATGATGATGATGATATTCATGGTGTAGTGGTTAGAGTGTTAGACCAGGAGCTGGGAGAGCAGGGTTCAAATCCCCACTCAGCCATGTAGTTCACTGGGTGGCGTTGGGCCAATCATAGGATTTCAGTCTAATCTACCTCACAGGGTGGTTGTCAGGATAAAAATGGGGATTGTGTGCCACTTTGAGTTCCTTGAATGAGATATAAATGTAATCAATCAATCAATCAATCAATCAATCGGTCAAGGTGGTATATTCCTGTCCATTTCTGCCTTATATCTTTACAAGCAAAGGGTCTAGAAACTTAAACAACAACAAAACTAACAGTTGGGAGACAGGGTAGCGCATTTTTTTCCTGTTATTTCATTTTATTCTGCAGCCTGAAAATTTTATTGAAAACTGAAGGGATAGGATGTAAATTAAAGTAAATTAATGAATTCATTACATTTCTGTGATGGGACGATGAGCTGCTTGTGCGTAAAATGCAAGTCCCTCAGAGTTTGATCAGGTTTTCAAACCTCTGCCTGCGACGGAGCCCCTCCAGCATGGCTGCGTCAATCACTAGTAGAATCCGAAAGTGGCTGCTTTCGGAATCTTTTCCAACATAAAAGCTCTTTAACGGAAACACGTTGTCTGGCCTCTCGGCGTGACAGTTTCCGGCGAGGTGTGGGTGTCCCTATAGGAGGTCCTGAGACCTCCCCACTGTTTTCGCTGGAAGCGTCTCTGAGCCATCCCTCCGACTCACTTTCCCTTGGAGTTCTTGCTCGCCCTCTACTGGTTCCCTCTTCCGCTGCTACTCCTCTCTCAACCTCAGTGAGCCTTTGCGCCCCCGGCGCTTTAGATGGCAGTTCCCTGACATCCACCTCCCCTCCAGGGCCCCCTTCACCCCCTCCCATCTCCTCCCCTACTGGCGGTGAGGAGGTAAAACCCCTGAAAGAACCTCCTTCATCTTCCGACGTCGCGAACACTTCCCTCCACTTGTTGCTGTTCCTACTCTCTCGGTAATCTTCGTCATCGGAGTCCACTCCCTCTTCCAACTCCGACTCCGCGAACCCTTCCATTTCCTCTTCCTCATCGGTGGTGCCGAAATACTCCCTCCTAAACCTTGCTATCGGCTGAGGTTTCCTCGGGAACCTTTGGTGGAACGTTTCTGTTAAAACCTCGTCATTGACTTCCTCTGCACTTACCCAGGTGTTTTCTGACTCCGGTTCCCCTTCCCACGCCACCAAATACTCCACCTGATTTCCCTTCCACCTGGAATCGAGGATTTCCGCTACATGGTTGCGGCGTTCCCTCTCTTCCAAGGCTGGTCCCCTGACGTACTCCCCTTCACGTCCCCCCCGGTATGGTGACAGTAACGACCTGTGGAACACTGGGTGCAATTTCATGTGGTTGGGTAATCGGAGTTTGAAAGCTACCGGGTTGACCTGCTGAATGACCTCAAAGGGTCCCAATCTTCTGGGCCTCAATTTCTTACAACCCCCTTTGAACGGCAACCCTTGGGTTGACAACCACACTTGATCCCCCACCCTTATGGTTTCACCTTCCCTTCTGTTCTTGTCTGCCTGCTTCTTATATTGTGCCTTAGCCCTTTCTAAGTTGAGCTGGAGCTGATGATGGATCGCTTCCATCTCTTCTACAAAATGTTCAGCCGCTGGGACGCTCCATCTCTCCCCTCCTTCCCCTGGAAATGCCCTGGGGTGACACCCGTAATTAGCCAAAAAGGGACTCATCCCTGTGGACACATTCTCCGCATTATTGTAGGCAAATTCTGCCAACGCCAACTTTTCGACCCAATCGTTCTCTCTGTCATTGACATAACACCTCAGATATTGTTGAAGAATGCCATTTGCTCTTTCCGCCTGCCCGTTGGTTTCAGGGTGCCGGGCAGTTGAAAAATTGACTTCCACGTGCAGCAAGCTCATGAGCTTCCTCCAGAACCTGGAAGTAAATTGTTTGCCGCGATCTGAGATCACCCTCAAGGGAGCCCCGTGCAACCTAAAGATGTGTTCTACAAACAACTTCGCTGTTTCTTCCGCTGTGACTGCATGTGAGCATGCTACAAAGTGGCACATCTTAGTTAACAGGTCTACTACTACCATGATGGCTGTTTTCCCCTTGGACTTTGGCAGATCCGTCATAAAATCTATTGATATCGCTTCCCAAGGCCGTTCTGGTGTGGGTAATGGTTCTAATAACCCTGCCGGCGCCCTTCTTTCCCCTTTGGCTCGCTGACATTGGTCACACCCTCTTACATACTCCCTTACATCTTCCCTCACCTTAGGCCACCAAAATTCCCTGGTAACCAACCACATGGTCTTGTGTTGTCCAAAATGTCCTGCCGTGGGGCTATCATGCAACTGCTTGAGTACTCTCCCCCTCAATTCACCTTCGGGTATATACAGTGCCCCTTTGTAATACAATGCCCCATTTCTTTCCTCAAAACCTCCGGGACTCTCGCCCTCCCCCCTGAGACCTCTGAGCTTATCCTGGGCATATTCATCATTTTCCGTTTCCTCTACCAGTTCTCGTTGCCCCACCAGCGCCGCCCCACACACCCAGCGGTCCTCAGGGATGACATGTCTCTCTTCGATCACCCCCTCCCCTTCCCAATACTCTGGTTTGCGTGAGAGCGCGTCCGCCCTGACGTTTTCTGGGCCTGGCACATAACAAATTTCAAAGTTGAATTTGGAGAATTCCTGTGCCCATCTCACTTGTCGTTGGTTGAGCACTCGAGCTGTTCTCCAATACTCTAAATTCTTGTGGTCGGTGCACACTTGCACCTTGTGTTGTGCCCCAATTAATAAATGTCTCCACCTCCGGAATGCTTCGTGAATGGCAAGTAGTTCCCTGTCATACACCGTGTAATTCCTCTCGGATTTATTCAGCTTCCGCGAGAAGAAGGCACACGGTCTCCACTCCGACGCACTCCTCCCCGGTTGAAGAAGGACCGCCCCTACCGCCCGGTCGGATGCATCGGTTTCCACTCTCATGGGTTTTCGTAAATCCACATGCAGAAGTTGTTCTTCCGAGGCGAAAGCCCTTTTCAGTTCTTCAAAGGCTCGATCCGCCTCTACCGTCCAAACAAATTTCTTCTTGCTGCTGAGGCAGTCGGTGATGGGCGCCGTCAAGTGGGCAAAGTTCTTGATGAACTTCCGATAAAAGTTCCCAAACCCCAAGAATCTTTGCACGTCCTTCTTGGTCTTCGGTGTCTTCCATTCCAGTACCGCTTGGACCTTGCCTGGATCCATGGCCAATCCCTTGTCTGACAAGCGGTACCCCAGGAATTCCACCTCCTTGGTATGAAACTGGCACTTCTCCAGTTTCACCCACAGCTGGTTGGCTTGCAGCCTGCCCAACACTTCTCGAACGTCCCTCACATGCTGTTCCTCATCTTCCGAATACACCAACACGTCATCTAAAAAGGCCACACAATTCTTGTAGAGCAAAGGTCCCAGAACGTGGTTTATAAAAGCTTGAAAACACGCGGAGCCCCCTTGTAGACCGAAGGGCATAACGAGGTATTCAAAGGCTCCCAAAGGGGTAAACATGGTGGTCTTCCATTCATCTCCCTTCCTTATGCGTATCAGATTGTACGCCCCCCGCAGGTCCAGCTTTGTAAAAATCTTTCCCTTCCTTACTCTGGTCAAAATGTCATCAATTCGGGGCATAGGGAAAGCCTGGGGTTCCGACACTGCATTGAGGGCCCTAAAGTCACACACCAGTCTCGGTTTGTCTGTGTTCTTTTTGTCCACAAAAAACACTGGGCTGCCCCCCACCGCTCGGGACTCTCTGATGAAACCTCGCTTCAGGTTTTTGTCAATGAACTCCCTCAGCTCCTGCATCTCCCTGTCTGACATGGCGTACAGCTTGCCTACTGGGAGTTGGGCCCCAGGGAGTAGGTTGATTTGACAGTCAAAGGGTCTATGCGGTGGCAGTTTGTCTGCTTCCCTTTCGCTGAATACGTTGCTCAGATCTGCGTATTGCGGGGGCACCTTCCCTTTGTCCATTACTTCCATCCCGGCTAGGGTGACTCTGTCTCCTCCCGAAACCTTCCCCTCCTTGCAGTGTTCTATGCAATGCGCTGACCCAAAGGAGACCACCCTCTGATGCCAGCCCACTAGCGGATCGTGTAGCGCCAGCCAGCTCATCCCCAAAATGATGGGCGCTCCTCCCAGGATGGCCACATTAAACGCTATCTGTTCGGTGTGCCTTGCCACCCTCATTATCATCGGGACAGTCTGTTGGCTAACTTCTCCCCCCAACAGCTCTCTGCCGTCAATCGTAGTCACCTGCAAGGGGTTACTTAAAGGGATGGTCTGTATCTGGTGCTCAGCTGCAAACTCCTTACTCATGAAATTACAGGAGCTGCCTGAATCCAAAAGCGCCTTGATCTTTAGTGGGTGTCCGTTTGGCAGTTCTAGTAACACCTCTATCACTAAAGCGGGTCTGGGAGGTTCCGGCGTGGGCACTTTCACTGCTCTTTGGCCTGGCTGCTGTGCCCCGACGGTGGCAGCCAGGCGTTGGCTTTTACTTGCTCCTTGCCTTCCTCTTCCTTTCCCCCAACAGCTCCTGCCATCCCTTGCCATTCCTTTCTTTGTGGGCAGACTCTGGCAAAGTGCCCTGGCTGTTGGCAGAGATAACATCTCTTGGCGCTCTTTCCCTCCTTCTTCCGCCCTTCACTGGGATTTGAAACTGCGCGCGCCCGCGCTGTTCCAACTTCCATCGGCTCTGCCGGCGGGAAAGGTGGCTCTGGAATGTCTGGAATGCGGAACTCCCTCCAACGGTCTCCTTTCCCTTCCCGCTTTTCCAAAGCCCTCGCCTCCTGGCGCGCTCCTATGGACAGCGCAGATTTGGTTAACTGATCCATAGACTCCGCCCTGGGCCCCCGGGAAAGCTCATCTTTGACGGTTGAAGAAAGCCCCTCTTCGAAAAGCATTTGGATGGGCTCCGCCGATAGGTCCCACCCCAATTTATGAATCAGCATAGTAAATTCAGTCCAGTACTCACGGACAGATCTGCTTCCTTGCTGGCAAGCCATTAACTGCCTTCGCACCACCCCCTGCTCAATATCGCTGGAAAACATCAGGTCCATGGCACGAAAAAACTTCCTCGTGTCCTTTAGGATCTCATTATTCGCTGCCATCAGGGGTCTAACCCAATCTTTCGCCCCGGATTCGAGATGGCCAATCACAAAAGCCACTCGCGATTCCTCGTCGGGGAAGTCATCAAACTGCAAGTTTAGAGCGTATTGCATCTCTGTTCTAAAGGCATGATAGTTCCTGGGATCCCCCCCGAATTTCTGCACCAATCCTGGCACCTTTCTGGCGAGCGGGGTGGTTTTCTCCTTTCCCTTTTCTGCATCCTGAGCCCTCCTCTCCTCAAGCCTCGCCGTTTGCAGCGCCAACTGGATCTCCAACGCCCTGTACCTTTCTTCCAGGCTTGGACCCCCTCCAGCTGCTCCTGCTCCTCCGGTTCCGGCTGGGTTGCTCATGATGCTTCTCCCTGCACAAGCTGGCTTTCGGTGACTTTCGGATTGCTGTGATGGGACGATGAGCTGCTTGTGCGTAAAATGCAAGTCCCTCAGAGTTTGATCAGGTTTTCAAACCTCTGCCTGCGACGGAGCCCCTCCAGCATGGCTGCGTCAATCACTAGTAGAATCCGAAAGTGGCTGCTTTCGGAATCTTTTCCAACATAAAAGCTCTTTAACGGAAACACGTCGTCTGGCCTCTCGGCGTGACAGTTTCCGGCGAGGTGTGGGTGTCCCTATAGGAGGTCCTGAGACCTCCCCACTGTTTTCGCTGGAAGCGTCTCTGAGCCATCCCTCCGACTCACTTTCCCTTGGAGTTCTTGCTCGCCCTCTACTGGTTCCCTCTTCCGCTGCTACTCCTCTCTCAACCTCAGTGAGCCTTTGCGCCCCCGGCGCTTTAGATGGCAGTTCCCTGACAATTTCTGAGAAGCCCGACTCATTTAAGTCACCCCATCAGCCCTAGGGTTACAGCCCTGCATGACCTCGACTTCCCTTTTGCTTAGAACAGCTACCAGAAATAAACATCTGGTGTGCTCACCTTTTCCCATACATCTCCACTGGCATCCTCTTTGGCTATAAACCCCAGTGACTCTGTACATTTCCTCCAAGTCCCGTTATTAATATTCTGGATGAGGAGATCTCATAAACTCCCATCTGGAAAAGCAGGTCAGGGAGGGGTGGGAGATACGTCCCAATGTGCCATAAAGCACATTGACCATTGCTTTCAGACGCATGTGGCGACATGCAGAACATGCATGGGGGAAGCTGAGCCAGTTTTAACGGCATTTAAAATAGGTGGCTGTGATGTAATTGGAATTTTAGGAGCAGCCTGAAATTAGGATCTGATCGTGCTTCATATATTTTGAACCTTGGGGAAGGGAGACTGAACCAGCTGTGCACTAAATACCTTTTATACTTTGTCATCTTTGTTTTCAAAGGAGGTGGGTGGTTGAGACCCTGCTCCTTCTCTGAAATATAACCAGAGGGAAACCCACACACACAGAGAGAGAGTATATATGCATCTGAATGTAGCAATCTCCAAAGAGGTGGGATTTATGTAGCCATCAGTTCTGGGGGAGGCAGGATGCAAAGGACCAGTGGAAAAGCAAATAAATAAAGTTTGGCACAGTCTTCCATGCCTAGGTCTCCACCTCCCTCCATTGCAGCAAAGAGATGGCACAATAGCTCAGTCAGTAGAGCACAGGACTCTTAATCTCAAGGTCTGGGTTCAAGCTCCACATTCAGCAAAAGATTTCTGCATTGCAGGGAGTTGGACTAGGTATAGGCAAACTCGGCCCTCCAGATGTTTTGAGACTACAATTCCCATCATCCCTGAACACTGGTCCTGTTAAGTAAAGGTAAAGGGACCCCTGACCATTAGGCCCAGCCGTGGCCGACTCTGGGGTGCTCATCTCGCTTTATTGGCCAACGGAGCCAGCATACAGCTTCCGGGTCATGTGGCCAGCATGACTATGCCGCTTTTGGCGAACCAGAGCAGTGCACGGAAACGCCATTTACCTTCCCGCCGGAGCGGTACCTATTTATCTACTTGCACTTTGACACGCTTTCGAACTGCTAGGTTGGTAGGAGCAGGGACCGAGCAACGGGAGCTCACCCTGTCGCGGGGATTTGAATCGCCATCTTTCTGATGGGCAAGTCCTAGGCTCTGTGGTTTAACCCACAGCGCCACACATGTCCCTATAACTGGTCCTGTTAGCTACAATATAATTAGATATCAATTCAAATATAAAGAAATGGCATTCTCTCGGAATTGAGAAGGTACTTTAATTCAGCTTCGTAATTCAATCTCCCAAGTCTTAAACAACCAATGATCAAAAGATGGAACTGGGGCAGGTTTTTCCAAAATATAGCCATCCACAACACTTGTGCAACAACTAGTCAGTTGAAAATCTGGCCCTTTTCTTGTTTCTTTAAAGACGTTCTTCAGATATGCCAGTAATATGATGATGTGATTTGACCACAAGTTCATCCTTCCTCCCACACCTACAAGATTCTGGAAAGCTCTGCCCAGAGCTGAGTCAGACTATGTTGCAAATGGCCAATGCAAATAGTGATGGGCTAGGCTGAGCCAAACAAGGGATGGCTTATGGCCCATTGAAAACTATGTCTTGCAACAGGTTCTTTCCACCGCCACTTTCACAACAGCTTTTTACTCTGGTTCTGAAATCAGCAAAGATTTGCTCCGGCTGCTTGGAGAGAATGACATTTATTTAGCAGCTGTATCTGGTCCCCATTGAGAATGGAAATGCAGAAATATCAACAGTAGGCAGACACAGACCCAAGTAAGTCCCCCTTTGCACTATATATTTAAAGCAGTATCACATCACTTTAAAAATCCATGGCTTCTTGAAAAAAAAATCCTTGGAGGGGTAATTTGTTAAGGGTGCTCAGAGTTTTCAGGACACCCTTATTCCCCTCATAGAGCTACCATTGACAGAGTTTTCTGGGAAGAGCGATGGACCACCAAGCCATTCTGAGCATTGTAGCTCTGTGAGGGGAACAGGAGTCTCCTAACAACTCCCAGCACCCTTAACAAACCACAGTTCCCAGGATTCTTTGTGGGGAAACCATGGCTGCTTAAAAGTGTATCATATTGCTTTAAATCTATACTGCAGATGGGGCCTAGTTCTAGTTGTGTCTCCATCCTCTGTAGTATCAGGTTCCACAAGGTCAACACTTAGACTGAGGAGGAGGAAGCTGGCAGCCGGTGCCGCCCAATGATTGGGTGTAAGTAAGAGGACAGGTAGGAGCTGGCTGGGATTGGGCCAAGACTGGTGGGGCTGTGCCCTATTTACGGTACCCTAATAGACCTGCCCACACTGGAATGCTGAAGGGGAGGGGTTGGGGAAAAACTGTGGTGTGGATGGGTACCAGGGTGGGTGAGGTTTAAAAAGGGGTAGTTTCTGTCAGGTATGGGAGAAGTACAAAGGGGTAGACAGGGTTGGTAAACAGAGCAAGCAAGGGGTGGCAGTACCTAGTGGATATGTAGATATAGATATAATCTACAGGAGATTAATGCATCAAAGACGCAGAACCCTGTGTACAACTTCATAATAATACAATTGAAATAAACAGTACAAATTAAGAAAGATGTTCGTTTAATCAAAACATCTGCATTTTAACACTGTAACAAGCATTTAATATTAAATTGTGACAAAGCAATTATTGTTAGCATTACATCTCGTCTTCTAGAATTCTACGAAAGGTTGTCACATAGTTGTGAATTTTACTTTCTGCTGTCCTTACTTTTGTGTATTGCTAAGAGGAGGCCAGAAAGAGGTTCCACAAGGAATTAGCCAGGAAAGGCTTACAGAGAAAAATCCCATACCCAAGAATTGCAGTGAAGGACTCATCTGTTAGGGCAAATGGGGCACTGCCCCACCAACTTGAGTCTGCTCTTAGCCAGCCTCCACCTGCCTGTTTTGTGGGCCTGTGTCTTTCCATGTCCAGCGTTTTTGCAGAGGACTTGGATCTCATTGAAGAACTTGGATGTCAAGGATTGTCAAATTGCCCAATGACAGCAAACTGAAAGATTTGTGTCATCAGTCAGCATGGGATCATGGATGATAATGTGTTGGTTTTGGATATAGATGACTCAGGATTAAATCCGGTGTTTCATTTGTGCCATAGTTCCCCAGGACTTAGCCTTGGGCTTTTCAATGCAAGGGCTCAGCTTTGGATGTGCTGAGAAATAATAATAATAATAATAATAATAATAATAATAATAATAATAATAATAATATTTTTTTTAAAGGTCTGCTTCTGAGCATTTGATCACAAATTGCCAATTTCCTACCAGGCGAGGTTCAAGGTCCTTTTGTTGATGCACAGAGCCCTAAACAACTTGGCCCTCAAGTACGTTAAGGACAATCTGAGCCACAATTCCAAGCACCCTTAACCAATGACAGTTCCCATGAGTTCTAAATGTGCATTAAATGTGTTTCAAATATATGGTGCAGATGTCACTAAAGTTTCTAGGCCTGCTATTTGCAGAAGCTTGTGAATTGGGCTGAGCAGGATTTCCAGTTAACCACTTGGAATATTTTATTCCCCAACCCCAGAGTACTCACAATCTCCAACTATGAAATGCTCAGCCTTAAGATTCCTGAGCTCTGGGTCTCACCATCACCGTCTGCTTGTGAACCTTTACTGAGGCACCTTTCTGTCCACTGCCTGAGTGCAGGAGCCACTAGTATGGGCAACTATGACTGGAGGGTCACATTCAGCCCTGGGCCTGAGGTCCTGATCCCTGGAATAAAGCACGGCAGCATTATTCTTTTTAACTGATAACTCAACAACGCTTTTGCATCAGTTTAAGAAATGCCTCCCACACACCTTCCTAGGAATGTCCTATGTCCAAGCAAAATCCCCTCCTCTTTACCATTTCCACCTCTGAACCAAGTAGAGTTGGTAAGAAATAGCAGACAAGGTGGGGAATATGCACTGAAGCCAGCCTGGCATCAGCTAGCCACTTTTCTGAATATAGTGGTACCTTGGGTTAAGAACTTAATTCATTCTGGAGGTCCGTTCTTAACCTGAAACTGTTCTTAACCTGAGGTACCACTTTAGCTAATGGGGCCTCCTGCTGCTGCCGTGCCGCTGAACCACGATTTCTGTTCTCATCCTGAAGCAAAGTTCTTAACCCCG
The DNA here is from genome assembly GCF_964234715.1 of Podarcis melisellensis. Classification (NCBI taxonomy): domain Eukaryota; kingdom Metazoa; phylum Chordata; class Lepidosauria; order Squamata; family Lacertidae; genus Podarcis; species Podarcis melisellensis. The sequence continues at coordinate 16,434,537 of NC_138546.1, read as the reverse complement.
GGTACTATTTCTGGGTTAGCGGAGTCTGTAACCTGAAGCGTCTGTAACACAAGGTACCACTGTATCTTTTTCTCCATCTCTCTTGCCCAAGCACCAGCCTTTCCTTTCCATCACTTCTCGGGAGTATCAGGATTGCGGTTTGTTCCTTTCAGCTCATGGCTAATCAACCTTGCTCAAAGGTTCAGAAGCACCCCGCCATTCCTCTCTCACCTCATTTCGCGGGGGGGGGAGGGGAGGCACATCTGCTTATTTGGTTCCAGAGAATTCATTTCATCTTGCCATTGGGCCATTTATTTATTTATTTATTTCCCCTGGCCAGCTTTTCTTTAAAAAGCCTGTCTCCCTTGATTTAGTGAGCCAATAGTGGCGGGGAAAGAAAAGGAGGAAAGGAAGAAAATGTAATGAATAAAAGGCTTTTGGAACATCTGGAGTTGCTCTTAGGCAACGCGCAATATCCCAGCCCAGATGTTGGGAGACGGCCTTCTGCTTGTGAACATGTCAAAATATAGAATTCCATTCACACCACTTTTATTCCTCTTTTTTTTCCTGACCTATCTTGGCCACTTGATTGGCACCTTCCAAAGTTGGGGGGGGGGTGTAATTTCATTCATTCAAAAAGGCTTATAAGCCTTTGAAGAAGACTGTCCTCTTATATTACTCAATATACCTGTGTCCCTCCAGATGTTGCTGCCATCAGCACCAGTCAATATGACCAATGATCAAGGATGATGGGAGTTGGGGTCCAGCAACATCTGGAAGATTGTACGTTCCTCAACCCTGCTTGATGGAGTTTACAGCAGGGGTGCAAAATCTGTGAGTTGAATCCAACTAAGTTATACTGGCATGCTCTGGTCCATAGGGTCATGAGGAGTTGGACACGACTAAACGACTAAACAACAACAACAAAGTTATACTCACAGTAGACCAACTGAAATTACTAGACCTAAGTCATGAAAATGACTAGTACTGGCTCCAAACCCACGGTCCTGCAGATGTTGTTGGACTATATTTCCCATCATCCCTGAACATTGAACTACAATGTCCATCATCCTTGGCCACCGGCTACAGTGGCTGGGGCTGGTGGAGTTGGAGTCCAACAAAATCTAGGGGACCCAAGTTTCCTCATGCCCATTCTAAAGAAAGCTTTTAATGGCCTGCTTCAGCATAAGTTTATGAACAGGATCAGGCCGCCTGCCTTGCAGGGTGACTCCCGCAGCACAGCTGGCATCTCTGAGATAACACATCATGGCGCAGCTCAGCTTCACTGCATCACATTTTGACAGGAATAAAGAATCACAGGGGTAAACTGCAAAGTCCCTGTAGACTGGCACAACTTCACTTCCTTCAACCGGAGTGTGCAAAGATGATTTACATCTTACTGTGGATCTGGCCCAGAGAGTGGAAAAGATGCTGGGAGTGGAAGAAAGATGGTCCATCAGCAAAAACTCCTGCATAGCACAGGCAATGACGTCCTTTGCAGAGCGGACACGCTCCATCACCTTCACCGCCCCAGCGTGACAGCAGCCGAGGGGGGCGGGAGAGATGCAAAAGGAGGCTAGGCCGCTGGAGGTGTCATCCCTCATGGTCTGGACACGCTTCATCCGTCAGCATATTGGACAGCTCAGCGCTCTTGGCGAACCCCCGGCACACTCCATCTGCCCCCAACATGGTGCCCATCAATCATCTAGCATAGGCACACCCAGGAACATCACAAGAACTGCCTGTGAGTGAAATGTGTGGTGTTCGTTCTCTCTCTCTCTCTCTCCACCCTTCCTCACACATAAGTGTGCTATGCAGATAAATTATGAGCCACTAAAAAAGGTGAATATAGGAGTGTTCATCAAAGGGACAGTTAAATAGATTGCAGAGGGTAATTGTGGATGAGGAGGAAGGCAGCTACAAAAGATAAACTACAGCCTAGACAGTATGTAACACTGAACTAGCCCTCCCACTACCCTCCACTGGCACTGTTGCAAGAAGATCAGAGGTTAGCGGAATAAACGTGGGGGAGCCTCTGCTCTAGCCCCCGCCCCCATCTTCATTGCTCTTCTGTGTAGCTGCAGGGAAATCAAAAGACTTTCAACTAAACCATAGTTTCTCATTACATCCAAACCGGGACAAACTGTAGTTAGCATTAACTGTGGTTTAGTTTCAAACCATGGTTTACGATGCAGGCTTGTTTCCCTAAACCATCATTACCACTAACCTCAGCTCTCAGTTTGGATTAAACAAGTAACTGTGGTTGGTTGAAAATGAGAGTGGAGCTCCTGATTTCCTTTGGGGCATGTGTACTGGAGGCTTTCCTATGATTATACCTGTACACCTGCATGCAGCCTATATGCTGTAGATGAAAAGGGGACAATAATAACAGGATGCCCAGAGATTAGACATTTATGTCTGAGGCCCTAACTTCAAGTGCCATTAATGATGACATGATCAGCAATAATGCAGTGTTTATTAAATACTAGACGTTGTGGGTGGGAACTATAATCAAGATTGCATTGTGTAGCTAGGGGCTCTTGAAACCTTCCTTCCCCAGCAACAACCTCCATCAAAGTCACCCCTCTCAACGTGCAGCAATTATCATTTTGAAACAAAGCTCCCATTTGTGTCAGTGCTGCCCCAGATGCTGTTTTCTGCACTGCAGAAAGAGAAGATTCCATGGACATTGCAACTGGGAAGGGGCATCATAAACTTTTCCTCCATGCAAGCTGCTTTCTTGATAACATCTCCCAGCAATGCCTGGTATTAAATTTCTTAAAACACATGGTGTGATCGCTAATCACATAATTAACATCATGCGTAGTTATGCCCTGAGATGCATCTGTTTATCATCCTGCAATAAATGCTCCTTCCTCACCCATTGCATTTATCTTCCTCTGCAAGAAGGCCCATATTTTCAAGAGTAGGAAAGGATTAACTAAACATGAATATCTGTACCCAATGGATGGCCTCCAATGCAGCTCAGATAAAAATAGGTCCATGTGCTTTGCATTAAGAAAGAAGGATCACCTCCTCATGATTGTGAGGCAATGAGCAAGAAGTATGAGGCAGTCAGGTAGGGAGTCTCTGGTGCAAGCTCTATTGAAATAAAAAGGAGTTGTGCAAGAACTTAGCAATGTCAGTAATGCATATGGAGCCCAGAGAGAAAAGAAATCCTGATAACACTTTACTCAGAAAATTGAACCAAAAAATATATATAATAAGAGAATAACAGAGAAGTTTGTCTTTCTTGCTTCAGGCCTTGCACATAGCAGGGAGATAGTCAACCAAACATAATGAGGAAAAGCTCCCTCGGAACTATGTAGCCAATCAGAGCATGTGCTACCCCAGCAAACGTTATGCCATTCTATCTTGTTGCTAAGCCGCACCTCCACGCATCCTTCTCTTGGCTAGTTAACTAAACATTAATAGAATTAACTCTTAAGTTACAAACTGAATGATCCCTGCTGCTGCACTTCCAGCAATTAAAAGATTTGCCATTGTGGTGTCATGCAGATATGTCCTACTGAATTTGAGTAATAAATGGGCTCCACAAGTAGATTTGTGAATCCATTCATAAAAGAAGTGGTACAAAGTGACCTAAAGCTCCCAAGATCTGGTGGGCTCTACCAGCAGTTCAGAAGTTTCACTACCATTGTAAGACTTTGCTTGAGATACAAAAAAGTAATGTCAAACTAATATCTTCATTAGGACCAACTGAAATGTCAGACAGTAGAAGTCGTAGAAATCATAGAATCATAGAGTCGGAAGTGATCCCAAGGGCCATATAGACTAACCCCCTGCAATGCAGGACAGAGTCCTACCCCCAGCCGTCCCTGGGTGGGTTTGAATCACCAGCCTTCTGGTTAACAGCCAGATGCACTGACTCACTGCGCCACCTCCTGCAGGGTCAGCTCTACTGTTCTGCAGAACTGGACCACTCCACTTAGCAGGTGGAAATATACTGCAAAACTTTGGTGCAGATCTTATCAGCAATTCATCTATTACTGTAAGTGGCAATTGGCTGAGTCACTCTGAAGAGGGGAAAATATCACACTATCTGTCACAGGAACTGCTTTTGTTGTTTTTTTTCACTGGCCCTGGGCTATAATTTCTTTACCTATAAGAGGGGTGGAGGGGATAATAAGCCTGGGCTGTTCCTTCGACTCTTCAGATTTCTGTGCCTCTAAGCACAGCACATCCAATGCCCAAGTCTTCGAAAACAGGAGAGGAAGGGTCTTTAGGTGTGGCCACCGTTGCTGTTTCCAAAGGTAAGGCCCCAGCCAATTTGCTTCCCATTTATTTGGTTAGTTCCATTCATTTATTTTCCTCACCTGTGTCTTTCGTCAGCTGTACCCCAGTCAGGAAAACCGCAGGAGCAGCCATCTCTTATGAGGAAGATCCAAAGCACACAAGAGCAGCCTCCAAGAAAGCAGGATCCCCAGGGAACCTGACTTTCAGCCCTGCTAAATGCTTTGCCTGCCTCAGCAACTCCCATTCGACTTGGCTGTTTCCTCCTTTCCTTTCAGCAGCGCCAGCTCTCCTGATTCTTGTCTGGACTGTCCAGCAATGTTCTTCAATAAAACACACACATGTGCAAAAATGTCCCGGATTTCTTTTTTTAAGGCTGATATAACAACAACAAAAGAATTTTTCGGTTACCTGCCAGCCTCTTTATTACTTATTCTTTTACGCATCGCCTTCCATGTGAGTCCCGAGGCGACCTACGTAAAAACAATTAAAACACGGGAACGTAGAAAGCAGCCTTATACCGAGTCAGACCAAGATCTGTCTATTTAGCTCAGTATTATCTACATGGACTGGCAGAAGCTCTCTGGGGTTCATTCTTCCAGCCCTACCTGAAGATGCCAGGGATTGAACCTGGAATCTTTTGCATGCAAAGCAGATGGTGTACTACTGACCTACAGCCACTTTAAAACTTGAAAGAAAGCTTTGAAAACAGTACAGTGGTACCTCGGTTGTCGAACGTAATCTGTTCCAGAAGACCATTCGAGTTCCAAAACGTTCGGAAACTGAGGCGCAAAGGGCGGCTTGCAAATTTAATAGAGAAAATTGAGAAAAATAACAAATACACTCAGCGGAAGCCATTCGACTTCCGAGGCGTGTTCAGAAATGGAAACATTTGCTTCCGGGTTTATGGCATTTGAAAACTGAAACTTTCGTCAACAGAGATGTTCGAGAACCGAGGTACCACTGTACCAAAAAATACAGCTAATGATAGATTTTTAAATGATACAGAATGAACACCTAATTTATTATTATTTTATTTATTAAATTTCTATACAAGGAGCAGAGGGCAGTTTACAATATAAAAATGCATACCATAGTAACAAACAAAAACAATATCCTCCGTATAGTTTAAAAAGCCATAGAATATTTAATTAGCCAAAAGTCTGGAAGAAGAAGAACGTTTTCGTCTGGCACCAAAATATATATAACGAAGGCACCAGGCGAGCTTCCCTGGGGAGAGCATTCCACAAGCAAGGAGCCAACACAGTAAAGGCCTGTTCTCATGTTGCCACCCTCTGGACCTCTCATGGGGGAGGCACATGAAGAAGGGTATCAAATGGTGATTGAAGGATCTGGCTCAGTTCATGTGGGGAGAGGTGTCCTTGAGGTATTGTGTTCCTGAGCTGTTTAAGGCTTTATAGGTCAAAACCAGCCCTTTGAACTGGTCCTGGAAACAAATTGGCAGCCAGTGAAGTGTTGGTGTTATACAGTGGTGCCTCGCAAGACGAAATTAATTCATTCCGCGAGTTGTTTCGTATTGCGATTCTTTCGTCTTGCGGAGCGCGGATTCCCTGGGTATTAACGGCTTTAAGAAAAAGGAAGCAAACTTGCAAGACGTTTTCATCTTGCAAAGCAAGCCCATAGGGAAAATCGTCTTGCGAAGCAACTCGAAAAACCCTTTCGTCTTGCGCGTTTTTCGTCTTGCGAGGCATTCGTCTTGCGAGGTACCACTGTATGTTCAAATTGTCTTGTCCCAGTAAGGTACCTGGCCACTGAATTTTGCACCTGGTGAAGTCTCCGGAAAACATGTCAAAACAAAAATGCCATCTGTTGTTTCTGGAAAGTTCAAACAGTGGGCACCTACCATATCTCAACAGGGATGTTGTTCCACAGAACAGGGTAGCCCCAATGAGACCCCTGCTGCAAATTGCTATTGAGCGGACTTCTGATTAAGACTGAAAGAATCTGCCCACTGCAGCTCTCCTGAGTTTCTAGTTTTTCCAGTTTTAAATTTATGGAAATGTTCTGGCATTTTAGGGCTCATTTTTGTATGACATTTTGACAAAAATACACATCTTTGCAATGAACCTCTCCTGATATATCAATTTTTGTACACATTGTTTGGTTAGACAGCTCCACCACAGTGCAAATTTTGAAGGACAGGTGTATTTTGGTTCACATATTGGTTTGAGAAGTAAAAATTAGGTAGTTTCTCATTAAAATGCAAACAAAATCGACTTCCTCCACCATTCCTGCAAAGTTCTGATATTTTAGGGACTTTAATGAGAAACTTGTCTGTAAAGTCACGCATTTACTTGGACAAAGAGCAATAAAACTCAGCCTCAAAATTAGCTTCTTTGCCTTTTTGTGGCTGCGCAGTAGCCAGGAGATCAACAGGTGCCATTTTTCTCCTCATGACAGCTCCATGACGGGAAAAACTGCAGCAGTCGACTGTTTCCCTGTTGTTTTATTTTATTTCTTTACTTAACCCTGCAGCTCGCCTCATCCTGAAGGCAATCGGTTTAAAAAGAATATAAAATATCCCAGCCGAAATGAAAAGCAGCTGTTTTATGGTTTCAAGGCCCAGGAAACCTCTGTCAGGAAAGGAATTATTAGCCCTGCAACTCCTCCCCCCTCATCTCTCTGAAGTCAGTTGATACAGATGTAGGCCTGAAATTGTCAGGTGCCTCAAGGAGGGCGGGAGCCATTTTGTCAAGCTGGACATCCAATGAAGCTGAATGCGGGATGATTCAAGACAGACAAAAGAAAGTGCTTATTCACACAATGCATAGCTAGATGATGGACATTCCTTTACCCTGGCCAGATTCAACGTTCTGCCCTCTGCCCTGCTGCTAGGCAGATATGAGGGCAAACCATATGAGTCACGTGTTTGCCCATGTGACTCATCGGAAGTGGAAACAAGTTTGCATGTATTGCTGCACTGTAGTTATTACGAGGATTTACGCCTGACCTTTATTGCCCCAGTTCTACGAAAGCTTAAAAATGAATCAGAACTTCAATGTATGAGAGCCTTGGTAGAAGATAAGGTTCCTGTAATCACGATCAATGTTGCTAAATTCTGTGCAGCCGCTATCAGGCGCAGAAAACAAGAGCTTTCCAATGTCAACATGCCGGCGAAGGCAAATACTTAATTTTATTCATGTTGTCCAATTTTAAATTGTTGTTATGGCCTAATTTGTATTGAAATTGTCCTTTGTTTTTTCCGGTGTTATGTCTCGCTGACTAGCTGTACGAGTCAATCTGGTCTGTGACCGTTTAATAAAATTTGATTTGATTTGATGATGGAATTCACTTCCTCGAGAGGTAGTGATGGCCACCAACGGGGATGGATTAAAAGGGGGATTAGACAAATTCATGGAGGATAAAGATGTCATTGACTACTAGCCACAAAATTACTATGTTCTGCCCCAACTGTTGGAGGCAATGTACCCCTAAGTACCAGATGCTGGGAGTCACAAGTGGGGAGAGGACTCAGGTGTTGCCTGGGGGCTCCCCATAGGCATTTGGTTAGTCACTGTGAGAACAGGATGCTGGACGACATGGGCCATTGGCCTGATCCAGAAGGCTCTTAGGTTCTTATGTTATGAGGCTAAAATACTGCTCTGAGCTCCTTGAGTGGAACGGTGGGATACAAAATGAATATACCTTGGATTAAACACACACATACACACATCAACCCCGCATATAGAAAAGGAAGAAAAAGCCTAGGTCTCTCCCCATATGCCATTTTCTATGAATACTCGTACCAAGAAGAGTATAGTGAAAGCGCCCACTTCATCTCAATAGGCAGGGAGTTCCAAAGTGCAGGCGCTGCCACACGAATCAATCAAGTTCTTACAAATGCAAAATGGGCATTATATGGCACCTGTAGTAGTGCTGTGCTTTTTCTATGCCTTCCCATTCATCCTTGGTCCATTCCACAGTTTCTGATGCATTTCCATGTGTGGCTGGAGCTGATGGTCAAAACATTGGTGAAGGTTGGGATAGCAGGTGATGGGAGAGAACCTTCTTTGCCTGAGATCCTAGAGAAGTACTGCTGGTCTTAGTAGGTAAGACTGGACTAGTCTGACCTGGTGGAAGGTAGCTTCCTCTCTTTCAGAATTTACCTTGCTCCCCCCTGCCTGGCCCTATGCCCAGTTTGTGCTCAATGTGTTGTTGTCCAGTTGGAGATGCCAAGGTGCCCTAAGACATGGTGGGTCTGTGTTCTCATACAACAACACACCCATTTCTATCAGTTGTGTCAGAGCAGCAGTGGAGACTGGTCCATTGGGGGAAAGGGGGCTCTGCCCCATCACCTCAAACCAGTCCCCACTTTCTGCTTGCAACCAGTATGGGGTGTCATTACCTGTCACTTTCCTCCTCCTTAGTCTCCTTGATGCCCTTGTAGAACTCAGCAGGGAGGAGGATGGGGAGAAAACCAGAATTATTTGCCTCTGCTTGTCATTGGCTCTGGCTCTGCCAATCATTGGCCCCATCTGATGCTGGCCTCCCTGCCCTCTGTCCCACTAGTTCCATCAGGCAACAGCCACCTCTGCACAGCAGCGAGGCCAGCAGGTAACAAATATGGAGTGTGCTGTGAGAAGCCAAAGCAGGTGGGACCCCTGTGGTGAGTGCTCAGGCAGGGGTGCAATGTTCAGACAGACCTCAGTTACTGGAGCCTGCTGGGGTAATAATAAACAGGTGAGGCAGCCCGTGATAAGCCCCGAGGAATGCAGGCTCAGCAGCTGTGGGCAACCAGCCCGTTCAGAACTTGGATGGGACAATTAAGTAAATAAAAAAGGCTAGAACACCGGATCAAAGTTGGAGAGAGCCGGTTTTATTTATTTGGAAAAGTCAGATTATATTGGCAGATGTGTATTTTTCTTTTTTCTTTTCCCCTCCCCCCAAAGTCTTTCAAAAACATTGGCCCTGATTTGAGGTTTCCTGATAGGCGTGTCATTTTTAAGGGTTTCTTATGGGAAAGGGAAAGGGCGTTGGGAAGAATATTTGGAGCGGCTGGGAGAGGGGCGCACCTCAGAAGGTTTTCCTCAGTGCACTCGAGGTTCCCTGAAACACAGATTTCAAACAGGTCTCTGAAGGGAATCAAACGTTTGTGGGGGGGGGGGACAACTTCCTAGCTGTCAACAGTTTAGCTCCTTTGAAGGACTGGAGTGCAATTTTCAAGTTTTAACTTGGAAGTGATAACCTCTAAGCACGTGTCAGCAATGTGGAGGGCACAGAGTGACCAGGGCTATAGATACTCTTACAGCCAGCACTGGCTGGGGCTAATGGAAGATGTAGTCCAAGGCATTGTGCAGGGATGGGCACCACCTTGTTGAATATCCTTAGCTACAAGTTCCAAATTCTGCACCAGGTTGAAATGCACATGCAGGTTGATCAAATCTGCATACACCTACTTATTATTTTTACATGATTTTGACTGCTTTTGCTAGCTGGTTGGAAAGTCTAAGCAATGTCCAGAAACTGACAGCTGGAAGCCCTGCACAAAGGTTCTTAGATTTCATCAGACAAAAACTTTGTTAGTCATGAGGACTGGAAACTTTATTGTTTGTTTTTGGAAGAATGTCAAGAGGCCGAGCATACTGATATCTGAATCAGATAAAACATGATTGCTGACAGGCAAAATGCACAGTCCTAGTTATGTGTGATGGAGCCCAAATAGCTTCGTTTGGACTCATATTTTGTACTTCAGCATTGTCTTCTCATCTATTAATGATCTGCTGGTAGATTGGTTACCTATTGCAACGCCAGCATTTCCAGCCCATGGTCTTCCTCTCTGCGCATGGCACATTACTTCATGATTTCCAACCACAGGTTATAAAATGGGAAGGAACCTCAGAATGAATCACACACAACCTTTGTGAAGGGTTGGCTTGCCATGCAAAGGAACCCTGACAAACATCATCCATCCCCCTCTCAACAATTTGCATGAGTGCAGCAACAAATTTCTCAATTGTCAGATCATGCATTTGACAAAGGGCAGGACGTAAATTCAACAAAAAATAAATGAATGGGTGAATAAGTAAACAAAGAGGTCTTAATAAGAGAAACATATCAACTTTTCAAATGGGGTGGAGGTGGGGAATCCTTGCATACCTCTAAGTTAGTATAATAACCTGCCAGAACAGGTTAGGTAGAACTTCTTGAAAAGACTTCCAGCAACTGCTGCTGGTGCTCACTGCTGGCTATGGACGCATTCATCCTGTCTTGAACTCAACAGGAGCTGGTCTGCCACCAAAGCACTTCCAGCTCTTACATCCTTCCTGGCACTTTGAGCCCAGCAATGACGCCACATTCAGGGAACATCCCCTCCCCCCCCCCCAGCATAAGAGCTGCCCATCTCTGCTCCAAGCTAAATAAGGATAGCTCTTTCCATCTCCTGTCTTCCCTCATGCTTTCCATCCAAAACCTTTCTCATTTCTGTCACTTTCCTCTGAAACATCCCCATTTAATGTTTGCATTTCAAGGCCTACAGAAATGTGGTGATCCAAGCTGGATACAATATTATTCTGGCCTGAGGCATAACTGGTGCCAAGGAAAGCTGTGATTTTACCTCTTGTGTCTTCTGCTGCAGCGTGGTGATATGTCCTGCAGTAGAGAGAATAGCCACTTATTTGAAAGACTGTCAGAAGACAGCCCGTTTTAATGCTCTTGCTTTTATTCTTGGAATGCTTCCTTTTAGGGAGTCTGTGACTGTATAGTAAATCATTGGTTAGTTGGTTGGTTGGCCTAATCCATCTAGTCTCTTATGCCCTTAATGGAGAGCAGGAGGGGCCTTGATGTTGCCCATCAGCAGTGAGGAGCTGGACAACAGACTGAGTCACCTTTCCTTTTTCATAAGTTGTATCCATACATATCAATTTAGGGTAGACATGTGTCCTGTTTAAGTCCTCTCTTTGAAGAGCTGTCAGTGGATAGTCCTCTATTTGAAGGTGTCCTCTGTTGAAGGGCTCTCTAGTTTAAAGATAAAGATAAATCCAATTTAAAGATAAAAAGATTTCCCCCCCAAAAAAAAAACCACCGAGAAGGGAGACCAGGAGGGGCCACCCACAGTGAGTCCCTGGACAGTGAACTTAGCAGGTCCAGAGAAATGTTTCCCTTAAGCATCCCTGCAAAGGCTGCCATCTAGTCTGACAGCTCCACCCCCAACTTGGGCAGCTACTCTAAAAACAGGCTGTGCACTGCAAAACGGGGTATGTAGTGCGAAATTGTGAGCAGGGCTGAAGGAGGTGAATGATAGGCACCCCCACCCAATGTTTGTTTGTTTCTTTAAAAAAATGTTTATGGGGTACTCTCATTGAAATACTGCCACTCAGTGAGACCAAACTTAGATTCACAAAATGTATGTGTACTCCTGTGTCCCCCCAGAAAAAAGCAATGCCCCCACCCCAAAAAAGGAGAGGAAGGGACTATGTTCTTTTAGGGCAGGAAATTGTTCGGCTTCGCAAGCCCACAGCCCACCTTCTAAGAAAACAAACTCTGGGCAGCAACGAACTGCTCTCCAGTGGGGGGGGGGGAGAGAGAGAGAGAGAGAGAGAGAGAGAGAGAGAGAGAGAGAGAGAGAGAGAGAGAGAGAGAGAGAGAGAGGAGGCAGGAAGGCAGGAAGTGGGTTCCAGCAGCCAAGAATGCTAACTATGTCCCAGCTCCTAGGCAGGTGTGTGTGGCGGGGTCAACTTACTGAGCACACCACTAGTGCTTTAAGTCGGTGGGGAGACCTTTTCTCCAGCTCCACTCTGGGTTAATCACATCTCCCGCTTGATGGGTGACAATCTTCTATTTAGAAGCCTGGTTTAAAGATAAAGAACCTTCAGAAAGAGAGAGCAGGAGGGGCCTCAGATTTGCCCATCCACTGTGAGCAGCACGGCAAGCTGAGCAGGCAAAGACAGGTCACCTGGTCACCCTTCTGATCCCCACTGTGGTGAGATGCATTGCATTTCTATTTGAGCTGTAGTCCTCATTTCTACATTTGCACCTGTACATATCAATTGACACCTGCAAATTTTATAGAAACTGGTGTTCCCTCTTGCCTTCTTTTTGAGGGGCAATGCATACTACTCAAGTACCTCCACAGACAAAGAAATCAATGTTTCCTCTCCTTGCTTCGTATATACCTCTTCCCCAGCCTTGGTTTACATGGTATGAGAAAATATCTCCTTATTGTGGGGTACAGAGCAACCATTGCCATAAAAACTACTTCTATAGGGGATCCAATGACAGGCACATCCTTCAAAAGATTATTTGGGATCAGAGCTTCAGATCTGCATCTCTCTGGGCAATTCTGTATGATACACCATCAAACAAGTTCCTTAAATGTATGTTTATCTGTTAATGTGGGTACAGGTGTGCAGGAAGTCATTTGTAAGGTGGGGGCAGCTCAGAACAGAGAAGGGGTTTTCATCACAACTGTGTCTGAGTAACAATTGCAGCATTTGTGGATTCTGATCCAAGACCACAGCATGCTTGAGGTTCCTTAGATACTCTCTTGACTGGGGGCCTCATAATCATACTAGAGAATGTGCTGTATTAAGCGTAGCTTCTCAACAGCCTTTAAGATGATGGCAGCTTGTTTGATTTATTTTGCCAAACATCCACTACACACATCAACTCGCCTGGAGAGCTGCCTTCTGTGACTGGGCCTCATCCACTCAATGAAACTAACTGGAGTTAGAAAAGAACATCAGCTATAAAAGAACATCAGTAACAACACCACATATGTGGGGAGATTTCTCAGTCATCATGGCAAAGACCAACTCTCAAAGAAATTCCCAAAGAATTTGATGCTACATTAAAAAAAAAATTCCGCTTACGCCCTAATTTCTCGCACTGCGACGATGGTGTCGCAGGCACCCCAACTTTCCCACATACTGCTATAGCACCATTTTCCTCAACCCGGCACCCTCCAGATGTTTTGAGCAACAATTTCCATCAGCCCCACCCAGCAGAGTGTTCAGTGTTGCTGCCATTGTTCTGTGGGATGGCATTCTTGTCAAGCTACAACAGGAACCTGTTACCTGCACTTTCTGGAAAGAATTGGAGACATTTTTGTTCCGACAATCATAATCATCATAATAAACTATCCAAGCTCTGAATTTTTGTGTTTGAAAATGCACACTGTGTGGCTATTGCTAGTCCTACAGCCCTGCCACTTGTGGGTTACATATGTTGAGCCTCCATAATGTGATCAATGCACACTGGGTGCTTTCCCAAGCTTTGACACATGTGCAGCTCTGGGGTTTTTGTTGTGTGTTCACTGTACATCTGTCCCCATTTAGAACCACTGTAAGGTCATATCCAGAACAACAGCTGTGTTAGGCTATAATGACAAAGCATCAAAACATTTGGTGGCTGTTTAGGCACTGTGGTCACAACAACTGTTTGTACCATAGTGGTTAAGGAGTGTGAGATATGGGAAGGTCCTTGTTCAAATCTCAGCTCAGCTTCAAACTGGGTAGGTGGCTTTCAGCAAGCCATTATCTCTCAGCCCCGGCCCTGCACGTATGGAGGTCCAAATTCTGTCCTACCTTACATGGTTGTTGTAAGGATTGATGAGTGAATGTGTATGGAGTGATTTGGGCGCTTAGAGGGTGCAATGCAAACACAACATATTTTTAACTGTTTATGTATGAAATAATTCAGGCCTGCTTTCCACCTCCGAAAGACAACCCCCAAATAGTTCAGAAGTTAAAATCAATTTTAAAAAACACAGTGGAAGTAACACACAGTCCAAACTACAATAAACAACAACACTGCAATAATAATAGCAAGAGGCGTAGAAAACACTACAGGTATTCTGTTGCCGCAACACAGTGAAACAGATTGCACAACCGATAGCTAAGGCAACCACTCAGACATCTCCAAATGAAGAAAGGAGACACGCTAAGATTGAAGAGCACAGATTTTCATGACATTAGCAAGCGCTTGTTTGTCTGTATATATGCAAATTTAGAAATAATTGCTTTGATTTGAATATAAATCTGAGACATAGAATACCTCTACTATTGGAACTCTATGCTTCTGAAAGTCAGATGTTTGAAACCATAGGAGGGAAGAATACTAAGGTTCTGCTTGTGGGTTTTGTATGGACAGCGGCTTGGCCACTGGACTAGATGGGTCCCCTTTGGTCTGATCCAGCAGGGCTCTTCTTCTGTTCTTATCTCTCCATTATGGGGCAGTCTGTGACCAGGTGTGCCTACTCTGCTGCCTAGGTGCTACTAACTGTTGATGGACAACCTGAAGATCCCTGCTCTCCCTTCTTAGGGTGAAATCTGGCCCCCACAATACCACCAGCTTTGGAGCAACTGCTGCGTGTGCAGCCAGGCCACTCACTTCAACGGTGTCTGAAGGGCATGACATTTGGGTCTGCTCCCTGTGCCAGTTCCAGGCCGGCACAGTGAGTGGATCTGGTTCTGGCCCAATGGCATCATATTTTGCTTGATGGGATCCCACCCATCACTAGTATGCAGCCCTTGGAAGGCTGCCCCAGAAAGGAATGTGGGGCTGAAAAGAGTCCCCCAAGCCCTGCCTTTCACCCCAAAACACAAACCACCCATCAGACCAGCCTGCCTTAATGGACGGGGCAACCAAATCCAGGGACGCCGCTCTGCCACCTTTCTTTTCGTTTCTGAAACGTGCTTTGTGCCCTGTCATGAGAAAAAAGCCGCTGGCTGCCCTCTCTGACCTTCACCCCTCATTCACTTTTCTTTCCTCACCCCTTTCCCCTCCCCTTTGTCACCCTCCCTCTTTGGCTTCTCCACAGCCTCTCTCTCTCTCTGCCTGGCTTGTCAGATGAGCAGGTGTGCAGCAATTCACCGGCGAAGCCCCCCTCCCCGCCCCCTTTATTTTTACATTTTTTAATTAGACGATAAAAAGAATGCATCCTTTTGAGGTTGAGAGCAGATTCCTCGCATCCTTAGCATCGCTGGGCTGCCTGGCTGTAACCTTATGCCAGTTAAAAGCCTCCCTGCCTCCCCCCCCCCCATCAGGCCAGGCTGGAAAAAAGAACAGCAGAAAGGGTGCCACTGCCTCCTTCATCTCTCCACACACACCCCATCCACACACACACACACACACACATGTGCGCACACCTGCAGCCTTTGCTTCGCTGCCATCGTTGACATCCCTTGGATAGGGCTCGGGAGCTTTTCAATTATGTCAGGTGATGATTAGTAGGAGGCAATCTGGCCAGTGGCGAACTGGGTCAAGCTGGAAGCCTGGGACACAGAAAGAACTGTGGGGAGGCCACAAAGGATCCCACCGCCCCGGCCTCCTTGCCACAGCAACATTTGATCCTGTCACCTGTGAACCAGTGACCTCAGAGCCCCCGCCCCCCCCTCCAAGGAAGCACATTTAACCCTTGCTCTGCCTGCTCCCCACAATCACATCCCTCCTTCTTCGGCTGTTCTGAGCCTAGATAAACAGCTGGGAAATATATGCCACCTTGAAGTTGGGATGGAAACATAGCAAAACAACAAAATTCACAAGCCTCATCCCTTGGGCTCCCCCCAATTTAAG
The DNA here is from genome assembly GCF_964234715.1 of Podarcis melisellensis. Taxonomy (NCBI): domain Eukaryota; kingdom Metazoa; phylum Chordata; class Lepidosauria; order Squamata; family Lacertidae; genus Podarcis; species Podarcis melisellensis. Next base: position 16,418,772 of record NC_138546.1, on the reverse strand, counting down.
ACAAATCGTACCCGCAGCCTTCCAAAAAAACAACACCTAAGGAAGCTATCAGAAAAAGATAAATCAGGTCCTCCCTTAAAGAGGGCATGTATCGCGGTGACACCTGGAAAACCAACACCCTGTGTTGTGGGTGGGTATGATTGGTCAGCCACAACACCCAATTGGTAGGTCCCTCAAAGCTGGGTGCAATCTGGCCAATGGGATGCAATCCAAATGGTTCAAGGGACCTATTTATACCCATGCACGTGACCCAGAGCTTCCTCTTTCAGCACGTGCATTCAGAACACCCACTCACCTCTCCCTACTTTTAGGGCTTTGCGCTTGACCTTGCTATGCTGTCATGTGTTGTCTGTCGTTGGGACAGGGGCACGGTAGGAATTTTTCCCACTTGGCTGGTTGGCTGTTGCCATTTGGGTTTTGCCTGCCGTGTAGCAAATCATCACAACTTGTAAGGATGTGGATAGGCTCTGGTTCAGGTGATAGGGATGGGAGAATACTCTCGCCATCCCTATGTGAAGGGTATTCCGTTAAAGGAATCCAGGGACTCGGTGGTTTGGTCAACCCCAGAGAAGGGGTTGTGCTCTTGCCCGAGTCCAGGGGGACATTTGGGTAGTGGAGATAGCCTGTTCCCGGCTTTCCGCTTATCCAGGTGTTCACCCTTGGCTGACCTATGCTGGAATCCTGGGTCAGTGCTACCTGCATGGCAGGGAGCTAGTCAAACCAGAGCCTATGCAACCAGTCACTTTCTGTAATCAATAAAGTTGTGGCCTAAATTCTGCCAAAAACAAAACTAAAATTTGAGTCAAGTGTGAATTTATTTAAGGGGGAGGTTTCTGGGTCTGAACACAAAAAGGGGGAGCTATTTGCCGCTGCAGCCCTTCTGTATTGATGAGCATTGCAATATGGATAAGGGCACGTGTACACCTTCTCACACTCTTCCCCCTGTATTTTCTCTGTATTTTTTAACATGCTCACTCTACGGAGGATTCCCCCCCCCCCTGGAAAAAAAACCCCCACCACATTCCTCAGTGCATTGGCTGAGTTACATGCTTGCCAACCCTTCTAGAGACAAGCAGCCGGCTGTAATTTCTCTTCTGGTTACCAGACTGCCAGTGCTGGAGGTTATATTGCGGAACCAGTAAAAGTTATTTCAGCAAGCGCCTGTGTGGTCTGTGTTTGTTACTGAGCCTGGAGATAGCTTGATTGGAGTCAGGCCTCCACTTGCAAGTTGGATCCTTTCTCCTTCCACCTCCTCCACCTCCCCCCCCCCCCGGCTCTATTTTACTTGCTGCCAAACTAAGCCACGTTACTGACCTCATCGTGCGGGAGTGGCAGAGTGGGTGGAGGATACCCTCCTTGATTTCAACAATGACAGTAGTTTGCAAGTCAATAATAATAGTAATAATAATAATAGTAGTAGTAGTAATAAAAAGCAGCCCCTGGCAAAGTGCTGAGTGATGATTCATTGCTATTATGACTACATTAAAATATCACTTTAAAAAAAGATTTCAAGGCGGGCAAATTTATTTCCGCACTCTCCTTTGTTATTTTTGCATTCAATCATTGCTCTGAACAACTTTGTTTTCTCTCGGCCTTTTCCCCGTCTTCTTTCCATTTCAGTTTTTTAACTAATGGGGTCAGGGCAGATATTCATTTTCACGGTTCCAGCTCATTGAGAACAATGAAGGCAATAAAAAAAATGGCCTCAGTGCTTAGGAATGTTAAACATTTGCCTGTGGTTGAAAATTATGAATCTCTCTCTCTCTATATATATAGATAGAGTTAAAAAGTAAATTAATTAATAAAATAAAATCTATATTTTACAGACTTTTAGGACAGTTTTCTCCTCTTCTTTTATTTTTATGGATGTTTTTATTTTTATGGATGAGCCATAAATTATTTTACAGATGGCGGACAACCCTGTCTACCCCACAGGAGCTCAGGTATTTGTTTTTTTGAAACATATGGACCACAATGAAACACAGAAAGGTCTAAGCTATAACATTTGGATTCAGATGTGAACACAGAAAGTCAGTGAATTTGGACATAGGCTTGTCAGGTCCCATTCCTTTTCATTTTGAAACCTCTTCCTCTTGTAAAAACTTTCACTGGAGGAAAATCATCTTTCAGTTTGTGAACAACAATGGTTAAAATCCAGATGAGCGACCCTCCGTCGCTGAGAGCAAGAGGGAGGTCTTATAAAGGACTAATGTGGGGTCAAAGTAGGGCTAGGAGAACAGGTCAACTGCAGTTCTTTCTTAGTTTCTCATTGTTCCAATCTGAAGTTCAGTTGTCCATATTTCCATGTCAGTTTGCATGTGTGTGATTTTAAGTTCTCATGAAAATCCATCAGCATTTTGGTGTGAATTTCTCCTAAAATATACATTCATATGCCATTTTGCCTAACATGCATATTTTTTGCAAAGCATATTTCCTCTCATATTTATATTGTCCTTAAAATAATGTATTTTTTTATTTATAGGTTATAATGCATATCATTTATTTCTCAAAGTATGCTATTTTTGTATGCTGTTTTCACTAACACTGGGGAGGGCGTGTGGCTAGGGTGAAGGTGTGGCCTGGGGAGGTGTGGCCAAGGGCACCATCATTCACTTCCAGGCCTAAGATTCCCCCACTCACCCCTCCTGTAGTGCAACAACATCTAGAAGGCCACATGTTCTCCATCCCTAGCATAGCAATGGTGACTGGTGCCCATTGGGAGTGGGAGGGTGGGAGCCAGGGAGCCCTAATGTAGGTGGAGTTAGAGTGAAAGACCTGTGAAATCAGCTAATTCTGGTTTTGTCTCCACCTTCCTCTGAGCAGAGGCGGTTTAGGGTAGCGCAACCAGTTTGGCCACACTGGGCACCATGATGCATGAGGTACCACAACAATGCTGTAGATCAAAGCTGAAGGGGGGGTGCTGAATTTCAGTGTTGCACAAGGCGCTGCTGAAATTTGAGAGCCCAAAGTCCACCACTGCTCTGAGTCCCGGAACAGCAACACAGAAATGGGGGTGCTAACAGGCACGTACCCCGGACTGGTTGTAATAAGAAGGCAGGCAGAAGAGGCCTGGCTGAGGGCAGACTGAGATTGGTGATGCAGTGCCCCATTTGCCCTCAACTAGCAGCCTCCACTGAGTATAAGGGCATTATACTATTAGCAGAAGACTTTGTGAATCTTGAAAGACAGAAATGGAATGGAATGGAAAAAGGAAAGGAAGCTATGTGACTGCAATGACATGATGAGATCCCCCAATACATAAAAAGGGAAATTATTGTGGGCCTTAACTGAGAATTTGGGAAGAACAGCCTGGATGTCCAGCTTCCCAGGACCTATGTGCCTCCTCTAGGTCAAGGGAAATGGTCAGTTGCCTTAGGACAGGCAAGACAGGTGCCGGCTCACCCTAGAGAGAGCTTTAAAAAAAAATTAAAGGCACATTTTTCTCCAGATGCAGTTCTCTCCCCACCCCCCTTAGCTCCAGTCCTCTTCTCATTCCCAGTTTAATGACATTGCAATGTATACAGTACCCTGTCCCAGCACACCTACTGGCACGAAGCCCATGTGAAAAGCTATAAAGAGAAGGCATAAGCATTTTTTAATGCAGAGCCCAACTGAATAAACAATTGAAAGCAAATGCTTGTGCCGCTTTCCACCTCTCCTTTTTCTCCAGTGTAAAGTGTGGTCCTTGAGCAAAAAGAACATGGGGGACTCAGGGCAATCTGGCCTCCATCCCACCCAAAACTCTCTTTGTAAGAAGCTGCCTTATACTGAGTCAGACCATTGGTCCATCTTTCTCAGTATTATCTAAGCAGCTTTCCAGGATTTCAGGCAGGGTTCTCTCCCAGTCCTACCTGGAGATGCCTGGGATTGAACTTAGGACCTTCTGTGTGCAAAGCAGATGCTCTACCACTGAGCTACGGCCGTTTCCCTCCTGAATGGGTAGAGGGGGCTGCATAAAAGAAGAAGGTAGATGTTGCTTGTTCACTCCCTTTCCGCCTAAAAGGAGCTTCAACCTGCCTGGGAAATGCTGGTCATCCAAAGTGGGGAGGAGGAGGAAGAGGGAGAAGCACTATAACTCAGTATAGGAATGGAGGAGAAATTAAATTCAGTTTGCAATCAAAGGTGAACTTACTTAAACTGTACTTTTCAAAAACAATATGAGAACTGAAAGGTAGTCATCCTTCAAAATTCACACTGCTCTGAATTTTGCAACGCAGCTCTCCATCCGAATAATGCATACAAAAATGCATATACTAAGTAAAGTGTGCTGCATCTAAATGCATATATTAGTGAAAATAACAGACACAATGCATTTTGTTAGACAAAATTGCATTGCAGAATATATATATATATATATATATATGCTTTCGTAGATTTTCATATATATATATATATATGCAACATATATTAGGAGAATTTTGTACTAAGATGCCGATTAATTTTCATGTAAAAAAAAATTACAAACTGATGTGGAAACATGGAGACTGGAAATATGATAAACTGGAATTGACGGATTCTCCCAGCCCTAGTAGTAGAGCTCATGCACTGCACACAGAAGGTCCCAGGTTCAATCTCTGGGTCTTCCTGCTAGGACTGTTAAAGACTCCCTGAAGAGCCACTGCCAGCCAGCACAGACAATACTCAGCTAGGTGGAAAAATGGCCTGATTTGATGTGCAGAAGCATCCTATGCAAACAGGTGTGGAGGGTGAAGATCAGAATTCTTCCCTCCAGCCTCTCGCTGACCAGGAAGGTTTGGAAATGAAAAGCTGCAAAAATAAGTTCAAGAGGGAAACACAGCTGCTCCCAAGAAATCTTAGATTTGTTTGCTTTTGGAATGTTTTCCTGAACCAGAGGGTCAAGGAGCAATGCATTCATAAATCTGCTGGGACTTTGCATGGGTGGATGAGAAGCTGTCCATTCGGACCAAGAGATTGGAGCCGTGCTTATTGTTACAACAGGAATGGGCATTGATACAAGGCACTCACACAGGAGTTCTTCAAGCTTTGCAAAGCTGGGAGGCCCCCTTCCCTAGGGGGGAAAAAGTCTTGTATGGGTAAATGCACATTTTGGGGAGCAAATAGTTTCAGCATGGGAGGGGAGAATTTTAATCAGAAAAATGGCATTGTGGTTTAAAATAAAAATAAAAAAATTAAACACCTTTCACAGTACAAAGGTCCCAGTTCAAATTCCATCTTCCTTTGGCTGCTGGAACCCTGCTGGATCAGACCAATGGCCCACCTAGTCCAGAAACTTGCTCTAAGAGTGGCCAAGCAGATGTCTTTAGCTTAGCTAAGGACTCCTCTAGACTATCAGTTTATTGAGCATTCATTCAACTTTGCTTGCACAAAGCTTACATGGGGGTTAGATGATATCAAGTCTTCACTGAAAAATCATTCTGAGTTGTTTACAGGGCAGCTACTGTATATGATACTGAGTTTTCACCCTGATTTGCTTACAAGGTATTTATGCATCTTGCTGTTAGTTAGTTAGTTAGTTAGTTAGTTAGTTAGTTAGTTAGTCAGTCAGTCATCCCACATTCCCCCCATCACTCTCCTAACTGCAAAAAGTCTGTTTTGTTTTATTTGCTTAAGTGAATTTGTTGCACCTGGACGACAGAACACTTTTATCCACTTTAATTGTGTAAACCTAAAATTCTGGTTATGCACTTGAATCTCTCTTGGAAAATACTGGCTGACTGAAAGCACCCTTAGTGTCCCTGGAGAAACTGGAAGTTTGCAAAAGTATCAAACAAACATATTGTGCAAGATTTCTGATTTCAAAATAGTAAGTGAACCTTTGTTTCAAAGAAATATTATTAAATAATACCCTGGTGAGACTCTGAGCCCCAAGGTTTACATTGGGAGACTAGCTGAAGCACATGAGATTTAACCTTGCCACTCTGAGGTCCAGAGAATGGACACCAAAACCTGTATTTCAAGAAGTGGAAACCGGTGGATTGGGGTGGTCATGATTACCTGCCTTCCCAACATGGAAGTCCTTGCCAGTAACCCAGATGAAGATGTGCAAGGTGGCAATGAGGTTGGTACAGTGCAGGTGCAGTGATGGAGCCAATCTGACATTCCTGCCATTGCACCCACACCATGCTGACCTCCCCACCACCTCTCCCCCCTACCTCTCAGTCACAAACAGTGACCTCCACATTGGGAAGCAAGTTAAGCAGTGGCACCCCAACCCATTCCACCTGCTGCTACTCATTTCAGAACCATAAACTTAAGACCTGGCAGGCATGGTGGATAAAGTGATCATATTACATTAGTACTGGACAGCTACAGTGGCATATTTCCAGGCCCAATTTAAGTTGGTGGCTTAAAGCCCCAGATATTGCCAGATGGCAGAGTAGCGATTTCATGATCAGTTCCTCCTCCCAGGGACTTCAGGGAATTACAGCTCTGTGAGGGCAATAGGGGTCTCCTAACAGCTCTCTGCACTATTAACAAAACTACCGCTTCCGGGATGCTTTTTTTTGGGGGGGGGAGCCATGACTGTATACTGTGGTGCAAGAGTACTTTAAATGCAAGGTGCAGATGTGGCCTGTGATGGCAGCAAAGGCTGCTCCCCCTGGGCATGGGCGTAGCCAAGGGGAGGCAGGGAGGGGCAGCTGCCCCCCCAAAAAATACATAGCTAACTGAGGTTCTGCCCCCCTAACAAAAGGCCTCCCCCCCAACAAAAATCCTGGCTACACCCATGCCCCTGGGCCCTTCAAGCAACCTCCTTGGTGACTGCAAAAACCATCAATCGTGTTGTCTGACTCCACCCTAACAAATGGAAAGAGAGCAAGGTACGGCGATGGGAGCGAGGAACTGCCAAGTAAATATTATTGGGGATATTTATTTGAATTCTGATTCATGGCATTTGATTGACTCGAGTATTCTGGAAAACAAGTTTACTTGGCAGGCAAGGGCATGGAAAGAGCAACGGTGCCACACAAGCCCTATGCCAAGCGAATCTGGGATCCTGGCAGCGGAAACTCAGTTCCAAGGTTTTATATCCCTGCACGCATCAGCCGTCCCTAATTTACCTGGGATGGTCCTTACATTCTGAGCATGCTCCTTTAATAGGAGGGAGGGGAATGACTCTCTTTCAACAAATATTAAAGTGCAACGTTAAACTGATGTAAGCTGGGTTGAAATAGAATGAATGTTTACAAACCTGGAATGAAATTCCATAAAACCTAAATGAATGAAAGCAGAAAACAAACTATATCCCGAATCTCCCTGGCAGAGCACAGCCTTCTCTCTTCAGAATATTCTCTTCTCTTTACTTATTGCAAATAGAAACTGCTTATGTACTTCAGCACCACAGACCCATCTACCTGCACGTCCGGAAGAACTCTTCAGTCAGCATGGAAATGCCCTGCTCTGAATCGTATTTCCTCGCCTGACATGATCAGGAGGAGCATTGCAAGGCCTGCCTCTCCCGACCCCCTCGCTTCCTCCCCACCTCCTCAAATAAATAAGTAAGTCCCAACACAGAGCATGTGCTTCCCGGAGGCCAAATCTCCCCAGCTGTGGCAATCCTGGTGTGACCAGGGAGAGCAGCTGTATCACAAGGCGGAGGCCTGGGTTGGGTTTTATGGTTCCTTTGAAATCACTGACCCTGAGAAGGGTTTGGGGGCCAAACAAGCTGCAGTGCAGATGTGGCCTGGGCCAGAGGAAGGACTTTATTGTTGCAGCAATCCAGGCAAAACATAGTTTTGGACAAGTTGGCAAAATCACCTTCAGTTACGGGACACAGGGAAGATCAAAGGCGGAGGAGTTTGGTGGGGCAAGGAGGCCTGCTGCAGAGCAAGCAGGGTGGGAGATGGGGGGGAAAGGTTTCGTTTGAAGAATGGGGAATCTTTCAACAGCCATAACAGGATCGTGCAAAGCTGTGGCAGAAATCCATCCATCCTAGGCAGGGGTCATTTCAGTCATCCTGCCATTCACATAGGCTCTCCTCATTAGGTATTGCCAAAAAGGAGGATTTGCATCACCAAAAAAAAAAAAAATGAAGACACAAATTAGCAGAAAAATTTCACATGGTAATGTACATGTATAGACAAAAAAAATAGAAATAATTACTATAATATTGATAGAAATGCAGTGGATCTCACCATAGTGGGGAAGACAACAGGATATGTGTTTGGCCACTCAGTTTGCTGACCAGGAGATGCTAACTGGTGATGGGCTACTTCAAGGCTCTTGTGCTCCCTTTGGATGGTTCTTTACATTAAAACCAGACTTTTTGTCTGCCCCCCCCCCAAATACACCTTCATTGAATGGCCCCACTGAGTTTTAGTTTTACATATGTATGTACTGCAGAATTGGTTTTGCTTTAATTGCACTAATTGACACTGATGGGTCTTCTTCACTGTGTTCCATACTGGTGCCAGGCATTGACTCCAGTTCTCCTTTTATACCAGGAACTGCCACTATTTTCAAATACAGGTCCCAGGTGAAAAAAGATTTTATCCCTCTTTTTATCTTTTGAGGATATACCTTGAAATTTTTCTTCCTTCTTGAGGGTTCAGCAGCTCCTGTCCTGGAGTCGCTAGAAGTTAAACAAATGAAGAAGGAATGGATGTATCTTTCTCCCAAGCCCATATCCATGCCAACACATTTACATGCATACGAAGGCTGCAATCTTGCACACACTCACCTGGGAGTAAGTATTGGGGGGGGTGGATTTGATTCAGTTCACGTTTAAAGGCAAACCCACCTAATCTGCACTTTCCAAACCAATACACAAACCAAAACATGGCCATCCTCTGTAATTCCTGCATCTTTTGCAATGCCGTTCGCCAAACATGTAATGCATGCAAAAAATGCATTATTGAAACTAACACACAAATATGCATTCTATTAGGGAATGTCACTTTGCAAAAACTGGGCAAAACTGGAGTGACTCGAACCTTGAGCAGATGCATTTCATGCTGCAACATATTTGTTCCAGGGCCACAATTGTTGCATATGTCCCATTTTACTGCAGCCTAGTCATCTGCTTTATCTATGTCGATACCAAGACTGTGACCAGTTTACCCAGAGGACTGCAAACCTCTCCAACATAAGGAAGTCATCTAGATAAGAGTTGCTGTTCCTCACTTGCAGTGCAGATAAGCTAATTGTCGGATGTGCCCTTTGGAGATAAGAGAATCCCAGGTTTATGAGCTAACATGTGTTCTTAGGATGTTGAGGAGCTGTGTTTCAATATGTTTGACAACCCAAGGAGTTGCTATCAACTAGAAAACTCAGAAATCTGCTCCAGGATTTTCTTCAGATCAACCTGGTCCACACACAGCTGAATGATGCATGAGACAAGAGGTTTGTTTCCTGAAAAGCAGCCATACTTCTTGGATCTACTCTGCTCCAGTGGCAAGGGACTCTGCAGAAATATGTTCTTGTTGTATGAATATAAAAGCATACATGTTCCTTAAAACACATAAGCTTGCTTGCTTGCTTGCTACCCAGCGGTGATCTTGTGCTGCACCACATGGCCAGAGAAGAGAAGAAAAAGTCAGACCACATCCCTCTCAACTGGCATAGGGAGCATAGGCACCATACATGTAAAGCACAATTAAATCCTGGGAACTGTAGTTTACCCCTCACGGAGCTACAGCTCCATTAACAGTTCCCAGGATTCTTTGGGGGAAATAATGTGCTTTGCTTTAAATGTATGCTGTGTAAGCAGCCTATGAAATTGTGGCCACTTTCAAACAACTTACTGAGCATTCATCCTCATTTATTTTCAGGAGGTTAGACAATATCGGCTACAAATTGAACCTTCATTCTTATTTGTTTGCGGGGAGGTTAAATGACATTGTTATCCCACACTTCCCAGTACATTTCCCCTTTCACTTTCCTTATTCCATAAAGCCTAATCTTTGGGGGAAGCTAATTTGTCACAGATGACCTCCAAATCAACTCTTAATTGTGCAGCCTGAATCTGCTGGCATGTGACTGACACCTACCCCAAAACAGCATCAGGCTGGAAGCACCCTGTAATGCAAAATGGACCTCAAGAAACCCTGATGCCTTGTGTTTGCATTCCTCTACAGTCTTTTCTCCTCCTTCTTTTCTTTAACTTTCCTGTTCTGTTGCTTTAAGCCTTTTAAAGGATGCTTTAACTATCAATCCCACCTCAGGACATTGCAGAGTCCCTTCCTGCTAAGGCAGAGGCTTAGGAAGGAGGGTGTGGTGGGTGCAGTCCGCCCCGGGTGTCATGACTGAGGGGGTGACAAAATGGCAGGTGAGTGGGTGGCACACCTCGCGCCCGGTGGCAGCAGCTTTTCTAAGTCAGTGGCAGCCCTCCCCAGCCCTCCTCAGCCATGATGAGGTACACCCGGTCGCAGAAGCTCGATTGCCGGATCATGTCTGACCTGGCTGCAGAGAGCAACAGGAGAGTGAGCAACAACTTCCCTGTCCCTCTCCTACCCTGAACCCTCCATGCTCCGCCCCCCCAGGAGCGTGCCCCCACCCCCCTCAGGAGCACGCCCACCCTGGGCAGCGCGGGCACATGCTTCGCCGCTTTGCTAAGGTTGACATTTGGGGTGCACAACAATGCAAAGTTGGCTGTCTGTCCAAGTTGCTAGTCGCTGGCCCCAAACAAATACGCTTCCCCTCCACATCAATTTCTAAAATTCTAAGAGATCCGCCTTTCCTGCTATCTCTTGATCCACCCTAAGGGGAGTTATCCTGAAGGAGCGTCTCCACCCCCATCATTCTGCCCAGACGCTGGGGTCCAGCGCCAAGGGTCTTCTGGCAGTTCCCTCATTGCGAGAAGCAAAGCTACAGGGAACCAGGCAGAGGGCCTTCTCGGTAGTGGCGCCCGCCCTGTGGAACGCCCTCTCACCAGATGTCAAAGTGAAAAACAACTACCTGACATTCAGAAGACATCTTAAGGCAGCCCTGTTCAGGGAAGTTTTTAATGTGTGACATCTTAGTGTATTAGTTACAGATAGGTAGCCGTGTTGGTCTGCCATAGTCAAAACAAAACAAAAATCCTTCCAGTAGCACCTTAAAGACCAACTAAGTTAGTTTGCAGTCTTAGTTGCAGTCGTTAAGAGTCGTCAACAGACTCATCACAGCTATCTGCCAATCACCCATTCCCACCACCCTTCTGAGTAATACCCCTCCCCACCTTCTCACTATATAGAAGGGTCTGGAAACTTCTGTTTCAGTGTATCTGAAGAAGTGTGCATGCACACGAAAGCTCATACCAAAAACATCTTAGTGTATTGTTGGTCTTTGTGGAAGCCGCCCAGCCAGATGGGTGGGGTACAAATAATAAATTATTATTATATTATTATTATCCTTTATAAGAGTGATGAAAAGTGGGGCGGCAGCATCCCATACATAAGCACTGATACACACACCCCATTGACCACACAGCAATTGGAAAGGAGGAGGGAGAATAAGTGCACAGGTCTGCAATGGCAGCAGAGTGGCAACAGAGCTGAGCAAATGATGCCCCCAAGGATAGTGACCATGGCCTGCTGTTTCCACCCATTTCCTGTCCAAACAGAGCATCTGCTTACCCAGGAACCATGAATATTCACAGTGTGAGGGAAGGGAAGCAGGCTGGCCCCCTGCCTCCAAAACGGGGGGGGGGGAGAGTCACAGGCCTGATCCTGCTCCCAAGCCAGGCTGCCACCCACAATGTGCACCTGTGGAGTTCTGAATGGGTGGGAGGGGCCCAGAACAAAGGGACGCCACATCCCTCCTGCTGCTCCAGCACCATCCTCTTTCCAAGCTCCATGCCGATGCTATTTGCTGTCCCACGAGCAAGTCCTGGTCACAGCCCCAAAGAACGAGGAGGGTCTTCCTTGTGTTCCCCTGACATCTCTTCCTCCCCTTCCCCCTCCGCAAAGGCCATCACTCACCAGGCTTTGATTATTGCCACAAAGGAGTCTTGGATGAGACACAGCAAGGCTGGAGGGAAGGAGCTCGATGATGAAAGAGCTGTCAAACAGGATTAAACAGTAGCTGTTTCCCCCTATTGATGGGCACTGAGTGGCAGGGGAAGTGGGTGGCGGGGGCTGGGGAGCTCGTATGGGAATTTGTAATACACCGGCCCTCCTCCAGGCTTTTAACCTGCAGTCACAGTGAGAAGAGTTTTGGAAGGGTGGGGGGCTTGCAAAATGGACACATACAATGAAAACCTGCAACAGGGAATGATGTTGCTACAAGTCCTAACCTTCCTGACCCCTGGCCATGCTAGCTGGGGATGACCGGGAGCAGGAGTTCCCTATCATAGGAACCTGCCATATATAGAGTCAGACCATTTGCCCATCTAGCTCAGGATTGTCTACACTGACTGGGAGTGCCCTCCCAGGGTTTAGACAGGGTTCTAAAAGTGGGCGCCGAATCTGAAAAGATTGAAAGCTGCAGATCTGGGAAGAAGAGCTAAATTCTGATGAGGAGGACTTCTTTTTGTCATCCTATGATAGCAATGATATTTGCAGTATACACTTTTATGGAGAAATAAAGGGACGCTGCTTCGTTCTGTCATACCCACCAGTCAGGCGCAAGATGGTGGAGGCTGGTCCATTAAGGGTGCATGGGGCACTGCCCCACCAACCTCCCTCTGCCCTCGACCAGACCCCACCTGCCTGCCTTCTCACTCACAACCTGTCCCTTACTCTCCTCCCCTCCCCTTCCTTACTCTTAGTGTTGCACTTGTAAAACTCAGCAGAGGGAAGGATGGACAGAAAACAATAATGAGATTTCTCTGTCATTGGTTCTGGCGCCACCTACTGTTGACCTCCCTGCCTTCCATCCTCCCAGTTCCTTTTTTCTTTTCTTTTTTGCAGCAGCAGCAGAAGCAGCCACACCTGGAACAAGATGCTGCATAAAATTTGAGTTTGTAATCTCTTGTCAATTTTTATTTAAAATGTGAATAGCAGATGTGGGGAGGCCCTTCATCATATCAGGGACATGGCATGAAGCAAGGAGGGCTAGCTATCTGCTTCCCATGCGTGACTTTGAGGACAGGGGTTTATTTGGGGAAACAAGCAGGGTGGTGGCCCCCATCCGATTCATGGCCCTCTGCTGCTCCTATGAGAGAGAGAGAGAGAGAGAGAGAGAGAGAGAGAGAGAGAGAGAGAGAGAGAGAGAGAGAGAGATATCACAGGTCTCATCTAATATGACCCTAAGATGCATCAGAAGGGCTGCTGTACCCAGAGATCTTACAATCTGCAGCTGGTGCCTCTTACATGCTTATTTGGAATTGAGTCTGTCTAACACATTTCAACAGAACTTGCCTCCAACTAAGCCATTGCTTCCACCAGGTGCTTCCAATCAAGCACTCGCTCAGACTGTATTGCTGGGGGTCACATTCACTCTTTAATAGAGGTAGATAAGAGAGGCTTATGCGCCATCTGAAATACAAGAGGTGTGTCTCAAGATGAGCTTGTTACCAATTACCAGATGTTGAGCGCACCAAGGAACAAGAGTGGATAGCAAGCACCTTCCCACCCTGCTCAGGAGCGTCCGGCTTGGTGCTGCTTGAATGCTGGAACGGATGATGCCCTCGCACTGATCCTGCAGCCCTCAATCTTCTGCAGACAGTAGAATCTGGGTCTCTGATTGGTGTGACCCTTCAACACCACAGAAAGTGGGGACATTCTTGTGTATGCCTCTGTTTTCACACCAAAGAGGGCCTGAGGTCCCCATGCCATTATGATGACAAAATATGTTGGTTAGAGTGTGGTGTTGATAATAACCCCAAGGTTGCAGATTCGATCCCCATATGGGACAGCTGCATATTCCTGCATTGCAGGAGGTTGGACTGGATGGTGCTCAGGGTCCCTTCCAATGGGGATGCACCTGAAATGTGAACCATTCCTGTAAATGGGGACACTTGGCACGTACAAAACAGTTGCAGATGCATTTGCCTTCAAAGTTTACCTATCGTCTAGGTTTTTATTGAACCACATTTGCTCCTATTAGGAATAACTGAAACTGCCTACTTCGGTTTCTCCCAGTTTCTATTTTTTCCAACCTAAAGTTTAGTTCTCCACATTCCCACATCAGTTTGCAATTTAAGCCCTCGTGAAAATTCGGTGTTTCAATGTGAATTTCTGCTAACATACATATTTTTGCAAAGCAGTTTCCCCTAACCCAATGCAATTTTGGGTGCTGTTTTCATTTACATGCCCATTTTGCCCCTGGTATATGCCTCTTTGTACACATTACTGGGCTGGAAAACCGCACTGCAAAATTTGGAGAAATGTGAATTTCAAAGGAAGGTTGCATTTTGGTTCACAAGTGCGGCTTCAGTAGGTTCCACTTGAAATGTGAACTGAATCCAGTTTCTCTCCCATCCATAGATCATATAAGCACCATCTCAAAGTGCCACCCTGTCCTTTTCCAGCTGCAAACAGCTGGAGCACAATCCTAACAGGGAAGTTGGACAAGCATTGCAGTGGTAGAGCATCTGCTTTGTGTGTAAAGGCCTCAGGTTCAATCCTTGCAATCTCCAGATAGGACGGGGAAATCCTCTAGAGTCACTGCCACTCGGTATAGACAATACTGAGCAAGATGACTTAGAACAAGCCGCTATGTTGTTCTAAGTGGCTCAGCAGCAAGCGAAAACTCTGATTTTCCTGTGCAAGGAAAAGGAACAGAGTGGAAAGGAGTGTCAGTTCTCAGCTTGGCAAGCTCTATTTCCTCTAACAAGTCAATACCCCCTGCTTTGGAAGCGGGGGGTCCGAGGTGGAAACATGCTAGTATTAAAACATTCCCCATTGTTTCGCCGCTGGTTTTCTTCCCAAACACACCCCTCTGGCCACCAAAACAAAACAGAAGAGCCCGTCCTATATGGCCCAACTCTTGGTGCATTTCTCTGCCCCTCATTCCAGCTTTTGAGCTGCCAGACATATATATATATATATATATATATATATATATATATATATATATATATCCACACACAAACACACAGGCGCAAAAAAAAAACCCACAACCCACCCCCTAAGTAGATGGAGAAAGCATTCAACCACCCACCCTCTCAATGGCCCACTCCAGTTTCTCACAGCACCCTCCTTTTTCTGCCATTCGTCATGGCCCAACTCACAAAAGCAAGGGAGAGAACGAAACAAGGCGGGGGTAAAGGAAAAAGGAAGGAAGAAGAGGGACTGGGTGGGTTGGGAGGAGGCGGCAGAAGTGGGGTGGCGGGGAGTAAAGGGGTGAAAAGAATCAGGTTTGTCATTTCAAATTGGAGAGAGAGAAAATAAATAAATAAAGGAGCCACCCAGCCGCCGCCGCCACTGCCACCCAATTGGTTTTTCGGGGGGCAGGTTGGTGGCTTGGGAAGACGGGTCCCGACCGAGGCTGAATTTTAAGCGGTTGCTGCACAATTGGCCTGGTTTTGTGAAGAGAGGAAGCTGTGTCTTCCAAACCGCCTGATGTTTATTCATGAGGCGGCCCGGCTTGCTCCTCCTCAGGCTCATTGTCTTCAGTTATCGATCACAGTAGGCCTCTCTGTGGAAGGCATCTGTTGAGCTTCAAGAATCCCTATGGGGTAATAAATGAAGATGTGGAAGAAGCCAGAGGAAGGGGGGCAGGGCAGGGGGAAGTGAGTGGGGTTTGACTGCTGAGGAAATGGTTTTCTTTCTTTCTTTCTTTCTTTCTTTTTTTCTGTTAAAGGGCTTTGGACTGTGTTCATTTTGGTGCTCAGTTGCACTTCGCTGAACCCTGAGGGGCCTGAAGGCAGTAGATCCTGGTGATCAAGCTTTTCTGTGTCCTTAACATGTCAGGGTGCGAGGGGCATGGCTGACTATTTAATGATACCACCCCCTGCAAATAAAAAATATTAAGTTGGGGGGAAGCTAACACCTTTTTACCTGGCCTGCTAATTTTCTACACTCACTGAGAGGTTGGTTTTGTTTTTACTGAGGTGGGGCAGCGCTGAATGGTGGAGGTGGGATCCCACATGGCAGTGTCAACAACTGTGACCCTCAGGGTGTTCCCATGTTGCATACAAAGTATCTACAATATGTGTACCTGTGTACATAAATGGGTGAGCTTTGTACTCACACAATTATTCACATGTAATGTGCAACGAGTGTACAGTCTGTGTGCCTGTAGTTGAGCTGTGCGACTCAACACGTGTACTCTCTTTTACACAAGGGGTGTTCACACATTGCGTTCAACAAGTGTACAGCCTGTGTACCTTTGTACAGAACAGCTGGGCTTGGCAAATCAACAGGCGTACACTATTTCATCCAAACGCTTCTACCCGTGCAGAGACAGATTGTACCTCTGTCAGTATAATGTGTGAACAAGCTTTCTGTTAAGGAGGGCCAAGTGGGTGCATTCATATCAGTGCTGGCCATAGGTCCAGGGATGTGTCTGCAGTGTCATCAGGACGTAACACATGGTAAAAAAAAAGTACCACACTAAAGTCATTTTGCAGTAGCACCTATGCAGCAGCTTCACCTTTGCAGTCCTCCCATTGGATATGCTGAACCTGCCTACAGCACTGCATAAATTCTATTTAACTCTCCCTAATGGTTAATTCAGGGACACGGGTGGGCTGTGGGTTAAACCACAGAGCCTAGGACTTGCCGATCAGAAGGTTGGCAGTTCAAATCTCCCATTGCTCAGTCCCTGCTCCTGCCAACCTAGCAGTTCGAAAGCATGTCAAAGTGCAAGTGGATAATAGGTACCGCTCCGGCGGGAAGGTAAACGGTGTTTCCGTGTGCTGCTCTGGTTTGCCAGAAGTGGCTTAGTCATGCTGGCCACATGACCCAGAAGCTGTACGCCGGCTCCCTCGGCCAATAAAGCGAGATGAGCACCGCAACCCCAGAGTTGGTCATGACTGGACCTAATGGTCAGGGATCCCTTTACCTTTAATGGTTAATTCAAATAGTGAGTGCCAGATTTTTTTTACATATTTTAATTTATTGATATGTTGTGTAAACAGACTTGTCTTCCCCTCCCCTCTATCGCTTTGTATTTTGATGTTTTGAATGTTTGTCTAAGCCACTTTGGGCACATTTCATTGTGAAAAAGAGGCATATTGAAAAACCATGACAGCTACCAAACACAGTAAAATATTGGGTAGCACTGCATGCTAATACCAAAATTTAACACCATTCCAGGCCAGCTGTCAAGGTCAGCTGGATATCAATTATCAACATCAATATATCATCAATTGCTATCTGTTAACAGAGATATTCAGTAATTTTGTATTCTGTCTTGTATGGTGAATAGATTTTGTGTGGTCTGGTGGCTGGATCAATAAATTTGTTGTATGACTAAGAATTACCATGATCACAATTACTATTATCAAATATTAAGTTATGCTACTCCCCAACCCAACATGCACCTTCTTATGGCTTTTGATCATTCACCTTCACCACCCCAGCCATCTGAAAGTGCTATGTGCACTGCTGTGCGCGCTCTCTCTCTCTCTCTCTCTCTCTCTCTCTCTCTCTCTCTCTGTGTGTGTGTGTGTACAGCTTGGTGAACCATTGGCTCTCCAGATGTTGCTGAACTACAACTCCCATCAGCTCCTGCAAAGCATGGCCAATGGCCAGGAATGACAAGAATGGTAGTCCAACAAACATCTGGAGGGCCAAAGGTTCCCCATACTGTGACCAAGCATTTGAAATAAAACTCATTAAAGAGGGTTTTGAGGAGAAATCTTTGGAAGGAAATTCATTTCTTCTCTCGGATGAATTCAAACAGGGAAAACCCTTTCCACAAAGAGTTGCATAGTGCCAAGAACATTATTATCTTTCAGGAACCAAGTTGAAACTCTCTAATCCCCCAGCCTTTTAATGGTTGATTTGTCGCTCTAACTGTTATTTTGCTGCTTAATTTGCTGTGATGTTTATTTGTTTTATTTTTAGCTGTGGTTTTCTCTCTTGCTGGTTAGATGTTTTAAAGGCATTTAATTGTAATTCGGATTTATATAATAAACCTCATGGGAGGCTCTATAGTTGAAAGACAAGTGATAAGTGCTCAAAACCAATCAAGTCACCAATTATTCTGTTTTCTTGGCTTTGTTTTAAGGGTGGTAACTTTAACACAACATACAGTGGAAACGTCTAGCCCATTTACGTTTGTTGAATTCCCCAAAGAAGTAGTTTTGTTCCCAGTATTAAGATTAGGTGGGACACAACATGGGAACAGCTGCTTACTTATAGCATGCCAAATATTGGAAACAATCAAAATGATTGAGGCTAGAAGAGCAGATGATTCCCAATGGTCATCCTCCATGAAAATCAGCTGCCAAGAATGAAAGTCCCTGCCTCTTCACCAGGGCTTTCCCCAAGCAATAGGAGACTGCACCTGTGTGCAGTCAACCTCTCATCCACACTTTTCATGCCTCTTCTGGGTCTGGGGGACAAAGGCAGAGGAGAGCTTGTTGCAGCAAAATGGGGGGACACCTATAAGTCTTCACCAGCCTGACTCATCTCTGCCTCTTGGCCTCGCTCCTGCCACCCTCCTGCTTCAGCTTCTGCCTCTCATTCTGGACTTCTCTCTGGCACAGACTCTCCCAGCTCACTAAGCCCCGTTACTCCTTCAGCTTCTGACACCTCCTCTTCCCAATCTTCTCCCTTTCCTCCCTGTGAACACCCATCGTTGTCCCGCCACCACTCCCTGGGCTCTGAGCCTTTTTCCTTTGGTGGTTCCCCAGCTGGTCTCTCCCACCATTCCTCTGCATCCAACCACTCCATGACAACAACCAATTGGTACCTATGCGCCCATCCCACCATCATCCCTTCCTGCTTCTCAGTCATATTCTTCAAGGGTCTTTAAAGACAAGATTTAGAGCAGGGCTTTAGAGCTGCAGCAGTGGCATCAGAGGTAGCAGCACTGAGCAAAAAAGAGCTTCTCCTCTGCGCAAAGTCCTTTTTTCCACCATTGAGAGCAGCAGTACTGAAAGTACAGAGTAAAGATCTGCTGCAATGCTTTTCCAGTGATCAGAGAGCAAAGAGGAGAGGTATTTCCTTGCTTGGGTTAGTTGTGACCAAGTGCAACTTCAAAGGGGCCACTGTGATCTCCCTGCCAGAGAGATTACTATGAAGGGAAAGGATTTCCTCAGCGGGGCAATCTGATGCTGCTATTCAGATTTCTTTCTTTAAAAAATCACCCAAAAATGGCTTTAGGGAGGAAGAATAGAAGATGAGAAACAGGATGGGAGCTTCAAGAATGCAGGAAGTCCTGTTACTCTCTTTCCCAACCCAGCACCTGGACTGCAAATGGCTGGTAGTGCCAAAACGCTCTTTGTCTAGTGCCCTAGCAAAGAGAGCCCAGCCCAGTGACACCATACAGAAGAAAATAATCCCCTCCCTGCTCATTGGATGTGCAGGGAGGGGCAGTTTCCTTTTGATAAGAAGTTAAGAAGAGCTCTGCTAGATCAGGTCAAAGGCCCATCCAGTTCAGCATTCTGTTCTCATGGTGGCCTACCTGAGGGCAACAGCACACTGCTCACTTAAAATTCCCAGCAACTGGGAATACATTTTCATATACAATTTTGCCTAATACATGTTTTTGCAAGCAATTTAACCTAATATAAAGCATTTTGTATGTTAATTTCACTAATAAGTTCATTTATGCACAATTCCTCACACACACACACACACACACACACACTGTTTGGGAGAAGAACACTCCACTGCAAAATCTGAAGAAGGGTGAATTTCAAGGGGCAGTAGTGTTTCAGTCTGCATATTGTGTTGAGCAGTATAAATTACCGTAGTTAGATCCACCTGTCAATGTGAACTGAATCACATTCTGCTCATAATTCTTTGCCTGACCAAAGTGCAGGTCTGCTGTAAAAGAAGAAAACGCACGTCTGGTGAATCTTGCAAGCGGCTCTTTCTGAGCATCTGTGCAGGCTCAACAATACCTATCAGAAGGACATGTCCTTCAATGGGGGGTGGCAACATTTTTTTTTTTTTTGTGCACCTCTAGGCAAACCAAAAGGAGTGTTTTTAAAAGTCAATGGAAATGGGTTTTTGTCCAACTTTTTAAAACATCTCACAATCTAACAAAAACTGAGAATAAGTTGGGTCACACCTGACCATTGACAATACTGGCTGGGGCTGATGGGAATTGTAGTCCAACAACACCTAGAGAGCACCGCGTTGACTACCCCTGCTTAATGTCACCTGAAACACAGTGACAAAGCAAGAAAAGGTTACATGGAAACCTATCAAGAACTTGCATCCACCCAAAGAATACAACATTCTCTTTTAATTTTCTTGATGGGAAGAGACATTCACTCCCTTCAAGCAGTTTGTTTCTGGAGGGAATCTCAAACGTTCATCTCTCTAGTTAAGCTACATTTTCCAGTGGGGCAGAGGTAAAACCTTGACCCAACCCAAATGACTGCTTGTGCATGAACCACAAACCCATCCTTTCTCCAGAGCTGTAATCATTTTCTGCTTCACTGACCTTGGATCTGGTCTTTGCTTGTATGCGAAGAGAATCACTGGCCCATCTGTTTTCTTTCAAAAGAGCTGCGGTTATTTTATTTTAATTTTTTTTTTTAACTCCCTTCATCCCACCCAAAAAGTTGTGATTCAGAGCGTGATCCTCCCACCTGTAAAACCTCGTCTGGACAAAATCAAAACCATTTTCTTGGGTGATGAGAGGTGGGGGGAGGTGTTGGGGAAAGCAGCCAACGTTTTAAAGAAAGGAAATAAAAAACATTCCCCTGCTCATCTGCGTGAAAACAAAAGGGAAGAATACAAAGGGGAAGCCCAGAGCTGCAATGGATAAATAAGGATCAACCAAGACATGGAGCAGTCCTGAAATAAGAGCTGGTTGCATTCTGCGCTGGACCCCGTAGGGTTACACTGCTGTATCTGGGTGACCTCAGGCAGGAGATCCATGAAGGTGTTGGAGCAGGAAGTGACCACACTTGGTTAATCAGCATTGAACATAGACATTGGTTTTCTTGTATGCCAACAGCCTCACACTCACCTTTGCTCAGGAATTCTAAGAAACCCAAATAAAAGTACAGTGGTACCTCAGGTTAAGTACTTAATTCGTTCCGGAGGTCCGTTCTTAACCTGAAACTGTTCTTAACCTGAAGCACCACTTTAGCTAATGGGGCCTCCTGCTGCTGCTGTGCCGCCAGAGCACGATTTCTGTTCTCATCCTGAAGCAAAGTTCTTAACCTGAAGCACTATTTCTGGGTTAGCGGAGTCTGCAACCTGAAGCGTATGTAACCTCAAGCGTATGCAACCTGAGGTACCACTGTACAGCGTCGAAAGGTTAAGTTCACCATTATGATTAAAAAACAATGTCCAGCTGTATCCAAATTTATACAAAAACCTGCCCCCCTGATCTCAGGAACCACCATGCAAAATTAGGTTAAAATCAGCACAGTTTTCAAAGGTTCAGTCTGAAACCTTGACTCAAAATGGCATCCATCTTGCAAAATTTGGTAATGATAACTTAAGCAGTATCCAAATGCATCACAAACAGACAAACAAACTTTTCAAAATGCATAGTAGCCATCTCACTCTGCCTTTCAATAAAGCATTGGGCATCGTGTTCTCTTACTTTGTGTGTGACTTTCCCCACTGACAGTGTCCTGCAAAGTTTGAAGGTGGGGTCTGCAAAGGTAGCCGCACGGTGGTCATTTTCCCATTCCCACAAAGGGGGAGGAAAGAGAACACCATAGCATAGCACATCTCCTCATTGTGGGGAAGATTGTGACCAGATGAAGTGGATGCTTCCTTAATCGGCTGCTCAGGTGCTTATGGCAGACTGGCAACATCAAGAGGCCCCTGCTCTCCCTGTTAGGGTTATTTTTATATAAACCAGACTATGGCTACCATCGCACCATATATTTAAAGTTCTATGGTGCCAATTTAAACAGTTGTGGCTTCCCCCAAAGAATTCTGGGAGCTGTAGTTTGTTAAGGGTGCTGAGAGTTGTTAGGAGACCTCATTCCCCTCCCAGAGCTACAATATCTGAAGTGGTTGAACCCAGAAGTTCCCTCTGGGAACTTTCGTTCTGTGAGAGGGTCTCCTTTCAGCATACTGAAAAAACAAGTTCCATGGGCATAGCCAGGATTTATGTTGGGGGAACCAGGTTTCATGTTAGGGGGAAACCTCAGTTAGTTAAATTTTTTATTGATCTAGGAGGGGGCAGCTGCCCTCCTGCCCCCCCCTTGGCTACGCCCATGAATAGTCCCCATAATTCTTTGGCGGGAGCCATGACTGTGGCCTTGGACTGGATAGCCCAACCAAGAATGCCATCAAATTAAGGACTGTTGTCTCACAGCCCTTCAAGTAGTGGACTGTCCTCAGTAAACGAGGACACTTGGCCACCCTATAAGGGAGCATGTGTGAGAAAGAAAGAGATAACTCCTGGATTTCCTTTCACCACCAAGGATCCCATATGCCTTGAGCACACCTGCACCTCTCCCTGGGATTCTCCTCAGTTAGCTGAGAGGCATTCCATCGTTGGGATGGCCAGAGCCTGTCAATGAGCCTTCAGGAGTGAGACAGTCCTCCACAGCTGGTCTCTGATATCAGCTCAACCAATCTCCCCTGTTCAGTGTGTGGAAAGAGAGCTTTCTAGGCACCTGAAGTGACTCGCTGACAGGAGACCGAGGAAGGGGGGCATACTGAATTTGAGGCAAATTATTTTCCAGTGACAGGTAGCTGGCTTTCTTTTGTTGTTGCTATTGAAATCAAAGCACAGGAGGCTCACATCTATCTAGCCAAGCACAGCACCAACATGAGACATTCCCCGGCAACTCGCAAGTCCCCAGTGCCCCAGCAGGACCCACCAGTGCTGACATATGCCTTGCCCACCCCCTGTTTTAAACCACTTTTTTATTCCCCTAATGATACATCACTCCAGGGCATTGTGGGAAATGTAAATGGTGGCTCCCTCTAAGTGATGTTGCTTCTTGCTGCTGCCACTGCCAGTGCCATGTGAATCCAACAGGGGAGCCGACTGGTTCCAGGTAATGTCCAATCCCTCAACCTTTGCCACCAGAATAGGGTAATAGCGTTTCCACCTCTGTTCATAATTCATAAGCACAATTCATGTTTTGGAAGCCCTGTTCTCAATAGGCATGGGACAAGAAGAAGTGTGGACAACTGTGGACTATTTTAAAGAAGCTCAGTATCTGATGCACCTGCCCAGAGCACCACTGGAAGCTTTCATAGATACCAGGTTGGTGACCCCTCATCTATACCAACTGGAGAGCTCTCTAGTCTCCAGTAAATATCGTGCTGCATAAGCAATACGCTGCCACATACCAAAAGAAAATGTATGCCTCACCCATATAACTGATATTTCCTATCTTTGTGAATTCATAAAATCATCTTCCTCTTTTTTAGCCCTAGCTACATTGCTAAGGAAATCATGAGGCTATGGGGCTCTAGCAGTTTCAAGCTATAATTTCAGAAGGAGCCATAGAATTTATGACTTCAGATGAGCCCAATAGGGCATTGCCAGTTAATGCATAGTTGCATGTAGATAGATGTTCCATGTGCCAAGCTGCTGATCTGCATGCAATACGAATGCTACATGTTGCAGCTGGAACTTAGCTAATAAATGTAAAGCTATGTGCAAACCAACCGGCACTGCAGAGAGCATATCGCTTTGCATCACCCTCTTTCCTAATTCCAGGCACCTCGTTTTCTGAAGCTTTTCTTTCTTTCTTTTTACCTCTTTCCCATGGGAATTCCCAAGAGAACTGGAATCCCTTCTCTCAACCATGCTCCTGTTTCCAAACTGAGTACAGCTTACAAGGGATGGAAGGGCATCTGAAAAAGGGCATTTCCAGGGATACTTTGAAAAGATGCATTTCAGACTGTCACAATCTCTCTCACTCACACTCACGCCCACAGCTCATCTGCCCCTTCTTTCCAAGAGGCTTTGCTGCCACCTCTCAGTCCACTGCAGAAACGCACCCAAGGAGGAATGACTCCAGAAAAAAATGAGAGTTTCGTTATATTTTTCTGCAGATGGGCAGTATAATGCCTGGAAGGCAAATGTCATGGGCAGCCGTATGTCCAAATCTTCAGTCCAAAATTCAGAGAAGGAAACCCAAGAGTTAGCTAAACCCTACAATGCAGGAGTGCCCATCTTTGAATGGTTGTCCAATCCAATGCCACATTCACACCATACATTTAAAACACTATTGTACCACTTTAAACAGCCATGGCTTCCCTCAAAGAATGATGGGAACTTTACTTAGTTAAGGGTGCTGGGAGTTGTTAGGAAATGCCTCTTGCCCTCCCAGAACTACAATTCCAAGAGCTCCCTTTGTAAAGAGATCGATTCTTAAGCCACTCTGGGAATTGTCGCTCTCTGGAGGGAATAGGGCAACCAGCAGCTCCCAGAATTCCTTTGGAGAAGCCATGACTGTTTAAAGTGGTACCATAGCCCTTTAAATGTGTGCTGTGACTGTAATCCTGTTCCAGGGGAGAAATAAAGAACCCCAAGAAGGAAGAGTGGGGAAGAGGGACTTGAAGCAGCCTACCAACAGTTATCAGTGCCTGGATGGACAGCAGACTGGGCCAGGCACACAGGTCACCTGATCACTATCTTCCCCACTATGTTGAAATAGACTGTCCTTCTACTTAAACTATAGACATTATTTCTAAATGCCCACCTATCTATAACATTTAGTATGAGAAAGGGTTTTGGGTTTTTGCAAATATTAAGTCTATTTTTGTATTAGGTCTTCTCTTTTTGGTGATGTGCAAGTGACCACCCAATAGCCATGTATGCCATCAAGTTGTGAACAAGGGTTGTGACTCTTGTGATGGATCAACTGTGTTGTGTTCAGAGGGCCGCTGGTTCAATTCTCGGCTTCTCCAGTTAAGGCTGGGAATGACCCCAGACTGAAACCTTGTTGTTGTTGAAGAAGAAGAAGAAGAAGGGGGGAGGAGGAGGAGTTTGGATTTGATATCCCGCTTTATCACTACCCGAAGGAGTCTCAAAGCGGCTAACATTCTCCTTTCCCTTCCTCCCCCACAACAAACACTCTGTCAGGTGAGTGGGGCTGAGAGACTTCAGAGAAGTGTGACTGACCCAAGGTCACCCAGCAGCTGCATGTGGAGGAGCGGAGACACGAACCCGGTTCCCCAGATTATGAGCCTGCCACTCTTAACCACTACACCACACTGCCGGTTCAGTGTTAGACAGTGCTAAGCTACATAGACCAATGGTCTGACTCAGTATAAAACCGTTTCCTATACTCTTATGTCCTATTACGACTAGAGACCATTAGATAGCAAGGGAGTATCAGTCGTTATGAATAAATCAGAAAAGTTACAATTCTACACATATTAGTAAGTTTTCCCAGAATATATTATTAAAAGAATTTCATTTATGAAAAGAGTGATAAGAAAGAAAAATGTGAATGAAAATGGAAATAAAAGGAAATTACTCAATTAAATTTCCATACATTAGTATACAGATGCGTAGTCTTATTATCCTAGCACAAATATCTTTATCAATAACCTATTATATTCTGTGTAAAGTTGTTTCAAATATCATTATATTTATCCAAAGAAAGTCTGAGTCTATAGACAGTCCATTTACATGTTGCTAATAATGTCATGTTGTCAAGCCATTGATTAAGGGGAATCATATCTCTATTCTTCCAGTTCATCAGCATCAATCTCGTAGCCACCATTAGGGGAAGATTTCCCAAAATATAATGGCATGGAAGATGCAGCAGTTACCCTAAAGTCTCTGTAATAAACTTTAAAAAATGAGAACAGTTTGATCCTCTGTTCAGGCTTATTGCTGATGGCACCAGGTGCTTATGGGTCTATCTTATCCACAGATCTGGTACACATATTCCAACAGAATTGTTGGCCTTCTAAGTGGCAAAAGGGACCGGTGAAGGTAGCCAGAGAGCAAAATTACCATTGCATCCTACAGTTCCAGATAGTCTTTGTGATGGTGCAAAGGGTAATGAGCTCCCTTGCAGTAATTGGTAGGTTACTACATCTCCATGATGCTCTTAAGTGCACCACACATGTACAGACCTTATAAGCATTTTGGAGATTTAACTTTCTTGGCTATGTGCTTCTGATATGGGGTCATCCTGGATCACCTTGGGATTTTTCTCTTTCCACCCTAAATTAAACAAAAAGAAAAAACCCTCAAAGATTTATGGTGCCTGACTAATCTTGAACATATGGGATTGGAAACTGTGAAATTCAAAATGGTAGAGAAAACAGAAGACTCTTGAAAACGTGTGTGTTGACATGACTTAGGTTTGCCAGATGTCCCTTATTTTAGAGTCTCTCCCATATCCCAGAACATCAAAGCCCCACAGAATCTATCACATAGTTCTAACTTACTTCAGGAAAATTGTGCTCTCTTGGAAAGTATAGGACTAGCATTATAAATTCTGCATTGTTCCTTGATTGATTGATTGATTGATTGATTGATTGATTGATTTTTGAAGTTTTGGCCCTGGATCACTAGAAAGACAGGGTATAACAACGGACATTCCTAAAATGCGTCTTTGAACAGGGGTGGGTTGGGGAAGCTACAAAGTTTGGTGCCAGTTTTAAAACGAGGATAATTCTCTTTTTCACTTCCTCTCTGCCTCCCTTTCTCTTGCTCTCTTACTCATTCCTTCTTTTCTTCTGTTTTTAAAGTGTACACAAAATGCTTCTCCCCAGAGAGCCGGTCAAAACACGGGGTACAACATGTCAAGAATGTTCACAAAAAGACAAAACTTGAAGCCAAGGAAACTGTGAACAATTTAAAGCCGCCAGACACCGTCCCAGTTTGTTCCTTCCAAAACGCCTTGTGTGCTACACACAGGCCCCCACAGCTTGTCCTTATTTCTCGAAGGAGGCCAACCTCAGTGGAGACATAATCCAGCTTCTCATGCAGAGACAAACAAGATTGCTTGAAGACCTTCCCTTCAAAATGCTGCGGCTAAAAGACACCACTGTTGTTCTTTCCATTGTTTATAGTCTCTAGCTATTTACTAATTAAGGGTGTTGCTAACCCATGGAAGATTTTAATTCTGGGCCTCGGGCGTGTGCTTATTCATCCACACTCATGTCCAGTTCACGTGGATTCCTCCTTCCATTACCAATTCACTTGAGCAAAAAGATACCCATCCTTGTTGGTTTTGCCCCTTATTCACAGGGATGTTCCTGAGTGGTTCACTTAATGACTGAAGCCAGTAGTGAACAATATGTAAAATGCTTTTGTGAGACTGTCCCAAAATTGTCATATGGCACACTGATTGCGAATGTCATGCGAGCAGAGAACATTTGGAGCATATTATTCACCATCATCAAAGTGAGCCTAGGAGAGAATTTTCAGGAAGGGTGTTTTCGGTTTCTTAATGGTGTTGCAAACTCATCTTGGCTTTCGCCCACACACATTTCAATAGCCATTCAAGACATGATCACGGAAGCAAATAACAATCTGATTCTCAATCTACGCTGATGGTCCATCTAGCTCCATATTGTCTACACTGACCAGAAACAGACTGGGGTATCTCCCGACCTGGATATGCCAGAGATAGAACCTGGGGCTTCCTGAATACAAAGCAGATGCTCTGCCACTGAATTACAGCCCTTCCACATGAGGACGGGAAGTTGAGTTGATTTCCAAGGCACCGTGGGCAGAAAAACATGGCCCCCAGTTCAAAAACATAGTGGCTGTCATGCAGTGGTGGCTGCTACCTATTGGGGCTGGTGGGGTGAAAGGCAGGGAGCCCAAGAGTAGGGGGACTCAGAGCCAAGGACAGGCAGAGCTAACTAGTTCTTGTTTTGTCCCCCTGCTGAGTTCTAGAAAGGCAACACTGAGACTAAGAAAGAGGAGGAAGATGGGCAGTGCCACCATCCTGGGCAGGTTGTAAATATGAAGGCAGGCATGTGGGTGCTCCGTGAGTGTAGAATGAGACTGGTGCGGCAGTGCCCCATGTGTCCTAATGGACCAGCCTCCACTACTGCCATAGTTGTTTTATAATAGACTCAACTTTGGTTCATGGTGTGAAAAAATATGGTCACAGGAGCCAACACAACAAAGGGAAACCCTCCCCTGGGCTCCCACAATGACAGTAGAGAGCCCATCCCACCACTTAAGAAGGGGGGAATCTACAGAATGGTATTTCCCAATAACCTCCAAAATACAGGCATCCCCCAAATGCTCTTCCTGGACAGGGATCTCAACTGCTATGTACATTTATTGGTACTGTATTGCCCCATTTATAGTGTTCTGGGAAGATGACAAGCAGATTTCTTCTGCTCCAGCATTAGCGCCACCACTGAACACAGACCTGAGCATGCTTGATTTAACTGAAATGAATACAGCGTGAAAGATCCATGTACAGGAACTGATTGCATTCCTCCACACTTCTCCAATGAGGACAGAAGTACCTGCATCTTTATTGTGCCTCCATATCTTTTGCTGTCTCATCCAGCTACGTCAATGGATGGTCAGGGCTGTTAACTGGTCAATGCCTAAGGAATTCAGAAATTCATTTGACAGTCAACTTCTGCACTGTATACATGTAGAAATAGGAATGTGAGATTTGGATTCCCATTCCAACCTTTGTTCGTCACATGCTGCACTTTTTCCATTCAGCTGCAGTTCAGCTTCCAACAAAACTACATTATTTGGATTGCTGTCTGCTGTGGCGGAATTTTATGTAATTAATTATCATTCCATTATTCCACCCCATTTATTTCAATGCAAAGAAAACACAATGCCAAGAAGGGAGGAATGTCTGAATTTAGTATCATTTGCAGACTGTAAACAACAGGGAATACCGATTATCTTCACTGGACTGATTTCTCTCCAGGACATGGAATGAATAAGTAAACCTTGGCAATTTCCACTCTGTTTCTGTTTCTGTTGGAGCTCTCCAACACCCCTGTGCAAAGCTGTGTAGAAGCAGATCAGCTAGTATTCTAACTATGGAACAGGGAAAGAAGATTCCTTCTATATAAACTGTTTTTCCCCATGCTCATTTCATGCTTTTGGTTTAACCATAGAGAATGGGAAGGCGCCATGCTCCCATGGTCTTTGGAATAGTAAAAGTAGGAAGTGAAACAAACTGATGATGTTCAAGAGCACCACCTGGTGACTCCCAGGAGAACATCCTTTAAAAAGTCTCCCACCACCACCACTGTCCTCCCACTAGGCGAATAATCGCCGTCAGAAGAGAGGCTGCTCCAAAATAATCTGCTAGCCAGCAGCTGCCAGAGCTTGGCTTTCACTCTGAATTTTCAGCCCAGCCGCAGGGCTAAACAGAGCCAGTTGAAGTGTAGGTTCCTGTGGTTTCTAATGCAGTTTGCGGACATGCATTTACATGGGCGTGTTTATGCCTGGACGCACAGACGGCGGTGTGTGGTGAGAGCAGATGCCATTATGTGGCCAGAGGAGCAGCTTTGCAGAGCCGCAACCCTCAGTCTCCTTCGCCACAACCCTTCCAGCTGTTAGACACCATGGGAAGTGCCTCCTTAGAGAAACGGCTTGCTTCTTCCCTTACGCTGAAAAGTAAAGGTTTTTTCCATTCATGATGCAAAATTCCTTCTGTGCAAGAGTGTTTTAAGTGTGGCCGCTGCTCCCGTCCCAGGATACAGATACACCACACACAGAAAAACATGTTGCTTGTGCACATAACTTGAAGCATTGCCTTGTGGGTAGAGAGCCTATAGTCCAATCAAGGAAAGAGAGAGAGAGAATGGAGTAAATCCTGGATTAATTGCATAGCCTAAACCGGAGTAATGGGGGGTGGCAGAGACTTTGGCCATAGATCTAGCCTTTATTAAGAGTGGAGGATAACAGTTATCAAGGTAGGAAGAGGCTCTTCAGATGGCTTCCGTAGATTACAAATCCATGGAGGATATGTCAGTCACTGGCTAAGAATGACTATGTTCTTCCTCCACAGTTGGAGGCAGCATGCCTCTGAGCTGGGAATCACAAGCAGGGAGGGTTGTGCTGCATTCAAATCCTATTCGCAGGCTTCCCACTGTGACAACAATATTATACCCTCCAACACGTCCAGGCCAAAAACCGAGATGTACATCTTCTAGGACATACCCCAGAGCAAGTCATGTAATGTGCATGAGATTGTGGAAATCGCACAGGATCATGGCACCCAAAATGAATGCTGTGCTCTTGTGGGAAAATACTGGATGCCCTGGTTTCCCAGGACAGTTGTGGGGTATGCAATATGCAGGACTAGATGGGTGCTTGGTCTGATCCAGCAGGGCTCCTCTATGTGTTCTTATGGAATAGCCAAGCTGCTGTTGCTGCTTCTATGTGTTGTCTTGGACTTTCTTTTTGCATTCTGGGCAATAGGGAGCAGAAAATCTCTCAAAAAGAAAAATATATACAGAACTCCTAATAGTCCACCTCATTCAGAACTATGCCAAGTCCGTGGCCTACGCCCACACATCCT
The DNA here is from genome assembly GCF_964234715.1 of Podarcis melisellensis. Classification (NCBI taxonomy): domain Eukaryota; kingdom Metazoa; phylum Chordata; class Lepidosauria; order Squamata; family Lacertidae; genus Podarcis; species Podarcis melisellensis. The sequence continues at coordinate 16,388,390 of NC_138546.1, read as the reverse complement.
GTTCCTCCTGTTTGGCTCTTTCAGCAACTTGGGACTTTTTCAATGAAGGAACAGAGAGGCTTGCTTCATTCTTAGTTATAAGACAAGGCTGGCTCCAATATCCAGCCTACACTAACTGGCTTTGATGGTTCGATGGACCCTTTAAAAGGGCACGTTTCCCTTTTAACATTTTTTCCCTGTTCAGCATGTTATGAACTGTTGTATCAGCCACTGCTACCAAAGTCCTGCCAACATCCAGACATCTGCAATCCCTTAGAATGTGGCATTTCTTTCTTTCTTTCTTTCTTTCTTTCTTTCTTTCTTTCTTTCTTTCTTTCTTTCCTCCCTCCTCCTCTCTTCATCTTGGTTTTGCTAGACTGACCCCAGATCCACTGCCAGAAATGTACATGTGAGCCTGGAAAGAGTTCTACTACGAGGAATCTATTACTGCAATACGTGGAGAAATTCACAGTTGCAAGAATTTCTCAATCAGAGAGTAATTTGTTGGAATGGGGCCTCATTGATCATTTTACTCTGGGCTGGATGAACCTGGGAACTTGTTCTGGCTTCCACTCTCAGACATGGTCCTTAGACTCTTGGCTCAATTCAAAGGCCTGCAGGCAGAGTTCTAAGATACGTGACTAGGCATGAACAAAGACATTGTCCCTGACCCTTGACATGCCCCTGCTGCAGGCCAGGACCAGTCATTTGTATGGTTCTTGTCCCAAGAAACTGTGTTGGCAAGTGTGAGCTGCTACAGGGAGAATTCTGGATCTGTTAGCACATACCCTCCAACACTTTGAAGCAAAAAATCCAGGATGCCATCTTCCCGAGTGCTATCTTCCTGTATTTTATTTCTAGAACATGGCGGCCATTTTGGTTGCCATCATCTAACACGATTTTACGCCACAGTTCCCCTCCCACCAAAAGCACTTTTTCTCGAAGCGTTGCTCCGATGGGGCACCATGCAAGATCACAGCCCCCAAAAAGTGCTTGGGGGAGGGGAATTGCACTGCAAAATCATGGAATATCATGGCAACTGAAATGGCCGCTGTTCTCTTGTGACAAAGAATGGGGTGTCCTGTTTTCTTCTGGGACACTTAGGGTGTATGCTTTTGCAATGGGACCTGACTCCAACCCTCCAACTAATTCAACTGGTCCTGCTGGTTTGCCAGCCACCTCCTTGGTTGGTGTTATGTACTGAATTTCTCAGCCTGGGTGAGCAGGGGGATACTGTAGATAGTTATGCAAATGAAGGATTGAAAGTGATGTTCAGTGATTGGATAGTTTTAGAAAGTTGCTACAGTTACATTGTTCTGGAGCTCTATATAAGAAGGCTGACTGAGCTCTTTAGTTCAGTTCTGTTCTGGCCTTTGAATAAACAAGAGCTGTTTGAAGAATCACAGTGTTGTCTGATATGTTCGCTCACAACTTAACAGTTACCATAGGAACATAATTCTCAAGGGGGTGGGGAGAAGACTGACTCAGGTAGCCTCCTGCTCCTTCTGTGACGTCTAGCAACCATGGGGCAAAAACCCCTCCATCTCCGTTGAGCTCATCCCACCTTCAACCTCTCGTTCCCTCTCCTCCTCTGACTTATCTTGCCATCCCTGACCCGCCTTGGCTGGCACCATGGGAACCATAACAGAACCCAAGTAGCTCAGTATTGTCTACACTGACAGGTAGCAGTTCTGTGAGGTTTCAGACAGGGGATATTCCCAGCCCTACCTGGAGATGCCAGGGTTTGCATACAAAGCAAATGCTCCAGCGCTGAGCTAAATCCCTTCCTCCTAATATGAGACAGTCCTCCTCTCTATGTAGCAAAGCCAGGGAAGGTCCTCCAGAAACCAAAGCAAAAATTGACACCTTTGCCAGCAGCCGTTGAGTTCAACAGGGGTCGGAGCTAGCAGAACTGGCAGCGACGGGGGAAACAGGCAGGGAGGGAGCAAGGAATGTTGGTGGGAAAATCCAAACTGAAAGGTAGAGGTAAAAGTCGCGTCAGACACACACCCCAGAGAGATGGGAAGCAAATGTATATAAAACCAAAACAGAGTATGGAGTGAGTTCACACGGTTGGGGTCATCCCCCAAGAGAAGTCTTGTTTTACATTTAGCTGCTGGGGGTGAGGCAGACTGAGAAAGCTGAGGGCAAGAGGTGGATTAGGCAAGGCAAGAGGTGCTATTGTTGTTTGGGGGCAATGAATGCAGGATGGAGGTGAGCAGGTCCACTGAAACAGCACACCTGGGAGCGTGGGAAAATATGGAAACTGGATTCCGCATTTCAGTCGGCACATTCAATCATGAGCTAAACCGTACATAGCAGGGATCACCACCCTATCTGGGCCCATGGGTGCATCTAGAGTTTTGAGCAAGTGCTACGGGCATCCCTCTCTGGCTGCTTCTCTTCCCCTTCCCTTGATCATCAAGAAATATAGAGAAATTTTGGGAGAAAGCACACATACACGTCTTTGCTTTTCCAAGGAATCTGGGTAAAAGCTGGATCCAGCAGGATTAGCATGTATTCTCTAGAATTTGCAAGACAGCAGCAGCACCCCAAAAAAGACCACCATCAAATTGAAGCTTTCCTGTGGTGTAGAGCAGGGTTTCATCTCATCCCCCATTCTATTTAATATCCATATGAGGCCACTGAGAGCTGACATCAGGCATACTGGAGGTCTTCTAGACTGACATTTAGCCCCTCAGCCCCAACTTTCCAGCAGAATCTAGGCGTTGCTTTGTCCTGGATCTTAGGCAAGTCAATCCAAAAAAATCAAGGTGAGGTTTTTTTGTGTTTTTGTAAAAAATAAATAAATAGCTGAACAACTTTTGGGGTGTCCTGGTTTTTACTTTTTGAAATATGGCGACCCTAGAGGAGCGCAGTACAGAATCTGTATTAAGCATCTCGGTTTGGAAGGGACTGTCCAAATCTATCCCCAGAGCATCTTGCAGTACCTTTTTTTTTTAAACATTGCTGGACGGGATACAAAAAAGAGGAATGATTCCCCGTTTAACCCTAACAGAGGAGCAGATAAAATGTGTTCTTTCCAAATGGCTGTTGCCATTCAAGTTACAGCTCTGTGAAGTTCTCCTGGGCCTTGGGGCTGGGGACTTCTTGTGGGCCAGAGGGTTTCCATGGCAACAGTGATTTCCCAAGCTCTAAAGGTTTATGTATAGGACCTGTCAGGCCCTCACTCACAGCATAAGCAGACGCTTATCATTAGGACTCCATACAGCAGGGGGGCCTAACCTTTTTCTTGGCCAAGGTCTATGCTCACCCTGGCTGCTTTTGCTCTCCATGCTCTACTACAGAGCGACAGCCATTGTTACAATACATTTGAGTCATATACAGTGATTCTGTAGCAAGTGCATCCGGATCCATTTTGATGCTGTGATTTTCACGATTCTGTAATGTTTTATTGTGCTTTGGTGTAATCCGCTACAATACTTTCCTTATGCGCTGGCAGTGTATGAATGTATTTGTTTACTTATTTTATTAGACTTCTTACCCACCCTTTGTCATGAAGTCTCTAGGGTGTGGGAGTTACAACAGTAAAATACACAATCATAAAACAAAGTATTTACAACCATAAAACAAGAAAAGTAAATGAATAAAATAAATCCACTGTGAGATCAAACGTTTTATTCTTAATTTGTTGTGTGCTTTGCCCCACCCCCCACCCCGCAAAAAAAGATAGTGTTATTATGGACTGCCAGGCCACAGTAGGAAGGACATTGCTGGACCCACTTGGATTTTTGAGTCCATTAACACAAATTATACCTGAATAATAATCAGGCAGAATCAGGCTTCAATGTAAAGCAATCCTAAACACCACCAGTCAGCCCAGCCCAAAGGGAATTTGGATTGTTCTGCAACTCCATCAGAATTCATAGGGAATAATTCAGGGGGTTTGCACCAGACCTCATCATCTGGGGCACATTTGAAGATAGCCATCTTCAAGTATCCTAAGGGCTGTCACATGGTAGAGGAAGCATGCTTGTTTTCTCCTGCTCTTGAGATTAAGACTTGAGGCAGTACTTTACAAGAAAGGAGATTCCAACTAGGATTAGGAGGAACTTTCTGACAGTAAGAGCTGTTCAGCAGTGGGACTCAGAGATGGTGGACTCTCCTTCCTTGGAGGCTTTTAAGCAGAGGTTGGAAGGCAATCTGTCATGGATGCTTTAGCTCCCACATTGCAGGGGGTTGCTCTTGATGTCCCTTGGGTCCCTTCCAACTCTAAGATTCTGTGATCACAATGGTACACAGGAACATAAGAAGCTGCCATTGGTCCATCTCAATCAATATTGCCTACACTGCCTGGCCATGACTCTCCAGGGTTTCAGACTTGTGGGAGTGGGTTCTCAGCCTTACATGGACATGCGGAGGATTGAGCCTGAGACCTTCTGCATGCAAAGCAGATGCTCTACCTGTGAGTTGCAGTCGTTCCACATGAGGACCAGAAGTTGAGTTGATTTGTGGGGCATTGTGTACAGAAAAATATGGCCACCAGTACAGAAACATGGGAGCTGTAATGACCTGGGATTCGGACTCAGATGCTGAACCTGAGGAATCCCAGCCTGCACAGGATTCCCCACCTCCAGAACCAGCTGAGCCAGGGCTGGGGCATGAGCCTGAAGGGTCCTCACCTGTGCTGGATCCTCAGCTGCAGGCACCAACTGAGTCTGCTCTGGCTCCTGAGCTGATGGAGGACCCATTGCCTGCAGGTGCTCCACTCTCAGCCCCATCAGAGGAAGCTGAGGTTGCCTCTGGGTCCGGTACCCTCCAGCCTCTCCTGAGCTACAGAGGCTCAGGGCAGAGAGGCGGAGGGAACTAAGCTCCTGCAGGAGGAGTGCTCGCCTCCAGGCCAGGAGAGGCAAGTCACCTGAGGATTGGGGCCACCCTATGCCTCGGGGCAGATAAAAGCCAGCCAGCCCCAGTTCCAAGTTGTGGGAGCAACATCGTTGGTAGCCAGTTCTTGCTCGAACCCTGTCCTGCTTTCCTGCTGGAGCTCCTGACCTCACCCGACTCCCTGCCCTGCACCCAGCTTCAGCTTTGACAGACTGCCTCCATACTGCACCATCGGCCTCGGACTGGACTTGGACCTCGCCTTACAGTTAACCCACGGGACCAGCACAGGAGCTGTCATTGAGTGCTGGTCCTTACACACCTGCTTCAGAAGCTTGGATAGACTATGCTTTTTCAGGAGACCCTTGAGCAGAGGTTGTACAAGTCCATAGAAGTATCCCTATTTCCACCCCTGAAATACTGGAGGGCGAGTATGGATGATGGAGACTGCCGCAAATGTGTTTTGCTGAGCTCCAGTGCATTAAAGCTGCCAGTGATTGCCCACTCCACCCACCCCGCTCCCACTTCAGAAAGCCAAAGATCTTTGGCACTCAAATTGACCTCTTGACATTAGCATGTCCTGAACCGGGCTTGCTAATCATTTGGGATCAAATGGCAACACCTCGTCTGCAATGCTAAACAAACAGCATCCAAGGGGTTAAAAGGAGGAGCCTGCTGTAAGAGGTTTGGAGAGACACTCCAGCAGAGCCCTTGAAATCCTGTTAATTAATGCCACACATGTGCTGCATTTAACCTCTGACCTTTCTCATAATAGTTTACAAAAGTAGGACCCAGGCCAGTGTTTCCTAATGTACCGGGTTGCTAGGGCAACTGTCACATGACCGTCTTAACGATATTGTCCACTTTCTGAGAGGCGACCCTGGAGTAACCTCCAATGTAGACTCAGGCCCATGGACGCATGCGCACACATGGTAATGGGAGCATAACTTGGGGGATGCCAGATTTTGTACTGTTTTAAAGGAACTCCTTTAAACCAGTGTTCACTTTCCTTGGCGCCTTTCTGCTATAGGACCTGCCCTTCCACTTGATTACAAGGAGTGACAACAGCAATGCTCATAATTACCTGGTCCTTCTGAAGACAAATATGCCCTCTGGTGTTGGGGCTCTATGACTGGATCCCCCAAGGCACTGGAGGCCACTGGAGGCCAGAGAGGGCCAGATGACATGCTCCCAAATTACTGGGGACCCCACCAGTCTGATCTATAAGGACCTAAGAAGAGACTACTGGATCAGGCCAAGGGCCCATCTAGTCCAGCATCCTGTTCTCACATAAACTGTCAGACCACCAATCCACCTACCCCAGTATCATGTATAGCTTCTCTCCAGGGTTTCAGACAGGGTAGATTCCCAGCTCTACCTGCAGATGCTGGGAACTGAACCTGGGACCTTCTGCATGCAAAGTAACTGCTCTACCATTGAGCTTTGGCCCTTCCCCCTTTTGGACAGAGAGCTGGGAAGCAAGTTTCCTGCAGCAGGTCCTTCACCAACCAATGGATGGGGCCATGTTGGTCCAGATGTTGATACAAAGACTTGGGGTTTGGTTTGCAGAGGAATGAGGTTTTGCCTGTTACGGAAGAAACCCATGATAATACTGGTCCAAGGGGCTGGATAGTGTTGTTTTCAGGTCCCTGAAAAGTAAGTGTTAGTAGCACACATACAAACAGAGAAACACAATTAGTTACACAATGCTAATCAGCATAGATAGTCCTTTATCATCTGCCATTTCCAGGCAGCCCATTAAAGTCTGCCCGGCTAATACAGTCGAGTCAAGTTCCTTTGAACATAAGTTTTGTCTGGTAACTTTATTTACACTCTAGATGCCAGTGTTTATTCTTCCTTTTAAAAAACAATTCAGCTCATCTCCAAAATTAACTACAGATGTGCAAGCAGTTGAGAATATTCCCCACATCATCTTTTGGACAGTCCCGTGATACTTAATTCTTGGAAATCATCTTTTCTCCTTTCTAAATTTTATATATTTACACACACACACACACACACACACACACACACTTTTTTTTCTTTTCTTTTTGGACAGTGTAACTTCTGCCTGTGTGGTCTGGAAAATCTAGCTGCAAAGTTAGTTCCCAAAGTTCACGAAAATATTGTTATAAATTGTCTCCCTTATCTTACTTTCAAGAGTTCTGTTTTTGCAGAGAATGAGACATTTGGATAGGAAACAATGAAGGCAGTGAGCAAGCAGCAAGCATCAGCAAACACAGAGCTGTTGAACAAGAGACACCCAAATATTCCAGTGTGCCTCCGTTCTTGCATCACCTCCTGCAGGCACAAAGGGGTATTACTACCCACTTAGGTTCCCAGAAAGTCACCATATTTAGCAAGAGAGGCTGAACAGCTTGTGCAGCCTCTGAAATGTAGTGTGATGTGTGCAACTGTCAAGAACTGCTAGGTTTGTGTGCAGCTCCTCCATGTGGTGAACCTTTTCAGCTGCAGAAGGCAGCGTTTCCGTGAAATACCCTCAGCCTCAGGGCTGACCCCTCCCGACCACCTTCTATTAGAACCACTTGGACAGGAAAGAGTATAATTATTATTGTTGTACCAGTTGAGTCTCTGATACGTGCCATGTTTCATTGGCTATTCCTCTGCCCTGGTTTGCCCTCCAGTTCTGACTTGCTTTTCAGTTCTAACTCCTGACTGGCTCCTTAACACTGTCACCTGGGCTGTGCTCTTCAGCCTTGACTTCTGATTTGCTCTATGACCTTGCCTGCTGGCTTATCCTCCAGTCTTGACTTGCCCTTCAGCCCGATTTTCCCCCAACCATAACTTATGCACCGCTCAGGCCCAATGCAAGTTGTTGGCAATGCAGGAACATTGTCAATTCTAAGGCCCCAAAAAGGTGCCAGTCTGCAAGTCTATGCGTGCTTATTTTGTTGTCAGTTTCGCTGAAATCAATGGGACCAGGTAATGCAACAGAGAGCACTGCTGGCTCATGGCTTTAAAAGGAAACACATATCCAATTCCTCCTGATTCAGATCACTCCAACCACATGCTAAGCAGCGGGCAGCATTGGGAGATCTGTTATAAATCTGGAAGGCGAGGCGGCCAAGAATATATATATATATATATAAATTTCCTAGCCCCACAGAGGATGGGATATAGTGGAAACAGCCACATCTTTTGGGACGCCACAGCTGTGAGCAAATGTCTGGACAGAGTAAAGAAAGACTTGCTGACAGCACAATCACTGTGCGAGGAAGGGGGATTGTGATAAACTTTATGTGATTTGGATACACCAGCAAGCAGCAGGTCTCCACATATTCCAGCCCCTCCCTCTCCCTAATTGCCACAAAAAAGCAGGAGAGGTTTCTCATCACCATCTCAGACTGGTGACTCGTTTCAGAAACCCATTTTGTTTTTAAAGGGCCATGGGGTTTAAAGCCGCCCAGTGAAAATGTCATCTCAGTCCTGTGGGATAATTTGCACTTTGTGAAGCGGGCCAAAGAGCCTCCCAGGAATGGAAGGGCTTCAGGAACTTCATCCGGAACTGACAACCTGGCAACTGAAGGAGCGTGTGTGTGTGTGTGTGTGTTGGAAACAGCTTTGCATGACTTTGAAACAGCTGCCCAGTCTCTACTGGACCAAAGTGCCAGTAGCTGTGCTCTCGTGTAGGCAAAAGCACCTCCTCCCCGACTGCCTAGCAGCAAAATAAGCACTCTTTATCCCTGATCCAAGGGACGCGGGTGGCGCTGTGGGTTAAACCACAGGGCCTAGGACTTGCCGATCAGAAGGTCGGTGGTTCGAATCCCCGCGATGGGGTGAGCTTCTGTTGCTCAGTCCCTGCTCCAGTGGGAAGGTGAACGGGGTTTCCATGCGCTGCTCTGGTTCGCCAGAAGCAGCTTAGTCATGCTGGCCACATGACCCGGAAGCTCCCTCAGCCAATAAAGCGAGATGAGCGCCGCAACCCCAGAGTTGGCCACGACTGGACCTAATGGTCAGGGGTCCCTTTACCTTTACCTATCCCTGATCCAGGACTAGATAATAAACCCAATATACTAAAAGTGAACCCACACTCCACATTGAGGAGGTGGGCACTCACACATCGCCAGAGAAAGAGGACACACTCCAAAAGAGGACTTCTATTTACATAGAATTTGCTCATTGCTAATTTGAATTGCATTTATGTGAACTGTTATAATCTGAATGAAAATGCATCTGAGCGTTGTGGGGAAGACTGTGAGTGCAGGCAGGGTGTGTGCACCTGCTCAGTCTGCTGCTCATGCGTTAATTGTCAATGGGGAGGTTCAAGCCCCTCCTGTTCTCTTTCCTTCGGGTTCTTTATCTTTAAACCAGCCTTGGATGGACAGCCCTTCAAAGCGAGGGTGCCTATCTCCAAGGGTAGGTCCTTGTGTATCCAAAACCAATACCATCCATCCACACACACACACACAAACTATCAGCAGGCTCAGGATAATCCCAAGGTTTGCAGAAATACAAAAATGCTAGGGAAAGTGCTAAGGCAGGGCAGGTGGTGGGATACCAAAAACGCATGAACTCTGAGCATGCTCAGTGGTCATAGAACCATTGGGGAAGAGCTGTAATGCTGTGGTAGAGCATCTGCCTTGCATGGATCTATTGGCAGGGCTGAGAGAGACTCATGTCTAAAACCCTGGAAAATCAGGGGCAGGTCAGTAGGGGTGGGCGGATCCGTCCATTTCAGTTTCTCTCACCTTCTCATTTTTTTCAATCTTAAAATTGGGTTCTTCACATTTTTGCATCGGTTTTCAAGAATAACAACAATAAACTTCATCCTGAGAATTTGTCGGAATGTCAGCGTGGATTTCTCCCGATACATATGGTTGTGCACAATTTTGCCTATTATTTCCCTGTGACAGAATGCATTTTTGTATGTTGTTTTCACCAACGTGTGCATTTTGTGCACACGTTACAAAAATACACATGTGCATTTTTGCACACCTTACTGGGCTGGAGAACAGCACTGCAAAATTCAGAGAAGTGTGATGTGAATGTTGAAAGGTGGCTGTATTTCGGTTTGGGTACTGTTTCAAGAAGTGCAAATTAAGTAGGCATGCCTTTATATGTGAACTGAATCTAATTTCTCCAGCATTCCTGCCATTCAGTGTAGACAATCTCCAACATCTCTGTTTAGGGCTGTGAGAGAACCCCGTCTGAAATTCTGGAAAGCCATTCCTAGTCAGTGTAGAGAATAGGTGGACCAAGTGGATGTACATATTGCCTTAATTGGAACCGGGCCAACCAATCTTACTGTATCCTACATACACTGACCAAGTTCTGGTTGAAAACGCAGGTTCTTTGCGTGCGACTTCTCTGAGAAGATTTTTCTCTCCCCCCCCCCAATAGTTCTTCTCTGATGTATATAAACTGCCTTTGACTCTAATGGGTCCATCATTATCTTTGCAGCCTGATTATTCTCTAGGGGGTCTTTAAAGCTTTGCTGGCAGACTGATGAGTCTGAAACTACCCCACCACCTTTGAGATTATCATTAGCAGAAACATCTCAGAAGGAAAGAATTCCAGCTGAAATGTGGAGATTCACCTCAGTGAACCTAGATGGAGTGAAATCTCTCCCAGCATCAGGAACTTTTGTTAGAAGGAAGGAAGGTGGGGATCCTTTTTATTACTGAGGAAATGAGCTAACTTGTAAGGGGCTGGAAATAAGCAGAATCTTCTGGAAAATTTTATGATTACATTCTTCCCCACCACCACCACCCAAAAAAGAAGAAGGGGGTGCTGAATATTCTCCACTTTTTAAGTGTGTGTGATTTTCATCTCACCCTTAAATGACACTACATCTGGGACACTATGAAGCATACTAAACTGAACTAACACAAGACCTCTTCTGATGTGGTTGTTGCTTCGTATGCCAACAGTTGAAACACAGACAATCCAGGGGTACAGTCATCTCCCTGCAGGGGAAGGGAAGGGGAAATCCAACATCAGATCTCCCTCTCTGAGGTCAGAGCGCTCTCTCTGTCCTTGGAGAGGACATTCCTGTGCATCTTGTGGCCCCTGGAATACCATAGGATAACATCCTAAGGTGGGGCAGAGAGAACAAAGCCACACCAATGCTCCTAATAGTGAGGCCCTCTCCTATGAGCTGTTGTGACATCCTCCTGTCCCAGTAATATTTAACAAAAGCTCTTTCCCCCACCCCCATCTTCTATTTTCTGCCTGCAAGGTGGAGAACTTTGGGGTGCCATTTTGACTCAGACCACAGCTTTAAAGATTTGTTCCCTCTTTTCCTATTTGCATATAGTCAGGTGGCTGGGTACAAGGGCAGGCAAATGGCTGGGAGCAGACAGGGAGGCGGCAACCAGGGAAAAGTCAACTCATGAACAGCGATTGACCCTAATGCTCAGCTGAACTGCCTTGCAAGTCTTACGAGTCTCTCCTTCTCCCACCATTTCCTATTGAAAGAGATTCTTGGAAACGATGCAAGGCCCGCCAGCGTTGAAGTATTTTGGCCTCTCTGCTCTCAGCAGGAATCGAGAAACTACAAAGGCTGCAAAACCTAAAAAATAATAGGAGAGGAAAATCAGAACCAAATTTTCTCAAACGGTAGAAAGTTTGATTTGGGTCCAGTTCAGTTTTGAGGTGAAAGTTCAGCCTGGGTTACTTATTCCATAGTGTGTCCACCTCTGCTTATTACAACAGAAGTACGCAGTCACTCTAGCAATGAGACAAAAATGGGACAGAAACTGACTGGAAAAGTACCGGAATTTTTTGTCAATAAAAGCAAACTTACCAAGTGGGAAGTTTTTTTCCCCCCACCAGGTCAGGACTATTCAAGATTGAAGTTATCTAAGTTCAATTTATTTTTAAAGAGAAAGTTGTGATGGTTGTAGCTTTTCCACCAGGGCTGGTGGCAGCACTCAGCATCCTCAGGCAGATACCATCGTCCCAGCACCATGCCAGGGTCTACCACTGACATTGACCGTCCCCTTCTCTGCACTGGTTCTGCAAGCCAACACTCATTTTAATGACCTGCAGTGCATCAGCCCATTGTCAATTCATATCAGTTTCAAATGTGTTGATTCTTAATGCATTTCCTACTTGCGCATTTCTGTGTATTTATCTCTGGTGTGGGGAATCCACATGAAAATGTGTGTGCACATGTGCAAAATATACAGATTTAAATGCAAAGTGTGCATTTATATACCACTTTTACATAAAATGCATTTTTGTTACATTTTTAAGATGCAAACTGCATTTTTAAAAAATCCAGAGAATTGTGAAATTGGGAGGCTATCTGCTTCCCATTTTGCATCTCAGGATGTGAGAATCCAGTTGGTTCGCTTCTGAATGCAAGCTGACCAAACCTCTTGAGCATCTCTACTTGTAATTCCTCAAAATGCCAGGCAGTTCGTTTCTAACTGGCGCAGATCAGGGAGCTGCTGACTACTGCCAATGCCAGTAAGGCCAACATAAATACGAAGAAAAGGGGGAAGAACAGGGAGCCTATGTGTGATTTGCATATTTATGTCTGACTGTCCACACTGTGCACTGCCCTGATAGCTTTGCTGAAGGCAAATCTTAAAAAACAAATCTTCTAAATCAGGGGATACCAACCATTTCAGGCCTATGGCATATTTGGATTTATGAGCAAGTGTCATGGATGGTACCCATTCTCCCCTCCCCCATCTTCCCACATAATGTCCCTCACACAGCCTGGGCTAGGAAAGAAAGAGATAAAGTATATGCATACACACACCCACACTCCCTAATAATGGTCTTTGCAGTCCTTGACTCTCCCAAACTGCTTTGTGTTTTTTTCAGTCATGCACAAAGACAGCACCCCACAGTACTGCTGAGTACTAAGATGAATGTTACCATCTCCTTTTTTGGAAAAAGACCCAGGAAGTACTCATAATGAGTAGTGGCAAAGATCCTGGAACGCACTGTGAACCACAAGCTTCCTTGCAGGGATATTAGTAGCAGATTTCATTTTTAAAACTGCCAATCTGGGGCAGCAGCATCTTAAAAGTTTAATGAGCCAAAACTTATCTCTGTCAGTGCCACGCTGATTCCCCCTCTCAGCAAAGCTTGTTGTTCTATGTATTTCACAATCTGAGTGGTAATAATGCTTTCAATCAATTTGCCCAGGACAGAATTTAGGCTGACATCTGTCTTTTTCTGAATCTCCCCCAAGCCCAAACCAGCCTGGATTGTTTTTTAACGATTTCTGTTAAAATTACCACTTGCTAAGCCTCTGGCTGCTTTCAAGGATGTCACATTTTGTAGTTAATAGTTTAGCTATTTCATGTTGCGGGTCCTTAAAGAATGCTTAGGTGACAGCCACCCAACCCCAGCGATGTCAATTTCACTGCACCATTAATTGTCACCTCTGTATGACCTTAAGAAAGAAAAGATTTGGAGTTTGTCACATCTTAAAGACTAACTGGTTTCACTTTTAAAGCATGAGCTTTTGTAGAATACAAAAAAATCTCCCCACGATTAAGGATAGGAGAGAATTTTGATTCAGTTCACTTTTAAAGGCGAATCTACCTAATTTACGCTTCTCAAAACACCATGTGAAGCAAAGCATATATATCTTGCAAAATTTGCCCTTATTCAATTTTTTTGATGCAGAATTTGTACAAAAATGCATATTGTTCCCTGATACCAAGATGAGGGATTCTATGAAATGCAGATAGAGAGAACTGATAAGAATAATGATCTGCTGTGATCTTGACGGAAGCATTCAATAGATGAGACTTCTTGTGTTTTGGCTCATTTACCTCTTTCTTTCTTTCTTTCTTTCTTTCTTTCTTTCTTTCTTTCTTTCTTTCTTTCTTTCTTTCTTTCTTCCTTCCTTCTTTTTTTCCTTTTTTCCTCCTCCTCCTCCTTCTTTCCTTTTTCTTCTTTCCCATAATGGCTTGTGTTCTATGCCATGTACTTGGATATTTTTTGTAGTTTTCTAGTTTTTTTCATTATTATTATTATTATTAAGGTTTTTTCTTTTGTAATTTTGCTTGTTTATATTTATCTGTATTTGTTTAAAGCAAAATAAAAGGTTTTTTTTAAATGCATATAGTGAATATGAGAGGCATCTCACTGAAAGACATCCACCCTACAACCCCATGGGCAACCTTTCTCCGAAGTAAACCCCAAACAATTAAGGGCTCTTACAAACTGCTGAAGATGCTTTTTTAAAAAACACAGCAGTCTCTATGGCATTTGGGGCAAAGTAAACCCAGGAGACACCAGCCACACATTCCAGTCCAGGCGCCACGGCACAGTGTCCAGCCTAGACAGCATTCTGCTCACACAAGGCCTGATCCCCTTGGTTGAATCAACAAATATGGGTAACATTAAAATCACAGACCATGCCCCAGTAGAAGCTACCCTTAATGTTAAGTTGTGGGTGAACATATCAGACGACACAGCGATTCTTCAAACAGCTCTTGTTTATTCACAGGCCAGAACAGAACTGAACTGAAGGGCTCAGTCAGCCTGCTTATATAGAGCTCCAGTACAACGTAACTGTAACAACTTTCTAAAACTATCCAATCACTGAACGTCACTTTCGATCCTTCATTTGCATAACTATCTACAGTATCCCCCTGCCGGCCCAGGGTGAGAACTTTAGTACATAACACTTCATATAGGAGAAGAAACACGAACCACCCCATCATGGTCCTTCAGTCCCATCCTAACCACAAATAAACTAAATAAATAAAGTCTCACAAAAACTCTCCAAAACCACTCCCCCCCCCAAAAAAATGATGTAGACAATACAACAAACCCCCCCTTTAGGACACAATGAAAGTGGTCAACAGAGGAGCTTGCATAAAAGAGAAAGCATCCCTTAAAAAACAAACCTCAAAAATTAGCAAAATAGAACAAGACATCACGGCCCTCTCATCATGCTACACACAAACAGGAGCTAAAAAAAACCTCCTGAAACTGACAGAACAAAAAAGGAGGGAACTCAACTCACTAGATATCAACAAAACAATAATCAACATTCTATACTCAAAACAATGCTTCTACAAGTATGGAGGTGAAAACTGCAGACTATTAGGAAACAGGTGTAGGGAAAAAATCACTCAAAACAAGAATACGCTGCATCATCAAAAAAAGAGGGGAAATTGCTCAGACATGGACTGGGAGAGCATGGACCAGTGCCTAGAAAGCGCAGGGCAAAAAGTAAGTGTGGATGAACCCTTAGAATGAGCTAATGATCATACAGCTGAGAAATAGTCTTAGCTCCAGATTTTGAGGTGGACTTGCAGTAGCAGCTGGCGAGTTGGGGCAGAGCCACAAAGCCACCCTCCAATGATTGGTGCCACTGCAGCTTCGCTGGGCAAGGCTGGGGCTACCCAGATGCAAGAGCTATTGGTTCATTTATCCAACCCAAACTTTGCTGCCCTCCATGCAGGTGAGCAAGAGGCACTGTGACAGCTCAGAGATGCATCCAAGCCAGCCAAGAGCACTTGAGGGCATGGAGCTAAGCCAGCAAGGGGTGTGGCCAAGGAAGTGGGTGTGGCCTAGGAACATCCTGAGGCCTAGACAGAGAGGCCTGGAATTCCCCACTCCTGCTCTAGATCATACAAGATCCCCTAAATATAGTCAAAGTACAGGCACGCACCCAATAAATATCACAACGCGGCTTATCATAATCAAGTGATATAGCTCCAAAGTGCCTCTTTTGTAAGAACATCCTGGTTTCATTTCAACTCACCTACTGCCATGGCAGTAGCTTGCACTCCCCCTGCCTTCCTCCCAAGAAAACACCACTTGAACCATGAAGAAAACAATATACGCCTCCCCAAATTACGAAGACAACAAAGGCCAGGCAAGGGAAATAAACTAATAATAATTAGCCGAGCAACCAAGCTGAAAAACACATTAGGCTGCATATTAATGACAAGTAGCTTATGGCAACCACTTTGAATTGCATCGACGCAATGTGTGTTTAATTAGGGTTTAATAAAGCAACAGCATGCTCTTAAAGGCCAATTAGAAACACAGTTCGGTGGAGGTTTTGAAGCTCTGTAATGGATGCCTTTCGGATCCAGATAGGCACCGATTACATTGCTATTAATCCTCAATAAAGGCTCTGATAATCAGTTTGCACTCCAAACACACACCGCCGCTTTATTAAATCTTAATGAAAGGCATACTTTGGGGCTTTTCTTCAAAGCTCCTTGTGGGTTGTAGAGATGGCCTTAGAAGTGGAAGATCACTAGGTAGAGAGGCCTCTGCCACACACATGCAGGCTCCCACACTTCAGAGCCTCACGATGGTGTGACATCGTGATGCTTCTTGACTGAGCAAGCTAGGCTTTGTCTCTGATGGCGCTAAGGACCAGTGATGGCTGGTACCCTTTGGACCTGGTCGGGTGGGAGGCAGGGAGGCCAACAGAAGGTGGAATCAGTGGCAGGCAGAGTCACCTCCTGATGGTTGTAAGAAAAGAGTCAGGGAAGTGGGAGCTAGCTGAGGGCAGTCTGAAGTAGCTCCCTGTTTGCTGAATGGACCAGCCACCACTGCTGGGGAGGTGAATCTCATCAAATGGTGAACTCTGTTTAGCACAAGGAACCACAACAATTTCAGCTGAGCAGATGCTAGAGCGACTTGCCCGAACGACTGTGCTTGGGATGGCGCCTTCGAGGAAATATTTTGCCACACTAGAATGAGTACTGGTTGCCAGATGTTCTTCTGGTATGTGCCAATATCTGTCTACCCAGCAGGAAACAAAAACGTTTGTTCCATGGCTGGCCGGCAGATGGCACCGCAAATGGCATCTCATTTGCCTTCCCCATGCTTCAGGGATAAGATTAAGAGAGCTCTAGACATGAGGTGTTTCCAGAATTCTATTTCTGTGGATTCCCATGCAAACTGACCTGAACCCCTTCTCTTAGACTAATGTGGGCATCAGAATACAATTATCTATCAGATTTCAAACTTCTCCAAATTTTGCATTACAGTTCTTGGCTCAAAAAATATACAGAATGTAAGGAATATGTGTGTTTCAGGATTAATGTGTCTATAAATGCATACAAAATTGCCATATAGTCAATGGCATTGAAAGCTTAGAGCACTCCTTTCCACAGCAGGAAGCTGCTTCCCTACGTGTCGCACCATCAATGAATGCTGCACCTTCCTGAAACGTCATGCCTATAGGCTCCTCTAATTTGCAGCTTTCTCCATGCTTGGGTCTTGACTAATCTCTCTCGTGTGTGTGTGTGTGTGTGTGTGTGTGTGTGTGTGTTTGTGTGTGTTATTATTTAATTTTTTATCAACAAGTTCCTGACACATTGTTAGAGACATCTGAATTTTACACTCACTCTATTAAGGATTCACAAAACAAATTCGTATCACTCCATCAGACATTAATTTGCCATTCCTAGAGTTTTGTTCTAAAGTTTACTGCAAAGAGATTAACCCAGCTGACACAGAGATTGCAAACTACCTCATCTTTCAGAAACACAAAGAAAATGTCTCTTGCAAACCCTGTAATTAGAAGAAATGCAAACAGTAATTAAAATTATTCTCAGTACCAAGTCACCAGGTCCCAGTGGAATGGTATAAACTGCATTTTCAGATTTTAGTACCCAAACTATGAGACAGGTAGATGATCGATAGATAGATAGATGATAGATAGATGATCGATAGATAGATAGATGATAGATAGATAGATAGATAGATAGATAGATAGATAGATAGATAGATAGATAGATATAGATGATAGATAGATAGATGATAGATAGATAGATGATAGATAGATAGATAGATAGATGATAGATAGATGATAGATAGATAGATAGATAGACGATAGATGATAGATAGATAGATAGATAGATAGATAGATAGATAGATAGATGATAGATAGATATAGATAGATGATAGATGATAGATAGATAGATAGATAGATAGATAGATAGATAGATAGATAGATATACTATAGATATAGAAGATAGATAGATAGATAGATAGATAGATAGATAGATAGATAGATAGATAGATAGATAGATAGATGATAGATAGATAGATGATAGATAGATAGATAGATAGATGATAGATTAGATAGATGATAGATAGATAGATAGATAGATAGATAGATAGATAGATAGATAGATAGATGATAGATGATAGATAGATAGATGATAGATGATAGATAGATACTGGCATAAGGAAGCTGAATGTTGGAAAAGTCAAGACTTGATGATCAAACAAATTCATGGAGGATACTAGCCATGATGTCTAAGTTCTGCCTCCACAGAGACAGTAATGCTTCTGAATATCAGTTGCTAGACAGTACAGGAGGGGAGGATTTTCTTGTGGTCGGGTCCTGCTTGCAGGTTTCCTACAAGAATCTGGATGACCACTATGAGAATGGGAAGCTTGACTTGATGGACCATTTGTCTGATCCAGCAGTCTCTTCTTATGCACATATACATTCTTAAAGGCAACTCCGTGCATCCCCCTCATGGCTCCTTGCATGAACAAACTGCAGGGCTGCTGTAAAACTAGAAAACCCATCCCTGGTGGATTTTGCAAGCGGTTCTTTCTGAACATCTGGGCATGCGGAACAACAGCTGTCAGCATCCCTAAGCATGGCGTAGTAGACTCTTGCGCAAGTGTTTGCAGAGCAGTGCTGGCGGCTGTTTCCCCTGCGCTCAGAGCTCTTTGGATCTGGCTTATCAAGACCCATTTCGATTTTCTTGGTGCGAGCCCATTTACATGGATGCACAGTGTTGATCTTGATGTTGCTGTTTGGTGCAGCTTTCCTTTCTGTGACCTATTAAGCACAATGTGGCATGGAGGGAAGTGTACCAAAAATAATATTTCGTGGCGAGGGGTGCAGAGGAAATAATAATTAAAAAAAGAGTAGGGTATAGAGTTACTTGGA
The DNA here is from genome assembly GCF_964234715.1 of Podarcis melisellensis. Taxonomy (NCBI): domain Eukaryota; kingdom Metazoa; phylum Chordata; class Lepidosauria; order Squamata; family Lacertidae; genus Podarcis; species Podarcis melisellensis. The sequence goes on along the minus strand of NC_138546.1, from coordinate 16,369,693 downwards.
ACTGAGTGCAAAAGAACAGAAAATGGTGCATGACTCAAGTCCAGGAAGGAATGAAGTTAAGCAAATGGTTTTAAGAGCAATTTGTTTACCAGCAACACAGCTAAGGAATAGAAGGGAGCCCCCCCCCCCAGGGCAAACACATGTTTGACAGGATTAATACCCAGGGTGGGTACTTGGCAGAAGGAACTGTAGTCGAAGACTTTCTAGAGCTCTCGCTCTCTCCTCTCTCTGCGTTGGGTTCTTTGGCAAGCAGAGTGAGGCAAAGAAAGAAAAACATCCTTGATTGCTCATTCATCATCTCAAATATTTTGTCCTTTTGAGAAAGGGGGGAGGACGCGCGCACACACAAGAGCCATAGTGCTATGTGCTGTAATTAACCCAATTAAGGCTCAAGATTCTGGGCATGCCTGCTTGGCAAGGTTCCCCCTCGAGGAGGCTGCGTGCCAGTGGGACTTGGGGGGAAGGCAGAAGGCCCGACGGCACGCATCGCCCAGAGTAACTGTTGTTGTTTCTTATGTCTTTGACCAAGTCAGAGGAAGAGAACAAACAAATGAAAAGGTGGGTAGGGGAAAGGGGGCGGGCAGGCGGCCGATGGAGCAGACATTCCGCTGGTCAGCCCACCCTCCTCCCAGGGCACATGTAGAGGTGCAGGAAAGGATCGCGGCCAATGGAAATACTTGTGGGAAGGAGTCAATATGATCAGGTTAGCTACAGGCCTCCCAGCATGAGGATAACAAGGCACAGAATGGGTTTCTGTGCCATTTGTTCAGAGGCATGCCTAGGCAGCTGCTTCACACATGCTGCTGGCAACCGCATGAGGAAGTGGTGCAACGCACACCGGATCCCTTGATTGGTCACCCTTTGTTATTGTGTGCCTTTTATGAAATATACAAACAGTTGCTGGGAATCGCAGTTGGGCAGACGGCCGTTACGCTCATGTCCAGCTTGTGGGCTTCTCATAGGCATCTGGTTGGCCACCGTGAGAACAGGAAGCAGGTCTAGGTGGGCCACTGGCCTGATCCAATGGACAGATGTAGAAGTGAAGCCATGTAAATACAGTATATGATGCAAGTACAAATTTGTAGTTATTAATTAAAAGGTGAGTGTGGGGACTAAGCCGGCATAACTGATCCTAAGATCCTATGACTTGGTTCCATCGTGGCCTTGTGGAAAGTACTATTTCTACTCTCCCCCTCAAAAAAATAAACAGGAACTTCCATTGCACTAGAAAGGCTATTGAAATGTGGGTTTGTGTGGGTTTTGATTTGTCAAGCAATAAAAAATGTTGATAAAGTGATCTACTAAGACCTGCCAAGGATTTTTAGGTGATCCATGTTGGGTGGATACATATGTTGTTGTTGTTGTTGTTGTTGCTGCTGCTGCTGTTGTTGTTGTTGTAATTTATATACTGTCCTGTACCCGGAGGGCTCAGGGTGGTTCACACAACAAAATCAAAATATAAAACCACAAAATATATAATCAAAATAAAAACAACAACCCAATAACCCCCCACCATGACTCTCCAGCTGATGTTGAACCAGTTCCCATCATCGACATGAAAACTACTGCTCTAGCTATCCCTTTAATTCAAGAAACTGCAAGCATCATGCAGGCCCCAAATGAGGCCTAACTCACAGAATGCATTTTCAAACCTTGTGGTGTATTTTAGGATGACTAAGGGAGGCAGAGAACTGATAAATGCTTCTAGGCTTTGTTAAGCCTTCAAGTACCTGTGGTGGCCCAAAACAACTTCATTCCACCTCTAAGATCCAAAAATGGTGTCCCTCTTCCAGCCCCATGAAAGCAGACTTTGATTATTCAGTATATGGTGAACTAGAGGGTGATGAATAATATCAACCCCTTTCTCTGCCGTGGAACCTAGGTGTGTGGTCCTCTGCTGAACACTCTTCCCCAGCAACAGATGTAAAGGAGGAGGAAGCGAGTGTAGCTGATACAGACCGTTCCCTATGATGTTCTGCTGTGTGTAACATAAAACAAAGAGGGGAGTGGAACCAGACACAAACACACACACAAGGGAACCCAAACCAAATGCACTGGAGTCAAGGTGAAAGGAGAGCTGGAGGAGATGCCATTTTAACAGCCAAAGCTGTCATATTAGGGGGGAGACAGACCAGCGGGAAGTAAAGAGGTTGGAAACCTGATGGGGGTAAAAGCAGAGGGATTGGGAAAATGGCTTGGATCAAGAGACGGGAGAGGCCAGCTGGTTTCTGTTAGGAGCTGTCAAGCCCCACGTTCCTGCAGATGGGCCAAAATCACGACATCACTTGTGGTATTAATTAGCGCGTTTTCACAGAAAAATGGAAACTTCTTTCAGAACGTACAAGATGAGTTAATCTGTTGCACAAATTGGGCCTAATTGCAAAAATCCTATGAGGAACGAGATGAAATTTCACCAGAATTTTTAAAAGGATTAAGAGAACCAGTGAAGAAGGTAACCTAGGCAAACCCCGTGGTAGAATACAAAACAGTAACCCTTCCAAGCTATTCTCCACATGCTTCCTGTTAAAACAGGAAGCTGATAGGTAGCTGAGAGCTAGGCCTTTCTTTTTTCTTTGGCAGGGCACCTGACAGCCAGTCAGTTCCAGAACTCGGAAAGCTCATTTTTTAAAGGCAACTAGTTCTAGTTCACCATGTCCAAAAAGGAAATGATTCAAGTTCACGTCTGTCCTTTTATATAATGAACTAGTTCAGTTCATGTTCATTTTATTTCAGCATTCTTTGTGGTAGATGGTGTGTAAATGGTTAAAATGAAATAGAATATTACATTCAGAATATTAAGAAGAAAACATCAAAGCGGACAAACAGTGGAATGTGAATTGTTTAATTTTCCCAGTGGTTATGATCTGTAATACAAGGAGGCGAAAGCATCTTTAAAAATGTTAGTGAACCTGAACCAGAAATATTTCAAAGTGCTACCCCCAAATGAACAAAATTCATGTTCATTTCACCTGGCTGATATGAGAACTGCTTTGAGGTGTAGTTCAGACATTTTTGAACTAATTCAATGAACTTCATTAAATGAACTAGTTCATTCCAAGCACTATCAGTTCTCATAAACATTAATGCAAATTTTAATGATACTCTTTTGACAGTGCAAAAATATTGACTCTTGGGAAAGTCCTCTGGGTCCTCCATGCCCAGTTCTTTGAGCACTGGACTAAACTCTCTTTCTACATACACTCTTTACACCATCAGCTTGTATCACAATCCTGACTAGCCATTTGTTTTCCTGAAGGGCAACTTTAAGAAGAACACGTGATGATGGATGATGGACTAAGCACCCCAAGGCCATTCTCTGTAAGAGCCTTCTGGCAAAGGGGCGAATCAGGAGTTGAACAGATGAATCCAGGGGCTGAAGAAAGTTGACTCAACTAGTGAAATAAATTCCTCCTGAATTACCGGTACCTTTCTTCCAGCCTAACGGACGTGGGTGGCGCTGTGGGTAAAACCTTAGCGCCTAGGACTTGCCAATCACATGGTCGGCGGTTCGAATCCCCGCGGCGGGGTGTGCTCCCGTTGCTCGGTCCCAGTGCCTGCCAACCTAGCAGTTCGAAAGCACCTCCGGGTACAAGTAGATAAATAGGGACCGCTTACCAGCGGGAAGGTAAACGGCGTTCCGTGTGCTGCGCTGGCTCGCCAGATGCAGCTTGTCCCGCTGGCCACGTGACCCGGAAGTGTCTGCGGACAGCGCTGGCTCCCGGCCTCTAGAGTGAGATGAGCGCACAACCCTAGAGTCTGGCAAGACTGGCCCGTACGGGCAGGGTACCCTTCTTCCAGCCTAGGATTATTTAAACTGTGGGATGGGGCGGGAGGGTGGCTGGTGTCTCTCCTTTTGCAGGGGAAGCTTCACTCTCTTTTCTCTAGATATCATCTGGGAGATAGACGTGTCTCTCCGGTGCAGGCCAAACACCCTCACTGGGCCAGGCTCTCCAAGCAAGTTGGCAACAGCTCAGGCACTGCCAGGGCACAACAAACAAAACTCCAAGGGATGTGACTTTTAAAAGGGGGAATCTCCATCACCCACAACTTTTTGGAACAAATGTGTCTACACTATGCGTTTTTAAAAATCTGCTAGGACCAAATACGATCGCTTTGGAGGCTGCATCAAGCTTGTAGGCTGGCCACTCCTAAATTTAAACAATATAAGGCTTGTTGTCTCTGCTGGTCGAAATTCCCTAAAGCAATAACAAGTAATTTATGAATGAACTAATAAGTCACTGTGCTGCTTAAGGGAACTGGGAATTCCATCCGATAGAGGCAACAACCCTGGTATTGTTTAAATCAGGGGTGGCCAGCTAATGGCCAGCAGGCTGAATGCAGCCTCCAAAGTAATTTTATCTGGCCTCTAGTGACTTGACCAAGTTTTAGGAAGGCATGCTAAAAACATAGGCAACTGTTGTTTTTAGAATTGCCACTTACGCATCACCAAAAAAAAGAGAGGCCACTGATTTGCATAAGATCTGCATATGTTCAGTATGGAGGCTGGTGTACAAATACACGAGAGAGAGAGAGAGAGAGAGAGAGAGAGAGAGAGAGAGAGAGAGAGAGAGAGAGAATCCAAAATTCTAGAGAGCCACTGCCAATCAGTGGACAATACTGAGCTGGATGGACCAATGGCCTGACTCAGTAGAAGGCAGCTTCCCAAAGGGTGTGAGTATAAATAAAACAATTTTCTGGCAAAATTAAAGCAACTAAGATATTTCCCTCTCTTTTTTTAAGAAGGGATGTCACTAGTGAGAAGCACCCCCCAAAAAAAAACACACAACTCCCAACAGATGTCAAAATACAAATAATACAAAGTTTTGAAATTAAAACCAATTGAATTATTTAAAATACAGTGGTACCTCAAGTTACATATGCTTCAGGTTACATACACTTCAGGTTACATACGCTTCCGGTTACAGACTCCGCTAACCCAGAAATATTACTTCGGGTTAAGAACTTTCTTCAAGATGAGAACAGAAATCGTGTAGCGGCAGCAGGAGTCCCCATTAGCTAAAGTGGTGCTTCAGGTTAAGAACAGTTTCAGGTTAAGAACAGACCTCCAGAACGAATTAAGTTCTTAACCTGAGGTACCACTGTAACGTGAAAATGTAAGCAGCAGTTGGAGGAGCCAAGAGGGAGTGGGCTGGCTTTCTGGCACCAGCATTGCCACTACTTATTGTGTTGGGGTAAAGGTAAAGGTAAAGGTACCCCTGCCCGTACGGGCCAGTCTTGACAGACTCTGGGGTTGTGCGCCCATCTCACTTAAGAGGCCAGGGGCCAGCGCTGTCCGGAGACACTTCCGGGTCACGTGGCCAGCGTGACATCGCTGCTCTGGCGAGCCGGAGCTGCACACGGAAACGCCGTTTACCTTCCCGCTGGTAAGCGGTCCCTATTTATCTACTTGCACCAGGAGGTGCTTTCGAACTGCTAGGTTGGCAGGCGCTGGGACCGAGCAGCGGGAGCGCACCCCGCAGCAGGGATTCGAACCGCCGACCTTTCGATCGGCAAGTCCTAGGCGCTGAGGCTTTAACCCACAGCGCCACCTGTGTCCCCGTGCCACCTGTGTCCCCATTGTGTTGGGGTAGGGTAGGCACAAAGGGGTAGGGTAGGGGTAGGGTAGGCACAAAGACAGAAGTGCCAGACGTGTTGGGGTAGGGTAGGCACAAAGACAGAAGTGCCAGACTAGCTCTACCAGGGTACCCACATCACCCTCACCTTGCCACCGGTCTGCTCTGCCCTGCACCTTCCTGCTAGGTAGCAGGGACACCCCTGCCAGAATGCCTGGGTCCATGGCGAAGCCCCTCACCGCCAACCGCTTCCGAATGCCAAGTGCCTTTGTGTTCGCTGGCTAGAATATTAGAAAATGAAAGCTTTGCTTCTTCTTAATGAGCAAGCTGGCAGAACAACAGCTTACCTAATTTCTCTTATATCTCTGTAGAAGATCCAGTGACTTTCATGGTAGCAGCAGCAGTGGTAGCAGTAGGTTTGAGTGACAGCAAAATATCCAAGGCAGGAGCCTAGACTCTCCTTGAGTTTCCCTCCCCTCCTTCGTTAAATTCCTGGCATATATGGCTTTGCCATGGTGAAACTAGAAACAGTAGATTATGCATGTCTCCAAACAAAGTTTCTAGGCAGGCACCATAGCGAAATGGAGAGGGCCCGCTAAATCTAAGGAGAGGAATGTCGGAGCATAGATGCATAGCCTGCCCTGGCGGAACATTGCGTGAGTCTCTCTAATACATTTCTTTTCCAAGAAGTAATCAACTTCTCCATTTATTGTCTTGGAACAGCTCTCTGTTGTGAAGGTGCTCCAGGGATGCACATGCCAGAAGTTTCCCAGAACAGGAATAAAGCAAAACAAGAGAAAACTTCCTTGATCTTTGTGGATCCAACATTCAGGTCCAGAATTTTGTATAGGCAGGAAATGGCATTTCTCTTGCAAATGTTCTGGTGGTTCGTTCGTTGTTGCCTTGGTTTAGAGCCATAACTCAATAATTCACTAATACTATATTCCGTTTTGGCTGATTTTTCCAGTTTCACTGTTTGTCTTTATGAATGAGAAACTTCACAGCAACATTCTATTTCCATCCGTTGTTTAAATATGAATCTTTAAACTCAAAATTCAATTTAGACTTGTGGCATCCCTTGCTTGTTTTGATTTTGGCAAGCCTCAAATACAACATTTTGTAAATAGGACACCTAGCCATGGCACAAGTGCTTGAAGCAGGGGAACTCACAAATGCAAGTATCCCTGCTCAAATAAATGCTGCTGACACTAGCTCCTATGGCACAGGCACAGCTAGGGGGGGAGGCAGGTAAGTGAGGAGACCCAGGGCAGGCTGTGGAACTCAGGTGCACTTGAAAGTGGACCAAGGCCCACAGGTAAGTCCCAGCCCACTGCTTGAGAAACAGTGCCTGACAAAATGCTGTGCATGCTTGTTTTATCACTAAATTACACAAACGGCATGGCTGTTAAGAAGTGCCTAGAAAGGCTCTTAGCTCCAGTAGAGAATGGGGATGGAGACAATATAGGTATCAGTCTTCACATACACACAGACAGCGTCTCCACCCCCATCATTCTGCCCGGACACTGAGGTCCAGTGCCGAGGGCCTTCTGGCAGTTCCCTCACTGCGAGAAGCAAAGCTACAGGGAACCAGGCAGAGGGCCTTCTCGGTAGTGGCACCCGCCCTGTGGAACGTCCTTTCATCAGATGTCAAAGAGATAAACAACTACCTGACATTTAGAAGACATCTGAAGGCAGCCCTGTTCAAGGAAGTTTTTAATGTGTGACATTTTAATGTATTTTACTCTTTTTTGGAAGCCACCCAGAGTGGCTGGGGAGACTCAGCCGGATGGGCAGGGTACAAATAAATTATTATTATTATTATTATTATTATTATTATTATTATTATTATTATCATCATTATTATTATTATTAATGGTACTTCGGTACTTTTGCTGGAAACCACAGAAAGGAAGAGTGCTCTTGTGCTCTGGTCCTGAGGTTTTCCCACAAGCAACTAGGTAGCCACTAGATGCAACAGGCTTTTGTTTTATGTTCTTATGAGGTTTATCCATTAGGACAAAGGGGACACTGGCCCACCAACCTCAGTCTTGATTCCTTCAAACCCTACAGCCTTCCTTCTTTCTTACAACCAGTCCAGGTGGTGACACTAGCTGTCAGCTTCTTCTTCCTTGTAGAATAAGGGCAAATGTCAAATGAGTTGGCTCTGCCTGTCGTGCTCTCTGGTGCCATCTAATGGTGGCCTTCCTGCCTTCCACCCAACCAATCTCAATGGAGACCAGCCGCCATTGCACAATGCTAACAGAAGCTGTGTGTGTGTGTGTGTGTGTGTGTGTGTGTGTGTGTTTTCAATCAAAAAAATTATATTGGGTGGGAGTTAGACACCCCACCCAGTACTGCGGCTCTTGTCCAATTCAACACACACACACACCTGATTTAAGAAAAAAGAAGAAGATCACAACTAGATCACAACCAGAAGAACATTATAAACAAAGTGTTTCCATTTATGTAGGCAAGAACTGGGCTGCTATTTGTGTTGATTTCTATCCAACGTAATCTCCTCTCTGTCAAGCAGCAGATCTGACATTATCTGGGCCAGAATGTTAGGAACCCCCCTCCACCCCCAAATGACAGCCTTTGCAATGCTGTGTTGGCTTTCTTTCCCGCTACACTGAAGTACAGTCTAGAGCATCTGACAAAGCAAGGGGAAAGGAGATAGTGTGAAAATAGCAGGGAGCCCTGGAGATGCTCCTGAAGTTAGGGAGGGGAGGCGTGGAGACAAAACACAAATCCAAATGTTCCGCTTCAGCATATGGATATGATTGCTAATCAGAGGCTTCCCTCTAATCCCTCCCTGGGATCAAGGATTTGGTCTGACTCTTCAAACTTACAACAGTATTAGATAATGGAATAAAAAGGGTCACGAAAGTGGAGTACGCAATTAGACTGCAGCATTTAGAAGCAATTAGCATATTGTTGTTTAATGGACTGGGGGGGCTTTTAGTTTAGAGAAAAGGCAAGTTAGAGGTGAGATGATACAATTTTTTTAAATTATGTGTGGCTTGCAGAAAGAGGACAGAGAAACGTTTTTCTACCCCTCTCATAACACTAGAACTCATGAACTGAATGTTGGAAGATTCAGGACAGATAGAAAGTTACTTTTTCACACAGTGCATCGTTAAACTATGGAACTCACTCCCACAAGAGGCAGTGAGAGCCACCAACTTGGATGTCTTTAAAAGAGGATGGGACAGATTCATGGAGGATATAGCTACTAGTAACAATGGCTGGGCTCTGAGAACAGGATGCTAGCTGGATGGGTCATCGGCCTGATCAAAAAGGCTCTTCTTACGAGTTCCTAGGAGGTGATTGATGCCATGATAGCCTAGAGGGGACAGTCCTAGGTAGAGTTTGGGTTAAAATGTGTGTGTGTGTTTGTGTGTGTGTACAGAAAGACAGAGAGGTGGGCATAGAGTTTTAGTAAGGAACTATGGCTCTCTGGGGGACGTGGGTGGTGCTGTGGGTTAAACTACAGAGTCTAGGACTTGCCGATCAGAAGGTCGGCGGTTCGAATCCCCGCGGCGGGGTGAGCTCCCGGTGCTCAGTCCCTGCTCCTGCCAACCTAGCAGTTCAAAAGCACGTCAAAGTGCAAGCAGATAAATTGGTACCGCTCCGGCGGAAAGGTAAACGGCATTTCCGTGCGCTGCTCTGGTTCATGCTGGCCACATTACCCGGAAGCTGTACGCCAGCTCCCTCGGCCAGTAAAGCGAGATGAGCGCTGCAATCCCAGAGTCTTCCGCGACTGGACCTAATGGTCAGAGACCTAATGGCTCTCTGAATGTTTCTGGACTACAACTTTCACAGCCCCTGACCATTGACCATGCTGGCTGGAGCTGATGGGAGTTGGAGTCTGGGTTTCTTAGGGTAAACAGGGCACTGCCCCACCAAACTCAGTCTGCTCTCAGCCAGCCCCACCTGCCTTGACTCTGTCTGTCACTCTCCTCCTCCTTAGTCTCAGTGTTGGCCCTTGTAGAACCCAGCAAGGAGGATGGGGGCCAATCTAGAAATAGTTACTTCTGGCTGGCTGGCTGTATGTCTGGCGCCATCTACTGGTCAGCCTCCCTTCCTTTCACCCTATCATTCCCAGGGGGCACCAGGCCACCACCATTAAGGGCCAAACTAGACATGGCAAGAATTTCGTTCATGCAACTAATACGCATGCTTATTGATATGCAGGGGAAATTTAGACAGCCTTAGGACTGGTGGAGGGGGGGGTAAGTTTAACTCTCTCCCTGCCAGGGTCCCAATCATAATTGCCTAGAATTTCAATGTAATCTCTCCTTGGTGCCACTGGAGGCTTCTCTTGATATGCAAATACAGTGGTACCTCGGGTTAAGTACTTAATTCATACTGGAGGTCCGTTCTTAACCTGAAAGTGTTCTTAACTTGAGATACCACTTTAGCTAATGGGGCCTGCCGCTGCGCCACCACCACACGATTTCTGTTCTCATCCTGAATCAAAGTTCTTAACCCGAGGTACTATTTCTGGGTAAGCGGAGACTGTAACCTGAAGCGTATGTAACCTGAAGTGTATGTAACCTAAGGTACCGCTGTATCAGCTTGGGACTGGGTTGGGTTGGGTTGAGAAAAGTACATATAACTCTTTCTCACCCTGCCAGGATTAGGGTTAGCCTAATCCTATACCTCGCACCACACAGTTCTGAGGCTGTCTAGGCTTTCCTGTGACTCTTGTTTGCACAATGCAAAACATGAACATTAATTCCCTTCACACAAGCAACAAGAGTCATCTCTTGTTTAGGCCTAAGAAGAAAACAAGCTCCCGGTGTTCTGGCAGATGACTGCAAAAGCTAATGAGCCCTAATCCTTTATTGTAAAATTATATCAAATTAATTTTTATTTGATTAATACTGTGTGCAATTAAATAGCTATCAACATATCAGACTCCCTGTATTTATGCTCTGCCAGTTTTGTAACAATTCCTGGCCCCCTCGGGCTACCTCAACACAGCATTTCTGGCTCAGGGCCTTATGAGGGTTTGTTTGTTTTTTACTAGCAGAAGACAGAAAAGGGGGGGAGTTGCATATAATGCCAAGAACACGATTCATATTCAGAAAGGCTGGTTTGAGCACTGGGCAAACTGCAATAAAAAGAGATTCAGTCGGTGTTGCTTGCTGGCATCCATCTGTCTCAAGAGACAACTGGGTGCACCTCTGGGGGTGAAGTTGAACCGCTGTGTTAGCAGCCCAAAGTGACTTTCCCTGGCCATGTCAATGGAGGTCCTGGGATACCCAGACGACAGGACCCCCCCCTCTCAATTTGGCTGATCTGGTCCAAAAGTGGGCAGGAACACCACTTCTCTCTCTCTCCACCACCCCCTTTATTTTTATTTTTATTTCTCCCTCTCTAATCCCCTTTTCTTTCTTTCTTTCTTTCTTTCTTTCTTTCTTTCTTTCTTTCTTTCTTTCTTTCTTTCTTTCTTTCTTTCTTTCCTTCCTTCTCCCTCCCTCTCCCTCTGCCACCTCCCCTTTTAAATTTTCTCTCTTACTGCCACACCCCCCCTTGGTGGATCTACACACAGGGGGGGAACGCTATAATAAGTCAGAAATTAAATCGTTAGAACAAAAGAAAAAAAGCCATGTAAAATCGCACAGAAAAGTTTCCTGCTCTACAGCGCCATCTGATGTTGCATGTTTACAACGCATTCAAAATGTTGATTTTGGAGTATTGTAGCTGAGTCCTCTCGCTGTGTGTGTCTGTTTTTCTTTCCAGCACCCTTTCCATTCCATTGACCACCCTCCTCCCTGCCACCTGAATGAAATTAGGCTGTATGGAATTAGGTTGAAGGCCACAGGATTCCCACCCCAGTTCTAGGTTTCTTTAGCTCCACTCTGGGGACAAAAATTGTTAAGTTGTGGTTGAACATATCAGACGACAGGGCGATTCTTCAAACAGCTCTTGTTTATTCACAGGCCAGAACAGAACTGAACTGAAGGGTTCAGTCAGCCTGCTTATATAGAGCTCCAGTACAACGTAACTGTAACAATTTTCTAAAACTATCCAATCACTGAACTTCACTTTCGATCCCTTATTTGCATAACTATCTACAGTATCCTCCTGCTGGCCCAGGGTGAGAACTTCAGTACATAACAAAAATGACCTTGATGGTTATGTTCTCCCTCCACCGCCAGAGGCATTATGCCTCTGAATACCAGTTGCTGGGGAGTACAAGTGATCAGAGTGCCATTGCACTCATGTCCTGCTTGCAGACTTCCCATGGGCAACAGCAGGGCTTTTTTTGTGTTCCTACAATCACAAGCTAATCGTCATTCAGGCTGCATCATCATCAGAAGCGCCATGTGAATGTAATATGAGAGATAACAGAACTTCCTCCCCGCCCCCCACTGCTTAGCAGCAGGCCTTTGAAAAAATGGTTTCCTATAATTTGGGTCCTTCTTTTTTTAAAAAAAAAAAAGGATACCAAGGAGCTGGAAAGGATGCAAAGAAGATGAGAAAGGATGACAAAGTGTTCGGAATGCGTGACTTATGAGAAAAGTATGAAGAGTTTGGGCAGATTTTGCTTCAAGGAAAGACCATTGGAGGGGGGGGGGTGAGCGAACAACAATAGCAATTTTCACATATTTTGGAGACCACCAAGCAAAGTTGCAATTAACCCTTTGTTCTAAAGGAAGGGTTCGAAGATGAAGCAGGAGCAAGAGGTTGTTCCATTGCCCCCCTAAATCAAGGGAATGAGCATCAGATACAATAGTATTCTGTTTTTATGACGATTGAGGCTCATAAAGGCAGTTGTCAGAGAAGAATGTGGAGTTTTAGCACCAGAACCAGGGAGCTAATTGCTTCCTTGACTCTGCACATTAACCATGCTGGTATCCACCTGGGCCTAGAGACACCTCTTCTAACCTGCAGTATACATTATTGCAGAACTTCTATTACTGTGGTTTTCTGTTTTTGAAATAATTTTATTGGTTTCTTCCATGAGCTATGCATATCATATAAAGTCACAAAGCAGAAATTAAATATAACAAGATATAAAAAGCAAACAATGAAAAAGCCTGCTCCCTATGCTGGAAGCCAGGTAAGTAATGGTTATATATTCTTATGTATAGTCACTGTTGCCTGTTTAATTCATCTTCTGCATTGCTCTTGCAGGGCCCTTGCATTGTGTATTGCCAGGAACATGTGTCACTATTTTCATTGGCCAGAAGAGATCGAGATATCTGAGGACAAAGTTCAGAGCAGAAACATAATCATGAAATCCAAATTCGAGCTGATGCTGATGATACGGTGTTTTGTAAACCTGGTGTCTTGGCATCTGTAATAAACGGCCACCAAATAGCATATAATGTGTCCGGTTTCTTTTTCTTTTATGAGTGTGGTTTTAAACAAACCCCAAGCATTCTGGAGAGATTTGACCCTCTTGACTTTCCGTTTTAACTTTTCCCCCCCTCCAGTCCCTCTCATTTTAGGGAAAATTCTGACTATGCTAAACTTCCTTCTCAATTGTACACTTAGCCTATATGTTGACTAGCAGTGGGTCCACTGTTCTCAATTGGTTCAGGAACCCTTACATCTCATACCAGGCTCTGAGAACCCCTTAAGACTAAGAGTGGGAGAGGAAGGGTATCGTCTGCTGTTCTACCTCAGGCGAAAATGTCTTGTGCCAGCTTTAGAAGCTGTTCACAAAGCTCAGAGATCCTGGTTCCAGCCTTGGTAGAGCCTCACAGCTAATCAAACCCAGTTGGTTTCCCCTGATGGTTTTCTGCTTGCAGGCTTTTTCACTGGTGGCACCAGGGCTGTGGGATGCCCTCCCTGCTGAAATACCAGAGGCCTCCTTGGTATTGGCATTCTGCCAGCTCTTGAAGGCACACCTGTTTATTTCCCTGTTCCCCTAACTACAGTCTCCTGGTTTAATAGCTGTCTTAACCGTTTCGATGTGCTGTCTGGATAGGCTTGCATTACAATACATTTTAATTGTGGATGCTTTTAGGTTTTGGGGGAATTGTTTTGTTGTGCATTTTAATTACGTGTGTTTATAATTTTTGGCAATTGGTTTTCTCCATGAAAAAAATGTAATTGCCAGCTTAGCAGTTTAGCGGTATATATAAAAAAAAGAAATTGTTGAGAGTGACTTTTATTCAGACTAGCTGCATTTAAATTGACATATGCTACTCGTTAATTTCAATGGGTCTACTCTGAGCAGGACTAACATGGGATTAATAATACATGTAATTCACTCAGTGCAGATGCGCAGAATATCCTCCATGGAGCTCTGTGGCTCAATGGGGAACTTCAGAATTTAAAATATATCAAAGCTGAGATATTTATTCCAGATTAGTGCACCTTCTTTTAACATAACTAGAGTATTATATCCTTTAGAGCTACACTTGAGAACACATGGGTCAGAGGACAGTCCTCTATTTGAAGGGCACCCTGGTTCAAAAGTGATGCTGTTTTAGCTCTATGAGGACCAACACCTTGTGAACTGTGATCACTCTTTGTATAGACAGCAGATAACTTCTGAGGCAGTTTACCTCTGAATACCAGGTGCTGGGGTCAGACAACAAAGGCAGGCAATGGCCTTCAGACCATGCTTGTGAGCTTTCCAGATGCTTCTGACTAGCTGCTGGTTGGAACAGATTTCTGTAATGCAATGGTTTTCTACTAGAGTTCTGTGGCACCCTGGGGTGCCTTGAATGATGGACAGGGGTGCTGTGGGCAACACTGGGCTCTGTCCCTCTTTTCTTCCCTCCCTCCTCTGATGCCCTCTCATGTCTCTGCCTCCCAATGGTTTGCACAGCTGTTTGTTGCAGCAGCCCTGGCTATTAGCTCCGCAGGCGAATGGTGCCTCTGGGGCTGGCCAGGGAGTGCTCTCCAGGCCCCTGTGGGGCAGTGTGAGGAGGCATCTCTCCTTGGGGCAAGCTGGGCAGCTCAGAGATCAGGGGAGGCAGCCCCGGCTGCCCAGAAGACTCCCAAGGAGAGGGGAGAGGGGAGGAGGCTGAGGGAACACTCCACAAGGAAGGTTGTTCGAAAAAGGGCAAGAGGCTGCAGGCAATGGGTGGCATAACTGGGCTCCTGGGCTTCTGAGCTCCACAGAATGTAGTTGGTCAAGGGAGCCATGGACTCAAATAGGTTGAAAACCTCTGCTGTAATGGATGTTGAACCGCATATTACTCTAGTCAGCGCAAGACAGCAAAAGGTGTTATTGGGATATATCTTCTGACTAGTCTAGGGACGCGGGTGGCATTGTGGGCTAAACCACTCAGCCTAGGGCTTGCCGATCAGAAGGTTGGTGGTTCGAATCCCCGCGACAGGGTGAGCTCCTGTTGTTCGGTCCCAGCTCCTGCCCACCTAGCAGTTTGAAAGCACACCAGTGCAAGTAGATAAATAGGTACCGCTCTGGCGGGAAGGTAAACGGCATTTCTGTGCGCTGCTCTGGTTCGCCAGAAGTGGTTTAGTCATACTGGCCACATGACCCGGAAGCTGTACGCCGGCTCCCTCGGCCAATAAAGCGAGATGAGCGCCGCAACCCCAGAGTCATCTGCGACTGGACCTAATGGTCAGGGGTGCCTTTACCTTTACCGAATCTAGAGCAGGGCTGGGGAACATATTTCAACTCAAGTTCTGCATTCCCTTCTTGGCAGCCTTCTAGGAGCTATGTGCCAGCAATGGGCAGGACCAGCTTCAAACGTGGGCAGAGCAAGGGGTGCAAGTGTGTTACTGTTGTACAGTGGACTAAGAACACAAGAAGAGCCTGCTGGGTCAGGCCAATGGCTTCCCATTCTCACGATGGTCTATCCCGTCCAACATCCCATTCTCACGATGGTCAACCTGATGGCTGTCAGAAACCCACAAGCAGGACTGGTGCACTCTCCCCTCCTGCAGTTTCCAGCAACTGGTATTAAGGAACATTACTGCAAAGGCTGAGCGTAGCCATAATGGCTGGTAGGCATTGACAGCCTTCTTTTCCACGAATTTGGCTAATATCTCTATAAGGGAAGAACACTCCAGGAGGCTGCAAAGCAGGGTCAGTGAGGGGCATGGCCTGCAGAGAGGGGGTGTGGCTGGGAAATATTTCCAAGGGCCTGGTAGAGAGGCTTGGAGGGCCACATTCTGACCCAAGACTAGAGCCATAGCACCAACTCACTCAGTTGGTCCCCAGCTGATGATTACCGGAATCTGCAAAAAAAAAATTAAGACGCAGTCCCTTGTTGAGCAGGCGGGCAGCAGCGGAGCTATCGGTTTTTTTTCCATCTGTCGTAATCTTTCCTTTGCATCTTTATTGGTAGAATGGGTAAAAATGTAAAACATCCTCTTTGGAAATTAGAGCAGTCCTTCAAAGCTCAGCTGCATCTGGACAATGTAGGGTTCCGTCAAAAGTGTTTACAGAACGCGGAAGGGGGGGCTGGGGGTGGAAATCAAAGCGTTTGTGGGGAGAAAGAAGAAGATGGCAGCCCCAGACGTCGAGCAAAGCCCCACTGTCATATCCCCTTGGGAAACGGAAGACGGGAACATCAGGACTCGTTTATTTTAAGTAAACTATAAATATCAGACGACAAGGAATGCATGTAAGAAATGAAAATTTGGGCCGGATCCAGTGAGTTTCCGAAAGGTCTTGGACAAACATGTCTGATTGACTCTGGCAATTCACCCCCCCCCCACCCCCACCCACCCATTGGTTAAAGTTGATCAAGAGAGCAGAGAGTGAGATACAGTTTAATCCCTTCCAAATGAAAAGCAGATCGCATCAGAAAGAAATCAAGATAGAAGCTCTGCAGGAACTCAGCGGCAGGATCAGTCAAGACATGGGGCTGAGGGCACAGTGTGCCCTCCTATGCTTTGCAAAAGCAAAAACATGCAGCCAGTGGCTGCAAGGTGCTGTTGGGAATTCTCTGTGGGTGCCATTCAGAGGCCTAACAAACTTGCAGCGCGATCTAATCCTGCATAGCATAGGACCACTGCCTTCATGTCTGAAAAAGACTGCAGATGGTGCTGGTTTCTGTCTCTTGCCCTCTGAATCTTTTCCACTAGTCCTTAGTATGTGAAGGTCAGAGTTATTTCGGCAGCGGCAATGAAAAGCCACTCTGCACATCATAAAGGCACCCAGGTGGGTTTTTTTTAATAACTTCAGAACCCTTTTGGTGCACCATATGCAGATAATTACAAGGCAATCCATCTGCCTGTGCTCTAGGGAAGTGCAAGCAAGAATAAAAGTAGCCTTGGCCTATGGCTGCCTTTGTTTTCAAAAATCCTGCCATCATGTCCTCTGAGCATATGCAGAGTGCCTTTTTATCTGATCAGAAATGGCTCTTACCATGGACAAAGGTTTTGCTATTTTTTAAATTAGTGTCTCTTTAAAGTTACTGTTTGTTTTATTCTTTTTATTGCTAAATATGTTCTCTTTCGTTGTACAACATGTGCCAATGTAGGAACCTAAGAGCAAAAGCACAAACCTTCAACTGAAAAACTATTGGATGATTTGCTGTGGACTCAGCCCTGACCATTGGCTGCCATATTGTTATGAACATCAGAATTGTCATATTGGATCAGAAGACCATCTAACCTAGTTTTCTGTCTCTGTCAGTGGCCAGCCAGATTGCAGTCCCCAGTTACCAGTAAATTCATATATGTAAATAAAGATTTTGGGTAGAATTCAACTTCATACTCTTCTAATCATTCTGTCTGCACAAGCATTGCTGCTTGCCAGACAGAACAACGCCCCCCGCCCCGTTCCTTCTCTCCCCCCCCCCCCGCATGCTGTTCTGGGGGTTTTCCTGACACACACTCTGAGCCAATTTGGAGGGGTGAAACCCCATTGCGCAAGCAGAAATATTTGTGCAGGGCTTCCACTGGCACATAAACGCCTCATCAGCTAACATTTACTCAAAGTAGACTCACTGAAATGTCTTGTCCATCAGTTTCAGTGGATCTGCTCTGATCAGAACTAGCATTGGATGTAACCCATAGCCTCTGGTGTGTTAGAAAAACCCTGCTATAGACTGCTTGTTGCAGACCTGTACATTCCTTTCCTTTTCTTCCTCTTTAATAAACAGCACCCTCCCTGCCTCCCAGCCTGGGCACACTTTTACTCACTGCCTCAAACCCAGAGTTCTGTCTTCCTGGGGCACAATTACTTGCTTTATCTTACCTCCCAAGGATCCCTGGGAACTGTTACGCTTGGTTGGAACGACTTGGAAAATCCCCTTTCTGCCAACTGTGTCCCAAGAAGAAGAGCAAGCAGGGGCAGGAACCTGGGTGGGCATGCCCTGGCAGGGCCGTTAAAAAGAGGACAATACAACAATTCATCCCCCCCACCCTCTCCTTCTAGCCATTCCCTTCCTAGGCACTGATCTGCTCAGAGCCCTCTTGGAGCTGCCATTCAAAAAAAACCAATGATAATTAAATTCTGTTTCGACCTGCCCTGGCCTCCAAAGACTGTGGCAGTTAGCCAGGGACAAGGTGTTGCTTTCTCTGTGCAATAAAGCCAGGCCCGGCTGCAGCTTTTTAAAAGGTCTGAGCAAAGGATCTGCTCATGGTCTTTATGACCTGCTTCTCTGGATGAGGTCAGGTTGCCAGAGGGGAGCATAGCAAGAGTAGGCCAGACATGGGTTTAGTTCTCATTGAGGTAAAACCTTTGTCAGGGCTAGACCACTTCAGGTTGTAGGTATGCATGAATGGTGGTGCTTGTGTGTGTGTGTGTGTGTGTGCGCGCACACACACACACACACACACATAGCCTGCAACTGTCCTGGGAAAACCGGGACATCCTATTTTTTCACACGAGAGAATGGCGGCACCCCAAAATGCATGTTTTGGGGCACAATGTTCTCATGCAAGAGCACAGCCCTGAAAAAAAGCTGAGAAGCCACCAGGGCAGAGAAAACACACTCAGTGGTTTGGGCAAATAATAATAACAATAAATTTTATTTATACCCCGTCCTACCCAGCCAGAGCCGGGCTCAGGGTGGCTAACATCAATAAAATTTCAGTAAAAATATAACAAGAGGGGAAAAATTAAATACAGGTTAAAATGCAATTTAAAATGCAGCCTCATTTTAAAAGTCAAAACCATAAGGGGAGGGAAACTCCAAACTAAAGGCCAGGCAGAACAGCTCTTTCTTGCAGGCCCTGTGGAAAGTTGTCAAGTCCTGCAGGGTCTAAGTATCTTGTGGCAGAGCGTTCCACCAAGTTGGGGCCAGTACTGAAAAGGTCCTGCAAAGGGCCACTGGTCAGTGGCAGAGCATCTGAACTACTAATGCAAACATCACCAACCTTTCAGGGCCCATTTACACACAAGAGAAATTGTTGTGGGTGCAACACACAAACAGCAACTTATTCTACTGGTTACAGTGCTGTCCTTCTTCCAAGCCTAATTTCACTTGGAATAGGTGGCTGAAAGGGACCTTGTGGACACCAGGGAAAGTCTCCATGGGCACCGCATTGGTGACCCTGTCCCAATGCCTGCAGATTGAGCTGCTGTTAGAGCCACAAACAACAAGAACTGAATAAAAAGATGGAAACTCGATTGGGCCAGGTACAAGCCTGCAATTCTGTCACTGCACCAAGTTAGATTATAGGACTTGAGAGCTCCCAACCCTTCCCCTTGCTTTCATGATCTGACAAGGATAGACAGGCTGCTCCCTTGGCCTGTGGACTTACATAGTGAACAAGGGCAAGATGGAGCTATCACAGAGAAGTTAGAACGAACCAATGGATTCAAATGGCAGGAAAGGAGATTCCAACTAAACATTAGGAAGAACTATATGGTGGTAAGAGCTGTTTCACAGTGGAACAGACTGCATTGGAAGATGATGAATGCTCCTTCATAGGAAGCTTTTAAACAGAGGTTGGATGGCTACCTGTCAGGGATTCTTTAGCTAAGATTTCTGTGTTACCGGGGTTTGGACTCCATGAACTTTGGCCTCCCTTCCAATCCCTTCCAATTCTATTATTTTTTCTAAAGATTTATACAATTCTGAAAGACTTTTGGCCCAACAGCTTCTCAAGTTTTCCTCTATCCCATCCCACCCTAAGTAAAATAAATATAAGAATTCAGCCAAGTGTTAGGATCTGATCTGCTGCTGGATCCCATGCAGCAAGGCGGGTCAGGACCACGGATAGCTCCAGGGGAGCAACTTGCTCCAACAAAAGTTTAGAGCAGACTGAGCCCTTTTAAGCCTCTGCCCTCCTTCTTCCGACTGCCTCTCCGAGGCTCCACCCCCCTTGTGGATAACCTCCTTTTCATAAAGGGCCAACCCTCTGGCCTGTACATAGGTACCGCTCCTTTGTTCCATAGCCTCTCACCCGGTCTGCTCCCTGAACCATTTGACCAGTGAGGCATTTGGTTCCTGAGATTCAGGGGGAGGTGCCATGAGGGTTAAGACTTTGGCCCTACAGGCCACAGTGGTATGGGACATTCTTCTCTGTGCTCCTGTCCATCAGCCTCAAGCTCGGTCTCTCAATTTGCAGGGCCTGAGGCCTGGTCTGGCTCCACAGCCTCTGACCCCAAAGCCAGACTCTGGAGTCATGACACAAAGTTGAGTGAGGAACATCTTTTCATTCAGTTGCAAGGAGAAAATATTGATTCTTTTGTTGTGCAGATGGTAGTGGTACAAGAGCCTGGCTGGGATGGGTGGGGAGTGGAGTTGGCAACTCAAGGCGTACATGATCATTGTTTTTCCCCCTTTTTTACATCCTGTTAATCAGGGAAATAAGCATTAAGAAAGGTATGGGACGGCTTCATGTGATGAACCTGGTAGCCAAGAGCAAGAGGTCAAGCCAGGTATTTGCATATACGTTAAGGACGGCAACTTTCCAACTGGCCATGACTCTGAGGACCTAAACAAGTGATCACCTTTGCCCTTGTGTTATGAAAAGCTTTGCCTGTTCCTTTCTGCACAGCAGGCGGCCTATAAGGACTCTGCCCCATTTTGGTCCTTTGGCAACCCTAACTTGCTTCTGCAGTACCAGTAAGCTGCAATGGGGAAGTTTGCCCTCTCTTTAAGAGGGTGCATCTTAAAACTCAGGCTTTTATCCTTCTAAGTTCTACTTTGACTAGACATGTTGGAATTAATAGGCCTAAATTAGTCATGTCCATTCATTTTCCTCATAGTCTGACTTAACGCAACACACACCAATTTACAGCTACTTCTGATATTCCTATACAGTATTAGGCTTTAGGAAGAGAAAGGGCGCTCTCTGCTGTTTACTCAGGAAAAAGAAGCTTTTGAACAGGGCAGAGTCTCCAACCTGGAACAATGGAAAATGCTATCTAAATGTAGTTTGAATCTGCCAAAAGCTAGGCCAGATATCATTTAGAAGTCTCACCTGGAAATTTTGAGACAACAGGAGTCAGCAATTGGATTCAGTCATCATATAGAAATTACAGGCAAGAAGCACATGAGCCAAAGATTCTATATCCACCCCAACTCCCCAAGGACAGAAACATTCACTGCAAGGGGACAAGTAGCTGATGATATTTCCAAATTGTTGAAGCAAGCAATTGGGTGGTGCCCTGCTCCTTCCAGTCCTCCACTCTTAGCCCATTGCTTCCTTCCTCGGCCACTGCAGACAAACAACGTAGAGTGTTATTGCATCTGGTTGGCCACTGGGAAAGCAGGAGGCCGGACTAGATGGGCCTGCAGCCAGGCTGTTCTTATGACTTCATGATCTACTAACTCAGTTCCTGGTGGGTATTACAACAAAGATTCAATAAATAGACAAAAATGTTGATTTCCCTGCTCTCACTCTGGTGCTCGCCATGGGAACCGAGTATAGTAAAGATTTTATATTGTGATTTTATGTTGTAACTGCCCTGAGACCTGCAGGTATAGGGTGGTATAATAATAATAATAATAATAATAATAATAATAATAATAATAATAATAAACCCAGCATCATGCAAAAACGTACAGTGGCTTAGCACTGCCAACTCTGTTGTTCACACCAATATGCATTACTGCTTCTCAAATATTCAATGATGCAAGAGAGGAGGGGTACAAGTGGTGTGCTCTATGGGTTTCCCTGAAATCCAGTCCCTCTGTTAAGGTCTATCCATTCAGAATAAGTTTACACAGATCCACCCACTGGTTTGCTAGCAGCCAGGAGTGCCCCCAGTTCTCTGGCAAGCGGAACAATTGGTACCGTGCGGATTACTAGCCCAGAAGTCTAATTTCTACTGCAGTTTCCAAGCAGGTCAGAAGCTGCAATACAGTAGTCCCTTCCAAGCAGCAGGAGAGACTCATGCTGTTCCTTTCTACATCCCTGTATAAATGAGATAAGATTCTGTCTGTCTCCCATGCCAGAGGATAAAGGGGAACAGTCTGGTGGCAAGCACAAATAATGACTGGCTGGTAAACCAGGCTAGTATCTGCCGACTCCTGATTAAGAAGTTAACCGACATATGCTCCATCGCTTATCCTGCACTGAGGTGAGAGAAATTCAATGACATAAGAAAAGCATGGGATAATCCTGGCTCGGCAGCAGTACATGTGAAAAAGATCTAGGTGTCTTTGGCCATATCCGTCTGATACATTTAAATTGTATATTGGTGAAAATGACCAAAAAAATGCTTCCTATCATAAGAAACTGCTTGCAGTTGAAGGACAGTACACAAATTTAATAAAGAAACAAACAAATACATGTAAATATGGGCCCCTGGGAGTGTTTTCCTCTCCTTCAGGACACTTTGGAACTCCCTGCCCCATGAAACCAAGAGGCGCCTTCTTCATTGTTCTCTTTTTGGCTCCTGATGAAAACATACTTGCTCAGAGTAGTTGACTCAGATGTTGAGGTGGTTTTAATGTTTTTGCGTGTGTGTGTTTGTGCTTTAAAGCACTGTTGCGATTTTTCTCTTGGTTTATCTTTTTGTAAACCACTTTGAGCTGCTGCTTTCCCCTCCCAAAATGATGTATAAATTTTATGAAGTGAAATAAATAACATAGCCAGAGTGTTTTCCCCTCAAAAAATAAAAGAAAGAAAGAAAGAAACTGCTTGCAAAAATGTGTGTTATTTGACAAAATTTGTCAACAAGGGAAATGTGAAGACTAACACCCTCCCATTCAGAAAGTCTCGCCTTCATTGTCATCGCCTGATGGGACCAGTAATACTTATCTTCCCCGGCACCCTGGAACACAGGAGCGCTGACTTGGGCCCCAGATTAGGGGCACCCAATGGCAACCGTGATGTAACATGACGTCATGATGTTGTGCCAGGCCCCCCTGTAGTTGGTGCCGGTGCTGGAACAGGTTTCCTTCTCCCATCCTCTCAGTGCAGTAATATATTTCATAGCACCTGTGCTGGGAAAACCAAAGGACATTTCTGCACAATTAGAGTCCAAAGTATCAAAGAACTATAAAGATCCATTCATTGCTAGGGATGGACAAAACTGTTCATTTTTTTGTTTCTCATTTTTCCCAATATCCACATGTTCCAGGTCAGTTTGCATAATTTTCAGCCCTCCTGAAAATTCTTTTATTTTATTTTACTTTGGCTGGGAAGGGATAGATCATTTATCCAGTCAGTTTTCCAATTCCTGGCAGTTTCCCATTCGGACACTAATCAGCTTCAGCACCGGACAACCATTCGGTACCTCTGCCCCATTCTCTATGAACCAAGATGGAGTCAGCAGCAGCTGCAATATCTTATAAGAACTGCTTTCCTCCCTGAAACCTTTTTCTCCATCTCCCTCCAAATACCCTGCAGGTATTTAAGTAGGTTATAAATGTGGGGGGTTTGCCATGGCATTTTCCCAAACATACCCCATAAATTGCAGTCCCATGCCGATCATAAGCCAGGTAATAAGGCCACTTTTTTTTTCGTCCCGCCAAAAGCACAGAGGTGGCAGCAGGGAGGGGGTGAAGGCTTATTAGCGTTAAGGTGAATTTTATGTGCAATGGAAAATGTTTACTCAGCTGAAAGCAAGAAGGGTTTTGAACCCAAGAATGCATGTTAATGAAAACAAGAGCATGCAGAGGAGAAGTGAGTTTTGGCACAAAGTGGCAATTCACTTGCGTGCACAGGTGTAATCACACGGGAGGAGCCCAAAGCCTCCAGGTCAGAGCGCTCACAGTGCCCTCATTTGCTTCACACTTTTGCAAAAACTAATTGCGGGTGCTGCTTCATATTGCAGCAGAATGCCATGGGTAGACATCATTCCTTCATTCTTTTCTGTAACCATAAAAGGTAAAGGTAAAGGGATCCCTGACCATTAGGTCCAGTCGTGACCAACTCCGGGGTTGCGCCGCTCATCTCGCTTTATTGGCCGAGGGAGCTGATGTACAGCTTCTGGATCATGTGGCCAGCATGACTGAGCCACTTCTGGCGAACCAGAGCGGCGCACAGAAACGCCGTTTACCTTCCTGCCGGAGCGGTACCTATTTATCTATTTGCACTTTGATGTGTGCTTTTGAACTGCTAGGTTGGCAGGAGCAGGAACCGAGCAACGGGAGCTCACCCCGTTGCGGGGATTCGAACCACTGACCTTCTGATCTGTAACCATAGGCCATCATTAAATCTGGCAGTGATACAACATTGGAGCCCAAAGCAACGTACTCAGTGACATAGCTCCTTTGAAGTGCTTGCATGGTCCTAAACAGCTTAGGACTTGGATATGAAGAAGGATATTGACAAGCTGGAAGGTGTGCAAAGGAGGACAACCAAGATGATAAAGGGCCTGGAAATCAAGCCTTATGAGGAGCACTCAGTCTGGTTCAGAGCAGCAGCTGTTGCCTACTCCATCACCTTGGTAATGGAGACGCCAAGGTGGGAGAACCCTGAACAAAAGTGTGCAGGAACCTTTGAAGACTTTTGACGTTGCCCAACCCTCTTAGCCAAAGATCAACCCAAAATCATCATACATACATCATAGGAGGCAGTCTACAGCAGAAATCCTGTCTGGCAGGATACCTGATAATGGTCGCTGGTTGCACTACCTGGGCAACCTGGCCATTATTTTGTTCCTGAATCCAGGTTGAAGGCTCACCCTATTCATACACAAATGCACCCTTAAGACGGGATTTGTAAGGGAAAAGACAATGGGAAGGCTTCCCATTACTGCAGAGGAATATTTGAAGTCATTGGGAGAGTCAAAATGGCTTCAGGATTGCTCTCCTGTACTGTTTCAGACACATGGTTTATATATTTAGATATGTGTGCATTTATGAATATTTATTCTACATTTGAGACCTTAAAATTCTTATAACAATCCCCCGTTTGGAGCTATAATTTTATCTAAAATTGTTGCGCCACCAAACAACCTGATGTCCGCCCTTCCCAGATGTTGTAACTGGAGGTGTTTATGTAACCCCGAAGAGACTTGCACGTCAGGCCTCTTAAGGCTATTCGCAAGTGTAGCAGTGCACATAGCTGGACATAGGATTCTGTATCATATAAAATAACACATCTTATTTTGTTCTATAGTTAAATTACTTCTGGCATTCTAACACTTTGGGAGAAGCCTTCTCTCCCGTTTCCCATTAAAACGAGGGTCTATGCTTTACATAGACTATGCTTTACTTTCAGCAGTATTTAAAATTGTTTTGATTCTGCTTTTTTGTGTTCTCAGGTGTCAAAGTTAGCCTCCTGGCCCTGCTCCTCCAGTATGCCACAGCAACATCCCCCAGTAGGATTCCCTGGTTGGGCTTTCATTGTCCATAAGCAATATCCCATGTAGCTAGGTGGCAACACTCCCTGGAAAGAAATGGTCCATCTTGCCCATCTTTGGGGTTTTACTATGGCTTTGGTCTTGTGCTCAAGGGGTGAGTTGCTCTTCTTGGAGGTTCACCTATCCTGTCTGAAGGGAAAGATTTGTTTCCTGTGAAAATCTCTGTAAGGGTCTGCTTCCTTTGGGCTTTGCAAGGGAATAGGAAAGCAGATCTCTGTAAACTTCCAACAAAGCAGCTTGGCTTGGCATACACGAGAAATGTCTGTGCATGGAAGGAAAATGTGTATATTGGCAAATGCATAGCCAAGGACTAGAAATTAGCAAAGATTAGCATTAAAAATGGCTTTCCCAAGGCTTGAAAACTCCTCCGTGGATAAAAAGGAATTTCCTGTTCACAGGCCAAGGGATCTGGGAAAACCTGGAATTTTATTTTTTAAAGGGGAAAATCAGCTACTCCTAACTGTACCCATTTCATACCCATCTGAAAAATATCATTCCCCAATGGCTGAAATGTTCTGATAGCTCAAGCTCTGATTACATATTGCTTTGGTGGTGTCTTTGGCATGTAGTAGTAA
>NC_138546.1:15654552-15743688 GCF_964234715.1 Podarcis melisellensis | reverse complement strand
AGATGAGTACATGCAAGAACCAGGCAGGAAAGCCTGCTGTCAAATAGGCAAGCCACCATTCAGTTTAACAGGCAGCTTGCTTTTTCAGCAATGAGAGCTATTGCAAAGGAAGCTCTGTCTGCATGATGTAGCTCCCCATTTGTGTGCATCTCTTTGGATCCTGGCACTAGGACAAAGGGGCAAAGGCCATAGTGACCTAGTGAGCAACTGGTTGCTTGTGGTATTGATGCAACAGCTTATATCATCAGGTTCATATGCTATAGCTGTGCTTCACAAACTTTTTGAAGTGGGGACCTACCTGTAAACTTTTAGAGCTTTTGTGGGCACCCACTTATAAACTAATTCCACCTTTTGTGCCCTATTTTCTCTCTGATTTTTCCAATCGTAAATTCAGTTCTCCATGTTTCCACATTGGTTGCAAATTTTCCCCACACCCTGCAAAAAAATTCACCAACATTTTAATGTGATCTCCTCCCAAAATGAACATGTTTGCATGCAACTTTGCCTAATAAACATTTTTTTTTTGCAACTCAGTGTTCCCTAATAATGCATTTTTGAATGTTTTTTTCATGAACACACCCATATGTATGCAAACTTTACCCTAGTGTATGCATTTTTGTACACATGGCAGGAGAACTGTATTGCAAAATTCAGAGAAGTGTAAATTTCTTAGGATGGCTTAGTTTTGGTTCATGTATTGTTTCAGAAAGTGAGAATTAGGTATATCCGGCCTTAAATGCGAAGCAAATCAAATTTCTCTCCTTTCCCTACTTTTGACTCACAGTTTGAGAAGCACTTTGCTACAGCTAGTAAGCAAAAGCTTATATCATCAGATTCATCTATTACAGGTGGCGCTGTGGGTTAAAGCCTCAGCGCCTAGGACTTGCTGATCGAAAGGTCGGCGGTTCGAATCCTGCTGCGGGGTGCGCTCCCGCTGCTCGGTCCCAGCGCCTGCCAACCTAGCAGTTCGAAAGCACCTCCGGGTGCAAGTAGATAGATAGGGACCGCTTACCAGCGGGAAGGTAAACGGCGTTTCCGTGTGCAGCTCTGGCTCGCCAGAGCAGCGATGTCACACTGGCCATGTGACCCGGAAGTGTCTCCGGACAGCGCTGGCCCCTGGCCTCTTAAGTGAGATGGGCGCACAACCCCAGAGTCTGTCAAGACTGGCCCGTACGGGCAGGGGTACCTTTACCTTTACCTTTTGAGAAGCACTTTGCTACAGCTAGTAAGCAAAAGCTTATATCATCAGATTCATCTATTACCTTCCTTGGTTTAGAACGTGCCACAGTTAAGCCAGTTTGTTTCTATGGTGCCTCAGATCTTTTCCTCATCATATTGCTACAGTCTGACTGGGCTACTCTTGGCCAATTGACAGACTGCCTGTAAATATAGCTGAAAATTGACAATATTGTGCGATGTTGCAGTGCACAAATATTTCACGCTTAGTGTGCTATCCAAGCCACTGGAGCATGTGCAATGAGGAACACCCCCCCCCAACCAAATCCTTTCAGGTGTATGATAACCAGTGCAGAACTTTCTTCTACAAAATCATTAAGGGATCATGAAATGTTTGTAATAAAAGTATTTATTTTTTAGAGTAGGAATGCGTGATATTTTCTGTGCATTTCAGAATAGAGCTTTATTATAAAACATTTCTAAATAATGGTTTGCTTTTGATCATATGTTCTGAGATGTGCCGCCTGTTGTACAATATTTACCACTTGTATGTGAACCTGGTATTTGTGAAAAGGGGTTATATATATATATTGTATATATATAAAATTGCTTGGGTATCTTTTGTGCACTTGATAATTTTTTGTAACACAATCTCTTTAAAATATCTTTATCTTTAACAGATGACTTGGTCCTGTGACTGTCACTGCTAGGGTAGTCTATTTCAGCGCAGATTTGCAATGTTTATAGAAGTGCTAAAGATGTCCTATTTGCTTCAGTTGCAGATACATTGCGTTCACATGTTTCTTTGTCCTGGTTTCTTTATTTTTGAGAGTGACCCACTTATGGGAACTTGAGGATCTCCCTGCTTTGGCAACTTTTGCCATCTGGAATGTATATTTTGGAGCCTCAATTGCTGCAGAAGCTGCTGTGGCAGAAATTCCATTTTCTCCTGTTGTGCGTTAATACATTCTCATGAGTCAGTGCTGTGAAGCTGAAAGGTGGAAAAAGAGTACACGTGGATCAGCCCAGGCCCCACTAACAGCAAAGAATGCCAGAGAACTCTGACAAAAACAGAATTGGAATCAGAAATTGCCACTGTTCTCTTACTCATCCCATGTCTGGAACGGAAATCCTTCCAGTACAGAAGACTGGTATTCCTTGTTGCTGTTTCAGTCCGCAAATGGCACATACTTGATTATGCCCCTGTCCCCATCTGCATTTCCTTTACATTGAAATGATCAGGGTAAAATGACATACAGGGAACTCCCAATTTACGTGGGCGTTACGTTCCCCAGGCACTGTGTGTTTAAGTGAAATAGCATATATTTGAAACACCATTGACAAAGCCTGCACCCCCCCCCCGCTTCTGCCCCTTTTTTGTGACTTTTGGGGTCACTTCTGGGTTCAGAGCAATCGCGCACATATCAGGTTGCTGCCTGTTGTGACAATATATAACTTACATAGTTTACCTAATTATGTAAATTAAGTAAGTTATGTAATTTTGCCCCAGCAGGTGTTGTTCTGGGCAGAAGACGAACAGCAGTGGAATGGAATGAATGAATGAATGGATGGATGGAATAGAAAATGATGCCTTCTTCCATCCCTACTGTTCTTGATTTAACTGTACATAGGCTGTCAGTGTAATCCCAAGTTAACTACTATTCCATATCTTTCTGGATGAGCAAACGCTTTAATGAGGGGAGGCTAATGCATGGCAGTATTAAATGTCACATTTTGAAAATCAAAATGGAACTGCACTGTCATATTGATGAGAAATCATCGTTGCCAGTTCTATCCCTACTTGTTCCTTTCAAACAAGTACGCTGAACTAAAAAATTACAAAGATGATGTAAACTACGATTTCAGCCTGTATATTCCCGTTGAGGGAAAATCCATTTTTTCAGCTCAGAGAGACTCAACGCTGCAACACATTTTGCAGTGTATTCAATGGGATTAAGTTGCGACAAATCTCAGCAGATATCTTATTTAACTGCATCTTGATGTTCGAAAGGCATTCTGCTCTGGTGTTGCCTGCAGCGCAGTGCAGAATGTGTATGAACTAATGTGTACATTTTGGCTAAACATCTGGCAAATACCATGATAATTACAAGGAGGGATTCAATAATGAAAGTACAGTGACCTGTAATGGTGACATGTATGAAACCAGGAAACCAGCATTTTTACATTTTAAGTTTTGCACATGATGCAATTTAAAAAGACCCAGAGCCTTAAACAAGTGACAATGGGAAGAACCAAAGTATTGCTACTTCTACTGCCAAGGAGCACACCCTTTAATTATAGGGGGGGGGGATTGCAAGTTCTCCATCATGCCCCCACCTCAAGTTTTCTCCATGGACATTTTTTGTTTTAAATTGAAGATGTATATATTTTTGAAGTTGCTTTTGTTTTGGTGTCTAGCAATACAGATTCCTTTAGTTGGTTGTGAAACTGAGCTAATAAGTGCAAATCCCCATGTAAGGAGTGGCACGTCTCTTTCTTTATCTCATTGTATTGCTTGCAGTAGAAATCGTGCTTGGCATGATAGGTGTCTCTTCTTTTCATAGAAACAATTACGTCTTAGCATCTCACTTTATGGGGAAAAAAGAGAAAACGGATACCAATTTGTACAGGCCTCTTCATTTTAAATACTAGATTAAAAGGAAAAATAAACATATTATGGCCAGCAGAGCATCCTGTGGTGTGTTGCCTTTGTAAAAGAAACCAAGATGCCTTTGTATTTGCTGTTTGCACCCCTAAAATCAATTCCATATGTTGATTTTTTTTGCCATGTTTTGCACATTGTACTGTATATACGTATTGCATACTGTATTTTTATATGTGTAGTACCTTCAAGCATAAATTTTGTACATAGTGGCAATATTGTAGCTAAGGAGAAGATGTTTATCTCGGCAATTTTGCAATTTGTGTGTCAAAATAAACAAGTTAATATATGTGGTTGTCATCTGTGGAACTTGCTTGGCAATACCCATCCCTTAAAACGTGGTGCCCCAACTGCCCTATGAGGAAAGATGACCAGATGACCGTGAGGCTTTTCAGTTTAGAGGAAACGCGAGTAAAAGGAGACATGATAAAGGTGTATAAAAGGATACATGGTGTAGACTAAGTGGATAAATTTCCCCCCTCCCTCGTAACATTTGAAGCTGAATGTTGAAAGAGACAAAATACTTCTTAATGCATAGTTAAACAATGGAATTTGCTCCCACAGGAGGCAGTAATGACTTGGATATCTTTAAAAGAGGATGAGGCTATCAGTGGCTACAAGCTGGGATAGAAATGTTCGACTTTCACTGTCAGATGCATGATACCTCTGAATGCCAGTTGCTGGGGCTCACAAACAGGGAGAGCTCTTGTGCTCAGGTCCTGCCTGTGGGTTCATCTGGTTGGCCTCTGTGAGAACAGGATGGTAGAACATGGGCCACTGGCAGCAGACTTATATTATTATGAAATGGAGAGAATGGGAATAGAAGCAACTAGCATCACATGACTGGGAAAAAGGAGTCTGGAAAACTACTCCCCAGATACTCAACTCCTGGCAGGATTTAACTTTCTGTCCAAGGTGCTCATGGGTTGCTTGTATAAATTCATCAGATTCTGGTGGAATTTATGGAGACAGAAGAAAATGGGAATAAACCTGGCCTCATGGGAGCAGCTGTCTAAAAATAAATAAGGGGTTTCCACTAATCCCAATTTCAAGTCAAAGCCTATGCTGTTACCTCACCTGTTGACATCACAGAGATGCTTACATGGTCCAGGCATTTCTCTTTGTCTCCAGTGCTCCTGAGCTAAAGGGAGAGTGGGTGTCCTTGAGAGAGAGGAGTTGCTTTTCGCGATGGAGGTGACTAGGTATCAGTTCTCTAGGTCAGCCAACAGTTCTGAGGAAAGGTAAATAGATAACCTTGGGGATGGAGTGAGGCAGGAAGGGGAGATGGAAAATCAAGGTGTCATTCAATATTGATTGGTGGCAGCTGAAAGCTGTGTCTTGCTCAAACTTCAAAAGTTGAAGGTAATTAAAATACGGGGTTTGGATGTAATGGGAAAGATGATACATTCTGTCAAAAGGTGCTCCTTATGGAAGGGAACAGAGCATTGGCCACGCTGGCTGAGGCTGATGGGAGTTATCTAGCAACAACCCTAAAGGAGAGGGACCCAATGTTCCCTGTATTCACAGCTGCGATTCTCGTGAAGCATGTTTTATTTGGGAATCTGATACATTCACCAACCAACTGCTTTTGTTCCAGGGTCCTTGCTCACTACAGTGAGGTGTCGTTATTGCTGGAAGGGCGGTCGGATTTTCCAGAAGAGCTGAAAGGCACCAAAAAGGGAATGTTGTACCTCACCCAGTACAAAGTAAGAGGGCTTGAGGAGTGAGGCAGGCTGGCCATTATCTAATAAGAGAGTTCATAGCACCTCCCTCGCCGTTGGTAGGTGAACCTCTGACATCGCCTTGAGCTTGGGAGTCCCAGACCACAGCGTGAGGCACCCACCTCAGGCTGCTGGTTTTCGGTGTCATTGAAGCACAGAACGTTTTAATTATGGATGACTGAATGAATAGTTTATTGTTCTTTGGCCGTGGAGGCCTATCACATAAACACCCTCACACTAATGCACACATCCCAAAGCACCTGTAAGCATCAAAATAAGTGCGCATACTATATATCCCTGCCCATATTCTCCTTGCGGAAATGGAGAAGGGGCAATTTTTGAGCTGCTTCACCTTTAGTTCCTTGCAACACTCCTCACTGCTTTTTGAATGGCTTCTTGATTGCTTCCCTAGATGATCTTCCAGCACAAAGATAAGGGATCCACCATCATTCGTTTCCCGCTGCAGCTCCTAGGTGATTGTGTCCTAGAGGAAGAGTCGGGCTCCAAGCCCCAGCATATCAAAGGAACCCTGAGTATGTATCACCACCTTGAGTCTATCGGCTGCTGTGTATGATAGTTCTCAAAATGAGAGAGAACTCCCTTTGATGGGTTATTATAGGAACGGAGCAAGCTGCCATATACTGAATCAGACCATTGATCTATTTAGCTCAGAATTCTTCAACATAATTCATTGCAGGCCTTATTGTCTTTGCAAGGTAGAATCATAGCTTTTTACCACTTTGGGAGAAAAAATATATATTGGCGCAGATTACAACACAGGGGCCGCTGTGGTCTAAACCACTGAGCCCCTTAGTCTTGCTGATCAGAAGGTTGGCAGTTCGAATCTCTGCAATGGGGTGAGCTCCCTTTGCAGTGTCCCAGCTCCTGCCAACCTAGCAGTTCAAAAGCACGCCAGTGCAAGTAGATAAATAGGTACTGCTGTAGCAGGAAGGTAAACGGCATATCCATTTTCTCTGCTTTCCGTCACGGTGTGGCATTGCACCAGAAGTGGTTTAGTCATGCTGGCCACAGAAAAGCTGTCAGTGGACAAACGCCGGCTCCCTCGGCCTGAAAGCGAGATAAGCGCCACAACCCCATAGTCACCTTTGACTGGACTTAACCATCCAGGGGTCCTTTACCTTTTACCTTTACAACATGAGCCCAATGTCTTACTGTAGCCTTTTCTCCCTAGCATCCACCCAAGGGGTCCTTGTCTTCAAATTTACCTTCCAGTACGGAGCGTCTGATTGCCTAAACACAATAAAGGGTCTGATTGATGCAGGTGAGGAACTAGATTGAAAGGCCCTTCCTTTGTTGGATATCAAAGGCCCACTCCTTCCTCTCTGTCCCATTTAAAAGGCAGGGGCCACCAACTGGAGAGAGCATTTGGTCAAAAGGCAGGACAGTTTTATGTCAGGATGTGCCTTTAATTGGGAATTGGGTCCATTGCAACAGAGGTGTGGAACCTTTTGCAGCCCGAGCTTTCTTTCATTGGTTACTCCAGGTGCTACATTCCAGTGGTGGGTGGGGCAAGAGGGGGAAAGTGGGTGGAGCAATAGATGTGACTCTCAGCTTTGTAAAATAGTCCACAATCCAGCCACACAAATGTGAGAAATTATTATTTGTTATATCTGCTTTGATTTTTTTTAAAAATGATTTTATCCTTGCTTTTTAAAAAAAAAAATTAAATCATGGTTCTTTGTGTGTTTGTTTCTGTGTATTTTAGTCATGATTTATATAGAATCGAGAGAGCCAGTGTGGTGTAGTGGTTAAGAGCAGTAGTCTCGTAATCTGGGGAACCGGGTTCGAGTCCCCACTCCTCCACATGCAGCTGCTGGGTGACCTTGGGCCAGTCACACTTCTCTGAAGTCTCTCAGCCCCACTCACCTCACAGAGTGTTTGTTGTGGGGGAGGAAGGGAAAGGAGATTGTTAGCCACTTTGAGACTCCTTAAAGGGAGTGAAAGGCGGGATATCAAATCCAAACTCCTCCTCCTCCTCCTCTTCTTCTTCTTCTTCTTCTTCTTCTTCTTCTTCTTCTTCACTGCTTGGGGAATTGTTTAGCAAGGAGTTTATCAATTTTTCAAATGAAACAAAGATGCATACAAAATGCATACAAGTGTTGCGTGTGTGCTTGTGAATCTATATATCTATATCTATATCAGACGTGCTTTTCTCTCTCCCGCCTTTTTGTTAATCTAACAGACATACTGAGAGAAGGGACGAACCTCCAAGAATACCCCACTGCTTCCATCTATACCTATGCCTACCCCTCTGCACCCCGGGCAGCCCGTAAGTGCACCAATGGTCTCCTTTGGATAGTGTGTGCAAGTTGGCCTACTAAGGAAGCTCAGACTCCCGGCCTCTTAATGCACAGCTGAAAAGCAGATGGGCTCTCAACTGACTTTGTTATCAAATCCAGTGCTGTGCTACAGCTACTGCTGCTGCTGTTTAACTAGGGCTGGCAATGGTAGTTTGTTCAGGGCGCTGAGAGTTGCCGGGAGACCCCTGTCCCCCTCACAGAGCGGCAACTGTTTCCTCCTTTAATTCATAGACTTTATGTATGCTGTGTGTTCCTGATCCCAGTTTTCAATAGGTGCCTGTCCTTCTCTCCACAGGTTCTCTCAGCATGCTCCCCCTGTGGCCTCCCCCTTACCCTGGCCCACCAGACCTCCCCCCTCCCTATTCCGAAGTGGAAGGAACGTCTCCAAGAGGGAGCAGGGGCTCAGGTAAAATCAGCTGGCCCAGCGCTAGCTCCTGGCATCCATGGGCAGTTGCCGGGCAGGGCCCACTAGTCAGGGCTGAATTAAGACATTTAAGGCCCTTAAAAGGTTTTGGTGCCCCCATATGTACAGTATCTAATTCAAACTGGTGGAAGGCTGGTTAATCCAGCCTTCCACCAGTACGAGCGCTTATGCCAGCCCTTCCTTGTTGGGCTGCTGAATCTACAAGCCTCCATTTTAATTCCCTGCAAATGCTCCAATGTTGGCTGCTCCAGGGCATTGTGGGGAATTAAAATGGCAGCTCCCAGACATCCTTGGAGTACAAGGGCTGCCACACCACCAGTTCCAGGTAAGCCTAAGGAGCTCCACCAGGGGGCACTCTCAACCAAGAGCTGCCTTGTAAAGCAGCATATCATAGGTCTGGGCTGGGGAACCTGTGGTCCTCTAGAGGCCACTGGACTCCAGCTACCACCATCCCTGATTTCTGGCCATGCTAGCTAGGGCTGATGGAGTCTCAACATCACCCAGCAGGCCACAGGTTCCTCATCCCTGTCAACTGTGCTCATGTCCTTCAACCTTGCCACATCTTTGGTTCTGGAAATGTTCTCTGCCAGAGGAATTGAACGTGAAATAGTTTATTAGAACTATGTAGAACAGGTCTTCTCTCCTTCAGTGACTTTCTCCCTCAGCTTCCAGCCCTGCTGCTTAACCTCCTAAACTAGATATAGGAGGTGCCCTTAAAGGTATACTCACGTTTATCCTTACACCTGAAAATCATAGTTCTTCACTCGGCACAGTATAGCAGCAGAGTGACCAAAGAGGCTGCAGACTCCTCTCTGGCAATTTGAACATTTGCATAGTTTGGCCAGCCATGTTGTACAAACCAAGGCTGTGTACCATACATTTAAAGCACCCCCCAAAGACTCATGGGAATGGTAGTTTAACCCCAATTAGATGCAATTCTCAGCATCTTTGAAAAAACTACAGTTCCCAGGATTCTTTGTTGTGGGGAAGGAAATGTGTTTTAAATGAACACAAGTCAAGGTCAGGACTGGTCTGGCTGCTTTGAGCCATTCTGGGCCTAGAGGGCAGAACAGGATATGAATTAAGTGAAGGAATAACCTTTTTTTTTTAAAGTGGCATAGGGGAGCATTGGATGATGTGGATATTTTCTCTCCCTCCCTCCTACAGAGATCCACGGGGGCTGCTGTCACTGCAGAGGACAAAGGATCCAGGATCATGTTAACAGGCAGGACTGAGGAACAAGTGCATAAATGTACTTTTCTTTAAAATTGTATCCGGTTTTTAACTTTTATCTTTTTATTTCCTCTTCCAAGATTTCCTGGTAGGCCAGCGATTCTGCTGGGCAAGCAACCAAGGGTTTCCAAACATAAGAACTTAAAAACAGAAGAATAGACATGCTAGATCAGGCCAGTGGCCCACCAAGTCCACCATCCTGGTCTCCCTACCAGATGCCCCCATGAGAAGCCCACAAGCGGGACCTGAGCACAACAGGATTCCCCCCTGAGTGATTCCCAGATGCTCTGTCTCTGACAGTGGAGGCAGGACTGTGGAGGCAAGTCCGGCAGTCATGACTCGGGCTTCATCCACCAAATCTTTGGATTTGTTTTATGGAATGTCTATGCTGCAGTGATTTGGAGCCTGTAAATATAAAGAAAGAAGAACACAAGGGCTGGCATAAAAAAAAAACACAAACACCACAGCTTTAATTTGGAGAGTGACTCCAAAGGTTGCACAAGTGCCACACTCCCCTCTTATCTGTGACTTGAGCAGACCCAGCACCTCAGCTCTGTGTCCCT
Organism: Podarcis melisellensis; assembly: GCF_964234715.1. Classification (NCBI taxonomy): domain Eukaryota; kingdom Metazoa; phylum Chordata; class Lepidosauria; order Squamata; family Lacertidae; genus Podarcis; species Podarcis melisellensis. The sequence continues at coordinate 15,733,588 of NC_138546.1, read as the reverse complement.
TTTTATACTTTGCGTCCTGATTGCAGCATCTGGGCTTGATGAGGCATGTGACCCTCACCTGTTCCAAGCCAAATCCAGCTGAGGAATCACACACCTTCTCCCAGAGCTAGCAAGCCCCACCTGGCCAGCTAGGGAGCTGGGCTGTGGACCATTGCCTGCCTCAGCCTCTCTACGCCTCAGAGCCTGCCGTGTTTGTGTCTGGCTCTGGTGATGGGTCTGCTGCTCTGGTTCCTGTGCACTGACCCCCAGCCCCTTGTCATCTTCCGTCACCCTGTGAGTACTTCCTACACCAACCTCTCCTTCCCCACCCCCAGCTTGCCCCGGTGTGTCCAAGCTGGGATCCTCTTCCTCATTTTCCTCCTCCCCATTGTCCTGCCAGTTCATGACCCTTAGAAAGGTTTGCCTTTAAATGTGAACTGAATTCAATTTCTCTCCCCTCCCCCACCCCTATGTGGTCCATGTGTGCAGACACAGTAGGAGATCCGGCAACAAAATGTTCCTTGTCTCTCACCCAGGGCCAGCGCAGGGTGAGGCCACAACCTCAAACGTGGAAGCCCCTGAGGTGGTGTTCCTCCACCACTGATTTCAGGAGATGTTGCCAAAACCACGTGGCATTTTGAGGAGCTTGTGAGATCTCACCCCTCTCGCCTGAAGTGGCGAAACGGGATGCAGTGCCCCCGCTTCCACTGATAGGATGACAAGGTGCCACCTTCCTCTACCTTCTGCCTATGTTTGTTTGTGGAGTTGGCATTTGCATCCCCGGCCCAACGCTGGCCAGAAAGTTCAGGTAGTCACAAGGACGCCTGTTCTCGCCAAAAGTTGGCGTCTCCTCTTGCCAAGGTAAATTTTGCATTGGACAATCATTATCTAATCTGATTGGAGTGCAACACATTCTGTTCATACAAACAATTTCTTAGAAGAAACTAACTGCAAGTTGCGTTATGGATGGCAGTACCCCAAAATGTCTAAAACGCTACGCATTCCTCACTTCCCCAATCAGGTTGAAGTTCTAGGGGTGGAAGTACCTGGGTTTGCCTTGGCTTTTGAGGAGAGATCACTGTAGGCTTGTGGTGTTTTGTAAACAAAATAAATACGTATTAGAAAATGTACAAGTAGAGAAGAACTGAAGGCAAGCAACATAAGCAGGCGGTAGACCTCTTGCTTCACATCAGATCTTCCTTGGGAGAGGTATATAACACCCAGATGAGGCTAGCTGAAAAGGTCTTAGTAGTTGCTCCCAGACTTTGGAATACCTTTCCTAGAGAGGCTAGACTGGCTTCCTCCTCCTTGTTCTTCCACCGACAAGTGAAGACTATTGTATTCCTGCAGGCTTTTGGGAACTGGAAAGGGCTTTAAACAGTGCTGCACTGTTTTTAATATCTGTATTTTAACTGGGCTTTTTTTCTATTGCTTTAATTTTATTATAGTTTAATTACTCTTTAGCTATTATCTTTTTCTTTTTTTAGCTTTCTGTGTTTTATTCATGCTCATTTTAATTTTTGTGAGTTTCCTGGAGTCCCAGTTCTGGGAGAAAGTTGGGATATAAAATAAATATGATAAAAATAACAGTAGTCCATTAAGGCAAATGAGGTGCTGCCCCACCAAAATTCAGCCAGCCCCCACTTCCCTGTCTTCTTACTTACAACTAATCAGGGGAGGCTCTGCCTGTCGTTGGCTCTCACTCCACCCATTGGTCTCCCTATCTTTTGCCCTACGAATCCCAATGGGCACTACATCCGAGGATGCTTCCATCCTTTAGCTCACAGCTCTCTCTCTCTCTCTGTCTTGCTGTTACATCGCAGCTGATTTGTCCATTACTTCACACATGCACTCCTACCTTCTCTAAACTCCAATGGCTTTTTTTCATTTAAAGCCTCCCAGACTTATTTATCCTTATTCTGAGGTTGCTTTTGAGGGCAAAAACCAGTGTGGTGTAGTGGTTAGTGTGTTGGACTAGGACTTGGGAAACCAGAGCTCAGATCCCCGGTCTGCCATGAAGCTCAGTGGGTGATCTTGGGCCAGTCACTGTCTCTCAGCCTAGCCTACTTCGCAGGGTTCTTGTGAGGATGAATTGAGGAGGAAGAGAACCATGCATGCCTCCTTGAGCTCCTTGGAGGAAATGTTGGGGTATCAATGCAATCCTTTGCTTGGCATCCGTCTGTCTCAGGAGACAACGGAGAAGTCAAACTGTTGGCAGGTTGCAGCGCCTGCTGTGGTCGTAGAGACCAATGTAGGAGAGACATGTTTTGTTGCAGCTGGGGCGGACAAAGGCAGACAGCTAAGCTGCTGCAGATGAGCGCCCATACCTTACGCCAATCAAGTTGAGCTTATAGCTTGTAACTGCTGCCTCCTGCCTTGTTTTTGCTGAAGTTACCTCTCCGGGATACAAGCTCGGGCAGTGTGTATGGAGGTCTTGAGCTGCTTAGACGGCAATAAGGAAATATATATATATATTTTGAATTATATATTGCATTTCCGCCTCAAGGAACCCTGGGCAGCAAACAGGTACAATGATTAAAAACAAACAGAGATTAAAAACATTCTAAAAAGTTTAAAACATTCTAAAAACAATAACAATTTTAAAAGAATCTATAAGCGGTTGCAGATTTTAAACATTCTAAAAGCAATTACATTTAAAAGCATTCTTCCAGGCAGCGATTATGAGGGGGTTGCCTGGTCGGGATGGTTGAAATTTCTCAAGAGTAAACAGAGAGAGTTTTGACCAATGATGGCTGCTGAAGCCTTCAGGGCCAAAAAGCTGTGTTGGGTTGAAAACTGCTGGAAGTCTGTTTCCCAGAAATGCGCATCATTAAAATGCGCTATCAGGAAATTTTGGCTACCCAGCAAAACAACAAACAGAACCCTGCTCCGCCTTGCAACAGATTCAGTCAATTCCTGTGTTCTTTCATCTGGGAAAGGGAGCAAAACTGTTCTTTCTTAACACTCTCATTCCTGCCTTAATTCAGGTGTTCTTTTGGGATGCAGATGAACTTGTGTGTCACTTTTGAGGCAATAGAAATGAGAGAAGGAGCCTTTTCCACAAAAGCTTCCCCTGCTGCAATTATGGAGTACATTTCTAGGATGCTTTGGGGGAAGAAGCCATGACCGTTTGCAGTGGTATGATACTGCTTTAAATCTATAGTCCAAATGAGGCCAATATCATGCTCTGGTCTGACACTGGGTAAGAGAAAGAGGTAACAATGGTCAGATGTTGCAGGACCTCAGATAGCTCCAGGTGAGCAAGACTGGGGCCTCTTCACCCTCACCCGCTTGTGGAGAACTTCAGAGCCTTAAAGGGCTGAACCCTGTGGCCAGGTAAAAGGTAAAGGGGCCCCTGACCATTAGGTCCAGTCGTGGCCGACTCTGGGGTTGCGACGCTCATCTCGCTTTATTGGCCGAGGGAGCCGGCGTACAGCTTCCGGGTCATGTGGCCAGCATGACTAAGCCACTTCTGGCGAACCAGAGCAGCGCACGGAAACGCCGTTTACCTTCCCGCCAGAGTGGTACCTATTTATCTACTTGCACTTTGACATGCTTTTGAACTGCTAGGTTGGCAGGAGAAGGGACCGAGCAATGGGAGCTCACCCTGTGATGTACTGCGGGAGGCATCTCATTCCTCAGGCTCAGGGGAAGGTGCCTGTGAGGGTCCAGGTTCTGGTGGTCTGCAAGGTTCTGGGTGCTCCCATCCAACATCCTCAGGTGCAGTGGGTATTCTGATCCTCAGCAGGTCAATTCAGAGATCCAGCTTCTTAGCTGCCACATCTACAGCAGCGTTTTTCAAACTCGGGTCGCAAGCTGTTGGACTACAACTCCCATCATGCCTAGCTAGCAGGACAAATGGTCAGGGATGATGGGAATTTAAAAGGCTGCTTTAAAGAGATGGGGCTGATAATGTTATGTATAGCGTTCCTACCCTGTATTTTAGCTAGAAAGGCTGTCAAAGCAGCTTAAAAAGGTCTGTGACTGGATTGTAGCCTACTGTACAAAAAGTAGAATCGGATCCATTTTCTGCCCACTTTTTGTTCTGGCTCTGACCCCCACAGCCATGTGGCCCCCAGAAAGCTTCCTATGAAGAAATGAGGTCCTTGCAGTGAATAGGATGCCTGGCCTCTGCTACAAAGGATCCAGGCATTTGTCCCGTTTGAAAAACACTTTCCAACATACATGTATGTGGGCGTTCTTAGTATGAGCACCCATGGTTTTCTTTTTTGTCATTCCTAACGAAATTCCAGCTTCTGTTTTTTCTTGGCTCGAAGGTCTCTGCTGAGTCAGGTCTTTTTTTAGAGCTTTGGCTGATTACGACTTGTGTCAATATTTACTTAGCGCCTGTCCGATTGTGTGCCTTTCCCATTTCTCCTTTTTGATCTATAATTTCCAAGAACAGAATGCTAAAATAGAGTGTTCTGTGTCTGTGTGTCCATGTGTGTGTGTGTGTGTGTGTGTGTGTGCACTTGGGGAGAATCTAAGTTATATAGAGGAGAAATATAGGCTGTGTGTGCGCGCGCATGTGTGAAGGGTTGAAAAGCCCAGCGCTCAGGACAAGGGTGTTCCCCGCATACCCATCTGCCTTTTCTCTTGGGGCTCCATTCTTTCCCAAATGTGTCCAAGCATTTTTCTCCAGTCGGACAATGTTTAAAGAGCTTTATCCAAGCAAATAGAGAACACTGTGGCTCTATATCCTGGACTGGGCCTTGTTCTCCTTTGCCAGGTACTGCTCATTATCAACAAATAATTTTGCCCCAGCCTTGCAAATGCTTCAACCAGGAGAGGGGGGACTTTTTTTCAGCCCAAGGGCCACATTCACTCACGGGAAACCTTCTGGGAGCCACATTGATCACTACAGCACACAGAAAAGGACCTTTGGCAAAGTCCAGAGGGGGAAAAAAAAGAAATCTTGACAACTCTTTACTGAGCAAACTGAATGAAAACAGTGTATAATTTGATGAGAAAGGAACAGAGAGTGTTTTGTTTTTCTTAGCCCAGGCTTTACACATAGCTGGAAGGCATGCAACAGAAACATACAGAGGAAAAACTTCCTCAGAACTATGCAGCTAATCGGAACTCATGCTACCACAGTGAAGATCAAGCCACTCTCTGCCTGGCTGCCAAGCAACACCTCCACAATACATCCTTGGTTGGCATGATTTAATATTAACAGAAATAACCCTTAAATTGCCCATTGAATGATCCCTACTGTTGGACTTCCATCAAGGACAAGTGGGGTTATGGCTTGGAATAAAGAGGAAGTCTCCCCCCCCTCCATGCCATTTTGAATAGGTGCAAGATTCTACACTAGGGTGTTTCTGTAGTTTGGATTTAACACAGTCCTCCTCTCTTCACCCTGGAACTTGCAGCTTCCAAATGGGAAGCTAAGCTCCAGTTCCCAACACTCTGCAGAGTGCAGGTCCCCCTATCAGCAGACAGCATTCTTGGGTAGCTTCTAGTTCCCAGGTGGCAGTGACACCTGCCCTGGGATGGGCAAAGGGACTTGAGTCAAAGGGCTGAATCTGGGAGCTCCCCACCATGTCAGCTTTCCGCAATACTCCTCCTCCTGGTGTAGCATGGCTCCAGGATGTTGTAGAGAAACCAGTTTCAGCCTGGAAGGCTGCTCAAAAAGGAGCGTGGCTTTCAGGGTGAAAAAGTTCCCCCACCTTTGCCGTAAGTTGGCAGCTTGGTGCTGGAGGTCTCAGCTGACGCCTTGAATTCTCGGCCAAAGAAGCAATGGTTAGCCTCCAGTTTGGGAAACTGTAGCTTCTTTACAGATCTAGCTCCAACCATAAGCAAAACAGACAGGTCCCCTTCATGGAAGGGCCATAGCCCAGTGCTTTGTTTGCAGAAGGTCCCATGTTCAAACCCCAGCATCTCCAAGGAAAAACTAGGAGGTGGCAGAATTGGGGGCAGAAAGGAAGGCCTCTGTCTTGGAAAGCTACAACCAGTCAGATTAGATAACACAGTGTTAGATGTCCCATAGTGTGACACCTCCTTCTATCCTCCCTATAGACTGGGTCATCAGGGTTATTCCTCTGTGCAAGAGCTGGCCATCAAGGAGAGCCAAGGGCCCATCTAGTGGCCAGTCACATGCTTCTGGGAATCCTACAATCAGCGCGTGAGGGCAATAGCCCTTTCCTGTTTTAGTGTTGCAGCAAGCGCTAAAATCCAGGCTGTGTCACCAATGCAAACGTAATGGTATTCCTAAACCGGTGATGGACTGGTTAAAAGCAGCTTGTCCCTAGACTGCTGGACAAGCGTCAAGGCGGTTGCTGCTGTATTGCTACATTAGCAGCAGGCGGGGAAATGCAAAGAGCAGAACTTGCCTGAGGTGGCTGGGCGGACCTTTGCCTCCCCAGACGTTCACCAGCAAGCATGAGGATGAACAAAGGTAAGGGGAGAATGTTGTGTTTTCCAACAATTCCTTTCTGTGTGTTTCTTTAGAGCTGTGGAAGGGAGGTCTCCAAATGAGTGCAAGTCAGCCTCCCTGCCTCCTCCTCCTCCCCAGCTTGGAAGAGCAGGTGGGCTGTTGTGATGAGCGAGAGAATCAAAATGATCAAGGGGCTCGAGGGGCGTCTGTAACAATCTGGGACTTTTTAGTTTGGCAGACAAAGTAAGGAACGGTATGAGAAAGGTGTACAAAGGTGTATGAGAAAGGTATGTGGAGAAAATGGAGAGAGAAACGTTTTTCTGCCTCTCTCGTAATGCTAGAATTCGGGAATGTTCAGCGGAGTTGAACGGTTGGGAGGTTCAGACAGACAAAGTCCTTCTTTGCACAGCACACAGTTAGACTGTGAAATTTGCTCCTACAGGATGCAGGGATGGCCAGCAAATTGGATGGCTTTAAAATAAGTCTAGACAAATTTATGGAGGAGATGGCTGTCACTGGCTACTACTGGAGGAAGTATGCCTCTGAGTGCTGGTTGCTGGAAATCAGAAAGAGAGCAAGCGAGAGCGGGAAGGAGAACTTTTGTGCTCAGGTTCTGCTTTTGGGCTTCTGATAAGGGTTTCGTTGACCCCTAGACTAGATGGATGCTGGACTAGGTGGGCCTTAGTTCTGATCCGGAAGGGTTCTTCTTCTTTCCTTATGACTGGTCATCCTAACACACAGAGAAATAGCAGCTGATGACCTAAGGATAGAAGGAACTCTCTCTTTGAGGTGAACCACATAGGCCTTTGGCTCTGAATCACCTGTATTCAAATCTTGTGATATACCCACAAGAATGTAAGAAAATCCCTTCTGGATCTAACCCAAGGCCCATCTAGACCAGTTTCCTGTTCTCACGGTTGCCAACCAGATTTCTAAGGGAAGCCTCCAAGCAGTACCTGAGGGTGGCAGCAGTCTCCCCAGTTTAGATTCCCAGCAGCTGGCATTCAGAAGCACCAGGCTGCCCCAAGGCATTTTGGCACCTGAGGCAAACCACAACATGCCACTCCCCACCAGGGAAGAAGGGGTGAGTGAAGATCTACACCTGGGGAAATCAAATCACCTGATGGCTGCAGGAGAATCAAAGGATGTTGCTGGAGGGAAAGAAGCCACACTCAGGGCTGTCCAATGATTTTTTGGGGTGTTACACCAGCACAGCTTGCTTTTTCCCTGGTTTGAGAGCTTCTGTCACTATCTGTCCCACAGGATCAGTGTTGGCGTTGACTCTCATTTGGCTGTTGGCAGCGAGGTCTCAGCCCCTCGAAATGGGGGCCACCAACGAACAGGCCAGCCCCGAAAAGCAGAAGTGTCCCAGCCTGTGTGGTTGCAGTTACGACGAACGCAATGATGAGCTGAGTGTCTACTGCAGCTTGCGAAACCTCACCAGCCTTCCTGAAGACGTGCCCAGGGTCGTGAGGATGTTGTGGCTGGAGGGAAACAACTTCACTTCCTTGCCAGCTCTTGCTTTCAGGAACCTCTCCAGCCTGGAATTCCTCAACCTTCAGGGCAGCCACCTGTCAAGCATCGAACAGCATGCCTTCCATGGTTTGGAGGAACTCTACTCCTTGCTCCTCCAACACAACCGGCTGAAGTCGCTGGCACCCAACATCTTCCTCCATCTGCAGAACCTGGTTTCCCTGCATCTCAACAACAACCAGTTTAGCAAGATTGAGGAAGGCGTGTTTGCTGGGCTCTCCAATCTCTGGTACTTGAACCTCGGATGGAACTCCCTGGTGGTCCTGCCGGACAAAGTGTTTCACGATCTACCCAACCTGCGGGAACTGATCCTGGCTGGGAACAAGCTCCACTATCTCCAGCACCAGCTCTTCTACAGCCTCAGTGAGTTGAAAGAGCTGGACCTGAGTGGGAATTCCCTGAAGGGCATCAAGGGCAACATCTTCACGAAGCTGCAGAAGCTGCAGAAGCTTTACCTCAGTCAGAACCAAATCAATGCCATCGCCCCACGGGCTTTCATGGGCATGAAGTCTCTGCGATGGTTAGACTTGTCCCACAACCGCCTCACCATGCTTTTTGAAGACACGTTTGCAGGCCTTTCAAGCCTGCATGTGTTGCGCCTCTCCAACAATTCCATTGCCAGTCTGAGGCCAAGGACCTTCAAAGACCTCCAGTACTTGGAGGAGCTGCAGCTGGGGAACAACAAGCTCAGAAGCCTGCCGGAAAGGGCCTTCGACAAGCTGAGTCAACTGGAGGTTCTCACACTCAACAACAACCATATCCAAGAGATCAGGGCTGGGGCTTTCCTTGGTCTTTCCAACATGGCTGTGATGAACCTCTCTGGGAACTGCCTTAAGACCCTCCCAGATTTTACCTTCAGGGGACTCAGCCAGCTGAACAGCCTCCACTTGGAAAACAGCTGCCTCAGCAGGATAAGGCCACAGATGTTCTCCGACCTTTCCAGCCTCCGGAGGCTCTTCTTGAGACACAACGCCATCTCAGAAATGGAGGACCACAGCCTGAGCGATTTGCATGAGCTCCTTGATCTGGACCTCAGGCACAACCAGCTGAGCAGCCTCTCCCCAAACCAGTTTGCAGGCCTCCGGAACTTAGAGTACCTCCTCCTGTCCTCCAACCAACTGCTAGACATCTCTCCTGAAGCCTTCACTCCACTTCTGCGCCTCTCCTGGCTTGACCTCTCCAGCAACTGTTTACAGGCCCTGGAGAGTGACATCTTCCGCTCCTTCCCCAGGCTGGGATATCTGAACATCGGGAACAATTCACTCAGAACCTTCTCGGTGGATTGGCTGAGCCCTTCGCTCGTCCAACTGTGGCTGGAAGGGAACAAGTGGCAATGCAACTGCTCTCTGAAAGGTCTTAGAAACTTTGCCCTGCAGCACCCCAGTGTTGTCTTGCGGTACACACAGTCCATCACAGAAGGAGATGCTCCTGTATATACTTATAACAACATCACTTGCCTTAGCCCTGGGGAGGTAGCAGGACTTGATCTTCGGGACATCCAAGACACCCATTTTGCCGATTGCTAAATACTGGTACTTTTTACTTGGTTTCCCCTGCCCCCCCAAAAAAGCGCTTTCTGTATAGTTGGTGTCAGCATGCTCTTCTGGACCCCATGATTTGACTAAATGCATCTCTTGCAGGGGTGGCCCTCAGCCTGATTTTATACGGCCCTTGGGCCTTTGCAAGCGATCAATGAAGACTCCTGGCAAGAGAGGACTGTCCTTCCACTGGTGGGAAGAGAAGAGAGGGAGGTGACAGAAAGAAAGAAAAGAGGGTGGCTCCATTTTAACTCTTTCCTTTCTCCACTACCAGTTTTGGCCCCACTCACAGCGGCCCCTAATGGATTGCCCCAAGGGAAGGCGTCCCTCAACAGAAAAAGGTTGCTCAATGCTCATCCCTGATCTATTGGGAAAGGGGGGGTACAGTCCCACATCTGTGCCTTTCAACACCCCCTTTCCCCTTACTTTCTAGACACGCTATCCCCTGGAAGGGGCAGCCTGTGGGGCGGGTGGGAAGATTTTTATAAGGTTTCCATTTCAGCAGGCAGTCTCAGGTGTGGGTGGGTGTGTTTCCTCCCCCAGCACTATTAGGACAGTTACAGGTAGGTAGCTGTGTTGGTCTGCCGTAGTCAAAACAAAATTTAAAAAATGCATTCCAAACCAACTAAGCTTGTTATTGGTATGAGCTTTCGTGGGCATGCTTCTTGGTATCTGAAGAAGTGTGCATGCCCCCGAAAGCTCATACCAATAACAAACTTAGTTGGTCTCTAAGGTGCTACTGGAAGGAATTTTTTTTATTTTGCTTCGACTATTAGGACATTTATCCTCCTCTGGCACCTTCAGAACTGCACTCCTGACCACAAGAGCCTGACACAATGTACTTGGCATGCTCAATTCCAAGTTGAGCAACCAAACGGGTTCAGCAGATGCAGGAAACGCCACGATGTGGCAGGTGCTCCATGTGGCAATATATACCCATTAGGCTTGGCACCAGCAGGTGTCACCCTTGGGCAATTGCCAGGGCCCTGAGGTCTTAGCAGGGCCCACTTCTGATATTGCCTGCCCTGGGTCCCTAATAATGATCACTGCAGAGTCTCTAGTGTTCAGATATTGGAGCCTGCAATGTAGTACTGCTTTGGGGCGTCCTGTGGAATTGAAATGGTGCCTCTCAGCCCCACAAGGGGTGCCACCTGGTGCTGGTCAAAGCACGATTGCAACCTGCTGCTGTTTTTGCTGACAGGTACGCATGTCAGGGGGAGGCTCCGATGCAGGAGCAAGATCCAATACATATAGAAATGTAGGAAGCTGCCTTACCCTGAACCCAGACCATTAGCCCATCTAGCTCAGTATTGTCCACACTGACTGGCAGCAGCTCTCCACAGAGTTCCAGGCAGGGGTCTGGAGATGCCAGAGGTTGGACCCAAGACCTTCTGCATGCATAGCAGATGCTCTGTGACTGTGCTAGGATGGATATGGTGTCAAAATCCCCATGGGAGCTTTTTGGCAGCTTCCCCATGGATGCCACATACTCTTATAAACTGCAACAGGTTAATAAACTTTCAGCTATGGCAGAGCCTTTTGGTTTTTCTGATGATGCTTTGTCTAAATAGGAACCACGAGATATGAGCCATGGCTGTAATGTAGGTAAGTAGATAAAACAGAGCTTCTTTGAAACTTCTTGTGCCTGAAGAAACTAAATCAATGAGTAACACCAACAACATAAATACTGTGTTGTAAAAATGCAGAGGCCAATCACAATTCATTTCTCCATCTCACCCAGGCAGAATCTCTGGAGAGAAAGCAAAAGGCACATGAAAGATTGTCACATTATGTTCAGACATCTCATTCAATTGGTGTGAATTCTGTTTACGAATACACAATCTGTAGGCAGTATGACTCTGAAGGCCAGTTGTTGGGAACTGCAAGTGGGAAGAGTGCACTCAGGTCCTGCTTATAGAATTGCAGAGTCGGAAGGGACCCTGGGGGTCATCTAGTCCAACCCCCCCACAATCTTTTGCCCAACATGGTGCTCAAACCCACGACCCTGAGTGCTTGTGGGCTTTCCAGTGGGGGAGCTGGTTGGCCCCTGTAAGAACAGGATGTTGGGCTAGATGGGCCTTTGGCCTGATCCAGCAGGGCTCTTACGTTCTTAACGGAGCTTGCAGATAACTTCCTTCTGGATTTGCATCCAGAGAGGCATAGATTCCCCTCCCTTAGATCAGCCACATTTTTGCAACAGCCTTTAAACAAGAAAATCGTGACCTCAAGCAGATGCTGACCATGGGACCCTCCTCTCCAGGCAGACATGCTATCACCTCAATTGCACTGGACAGATGCAATAAAATGTTTAGTGCTTGGGAACCAGTCATGGCCAATCAAAATTCAGAAGATTTTTTATTTTTTTATCTCATTGACCTACAGTTCTAATCTGTTAGATGATACCATTCTAGATAGTCTAAGAAGTGCTGGTTGTGGAATTTCTGCTCTGGGGAATTTGTGGCTATCAAAATTGTGCAATTAAGATTTTATTTTTTCTGGTTGAGACTGCCGATTGATCTTATTGATTCAGAGACTGGAAATATCTCACACCTAATAGTGAACTCGGATGATGAGCGTTGACAGAAATAAAGCTAAAACAGGCCTCACTGAGTCATGAGTATCTGCCTACTTATAGGAGCCCCAAGATTTGCAAAAGTACAGGGGGGGGATGCTTAAAATAAATACATCTCCAACAAAAAAGAAGCAGAAGCAGCTCAATCACCATGGAATATTGAATATCAGTTGTAAAGTCAGGAGAGGAAAATAACAATAAATATCTCATTGACCTGCAGTTATAATCTGTTATTGATTATGTCATTCGAAATAGTCCAAGAAGTACTGGTTGTGGAATTCTGCTCTGGGGAATTGTAGTTATAAAAATTGTGCAATTAGATTTTATTTTTTTCTGGTTGAGATTGCTGATTGATCTAAAATAAAGTCAGGAGAGTAAAATAACAATCAAGTGGAGAGAGGAAGATTGGATTGCCCTACCAGGTGGTTGGAATTTGGGAGCCCAATGTACTAAAGGGAACAAGTGTAGAGATCCCCAAACTTGGACCTATACAGATGCAACATGTGGGAGGTGAGAATGGTGCAGAGCAGGTGAGGGCCCTTGGAGCTTCTTCATTAGCCCAGCAACCTTTCCTGCTCACCCATCTACTAAGGCTTGGGGATAAAAATCCCTCCGATTGGAGCATGGCATGTGTGCATAAAGGATTGTGCGGTGGCCACCCCCTCGCTACCAGCTCTGGCCAAGCTCACTTGAGCCACACTCCCTGCCGGTGATCGGTCCCTGGATGTTTAGCAACAAGGTAACGCAGAACTTCAGGCAGCTGCTGAAATTATGGCACAAAAGTATGGGGGACCCTTATTTTATACGTTATTCTAAATAATATAGATTGACTGCTCAGAAAAATCTCTAAACGATGCATCTCTAAGCAGCAACAGCGTATTCCCTAACTCCCATCACTTGACAACCCCTAATTTTAGGCAAATGGCAGGACCTACAAATCCAAATTGTGTTGGACACATACACACAAAAGCTAAGGCTGCTGGGGACCCCCAGTGCCATCTGCCCCCCCCACTAATGCAAGCACTGATATAGACAGGGTTCTTTGGGTCCCCTCATATGCTGCCAGACACCAGGGATGATGGGAGTTGTAGTCTGATGCTGGCCTCAACTAGAGCCAGGGCCTTCTCGGCTGCGGCTCCAATCTGGTGGAACGCTCTGTCACAAGAGACTAGGGCCCTGCGGGACCTGACATCTTTCCGCAGGGCCTGCAAGACAGAGTTGTTCCACCAGGCCTTTGGTCAGGGCACAGCCTGACTCCCTCCTCTGGCAACCTGCACAAAATCTTGCTTAACCAGTTGCCATTAATTTGATTTCAATTGATTTTTATAATGAAATATTTTTAGAATGTTCAATTATCTGATTGTTTGATTGTTTTGATTGTTGTTAGCCGCCCTGAGCCCGGCTTCGGCTGGGGAGGGCGGGATACAAATAAAATTTATTATTATTATTATTATTATTATTATTATTATTAGTCCACCACGTTTGGGCTGATGGGGCAAGACAACTCAGCTCTAAAACAAATAATGGGCATGCATGTTTTTTTAAAAAAGCACACAGATGTCTTGACTGCAGCAAATATGATTTATTGGATGTGGGTTGCCCAAGATGACCGACTCACAACTGAATTCTGCAGAGCAGTCAAGGAACTGGTGGCGGAGGCTTTCGCAAGGACTGCTGCATCGCACAGCACATGCTGAACTGAGTTCACAAGGTGGAAGGCAGGGAACGCTAGAGTGCCAGCGCCCTGCTGGTACTTCTCTGCTCTTTGGGTGTGTGTAAACTTCTCATTTGTCCTGCCTGAGGAAGGGAGCAGGAACACCATCTGGTCGAGATCCTAGCCTTCGAAAAACTGAACAAAGGGCTAAAAACAAACCCACCAATGGGTGGACCACTTCAAAGCAGACACTGCAGTCACTCATACGGAAGGCAAACGCTGTTGCAGACAAGGCGCTGTGTTCTGCCCAAATCCAGCCCCTCTGAGTCCGTCGCTTTCCGAAAAGCCTTCCCCCACCCTGTTGAGCCTTCTCAAAATCCGCCCCGTTTCTTGGCCAGCTTCTCTTGGTGCGGCGAGGAAGATGCTGGATGCCAATCGATTCCAGCCTCTGCTTCCGTTTCAGGAGCTGCAAGCGGATGCCCCAGCCAAAATCTGCCGGGCGATGTCGGCGAGCGCAGGGAACGCCAGGCTCTTGGGAAATTCCTGGAGGAAGTCTCTGCCTTGTTCCAAGCTCTGGCTGAGCTGGGGGTCCAGGGGCACACACCCTGTGCAAGAAGGTGGGGTTGCAAGAAGGCAGGAGAGGTTTAAGAGGGAGAGAAGGTGAAAAGAGGAAAGACGGGCAGGCTCTCCCATCTCCCATCCTACCTGACAACAGCTGTACAGTGGTGCCCCGCAAGACGAAATTAATCCGTTCCGTGAGTCTCTTCATCTTGCAGTTTTTTCGTCTTGCGAAGCACGGCTATTAGCGGCTTAGCGGCTATTAGCGGCTTAGCGGCTATTAAGGGCTTAGCGGCTTTAAGAACAAGGAAACAAACTCGCAAGACGTTTCGTCTTGTGAAGCAAGCCCATAGGGAAATTTGTCTTACGGAACGATTCAAAAAACTGAAAACTCTTTCGTCTTGCGCGTTTTTCGTCTTGCGAGGCATTTGTCTTGCGAGGTACCACTGTATACTGACCAGCAATGAAGCTCTAAGTACAGGGATGGGGAGCTTGTGGGCCCTTCAAAGGCTGTGGGGTTACACCTCCCATGATCCCTGACCAAGCTCCATGCTGGCTTGGGCTGATGGGAGTCCAGCGACAAATGGGTCACAGGTTCCCTGTCCCAGCTGCTCCTGCGGTTGTATCCAGCTAAGAGATCAATTTCTTTTCTAGAGGGTGAAAGTCGAGACTAAAACTGTGAAAGATTCTGCTGCTACAGTGGGAGAGGAAGCCCCTTTGCAGAGGACGTGAGTCATCTGGCACAGGGCTCAGCAGCCATTTCTGACCCTTTGAATCACTGTGAGTTCGTACTGAATTGAAATTAATTCTTTGATTAATTTGTTTTGTGGTGGTGTGGTTTGTTTTTTTTTTGCCTTATGGAGTTGTTGAGATGATTATAAACACTGTAATGTTTGCTAAGTTTAATGTTACTGTCATTTGCTAATTTTAATGTTATTGTCATCATTGTGACCTGCTTTGAGCTCAATGTGGTTGCAGGAGAAGCAGAATTTGAGTATTCAATCATCAACACAGTTTTTCCAGAGCAGTTCCTCTAGGTGCCTCCTCTAACTGACTCCATCTATTGCAACTCTGACCTCCTTTGCTTTGGATCTGTCCCCCTGTCAAGATCCAAACTGACACAGCC
This sequence comes from Podarcis melisellensis, assembly GCF_964234715.1. Lineage (NCBI taxonomy): Eukaryota > Metazoa > Chordata > Lepidosauria > Squamata > Lacertidae > Podarcis > Podarcis melisellensis. Next base: position 15,718,249 of record NC_138546.1, on the reverse strand, counting down.
TTAGGGCCGGGATATTTCTTAACCGTATTTAAAGTGTTATGTGGATATCAAAGTCACAAGAAAACAATCGTCACAACTTTTAATGCTCTCCTTGAGGGTATTCCGGATAAACTCACCTAGGAATGGGACGTCGGCATGCTTGGCCAACTCCTGTCCACCTCCTTTGGAAAAGACATTGGTACATTCCTAGAACAGAAGAGGAAGCTTAGAGGAAAAGTGGGAATAAAATTCTGGAGGAAAGGCGGGGTGTAAATAAATCAATTCATATAAATACAGTGATACCTCTAGTTGCAGACACAATCCGTTCTGGGGTGCCATTCACACCCTGAAAAGTCTGCAACTAGAGTGGCACTTCTGCGCAAGCGGCGAAACCTGGAAGAATACACTTCTGGGTTTGCCGCGTCCACAAGCTGAAAAGAAGCAACATGAACCTAACGCAACACGAGGTATGACTGTACGTATTTATATACCACTATGTCATAAAAACAGCAAAGCAGTTTACAATAATATCTGTTGTAATCTATATAATATTTACAATAATCTCTATTTAAAATAAAAATGTGAAAATTTAAAATCAGAGACAATCAATTAACTATTATGGAAATATTTTTTTCTTAATTTGCCTGGCAGCATAGGAAAGAGGCATTTAAACAGAAGGCAGAACCAGAGAGCACCTACTGACTCTCTATGGGCAGAGTATCCCATAGGATTGGACCGATAACATGAAAGGTTGTTTTGTGTTGATGCCAAATGAGCGTCACCACCTCAGGGGACAACCAAGGATGCTTCTGCAGATGCTCTCAGTGGCAAGCTGGGTGAAAAGCCAGTCCCTAAGGTACCCTGGACCCAAGCTGCTCAGGGCTTTGTAAATTAACACAAGGAACTTGAACCTGGCTTGGTAGCAGATGGGCAGTCAGTGCTGATGTTTTTAGCAATGTTGTCTGCCAGCTGTCCCCATGAGAGTTCTGGCCACTACATTCAGCACCACGCGGTAACTTCTCAACCAAGCCCAAGGGCAGCCCCACATGAGCGCATTGCAGTAATCCAGTCTGAAGGTTACTAATGCAAGGAACTACAGCTGTCGAGCTATCAGGTATATGTGAATGCCCTCAACTCACTCTCCCTGTCCTGAGTACCCCTTTCTTATTGGGGCAGCCTAACCCAAGACATTTCCCGCCTTCTGGTCAAAAGGAAGGGAAAGAGGAGGGAAGAATGTTCTCTGCTGTGGTGCCAAGCATTTTTCCCTCTCTAATGCTCCCTTCCTCTTAATGCTATGCTCCTGATGAAGATCCCCACACTCAAAGCTTCTCTTGATACCAGGAACGTCTAAAGGATGCTATCTGAGCAACAGAAGCTTCCCACTTGGGCAAAAATGCAGGAGGAATTTCCTTTAGGATCACAGTATTGGGAGTCTTGACTGGTTTTCCACCCTGCACCTGGTATTTACTTTCCAAAAAGAAAAAGACACACGAAATGTCAGCTTTATCTCTCACAAATATCATGCCATAAGGTTTGGCCATTAGCAATTATTCCCCTTGGGAAAGCAGAAATGCTTGGAGAAGCTCCACCAGAGGACACAACCCTAAACTTGCACCTGCGATCAGGTTTTTAAAAATTCACTCCAATGGCCACCAATCTCAGCTCTTCATAAATTTGCGCACGCTGAGCTTAACCCAGCCTCTTACCAAACAGTGTGGGCAGACGAAGCCGCTCATGTTCTCCACGATCCCAAGAACCCGTAAGCCTGTCTTCTTGCAGAAGGTCAGCTCTCGCCTCACGTCCCCCACAGAAACAGCCTGAAGAAAGAAGACAATCTTGAGTAATATGGTGGTAATAGGGTGGCAGCAGGAAGCAAAGCTGAGCAATAGGCAAACAGGTCTGGCAAAGTGAGCAACCTTTTCAGCGGCCACAAATGTGTTATTTTCAAAGCAAATCTCAAAACTGTAGAGAATTTTCATATGATACTGGCAGCTGCCTGGTACCAAGTCGAGCTGCATTGGTTCTTTGATCCAAAGCTGTCAAATGCACCAGCGACTGTTTAGCAGCAATTTCCTTGGAAGCTGAAAGTTGAGTTGGATGCATGGTTGGTTTGGACACAGGAATCTGCCTTATGCACGCAGGTCCTTCTAGCTCAGTATTGTCCGCTCTGACTGGCAGCAACTCTCTAGGGTTTCAGGAAAGTGTCTCTTCCGGTTCTACCGGATGCCATGGAATAGACCTGGGACCTTCTGCACACAGAGCAAATGCTGTACTACCGTGCTGCAATGGATGTGGTTGTCAAACCTTATGTTTTAAGAAACTAATAGCTGTGTTGTCATGATGGACAGGTAGTTTATAACTAATCTATGCAACAGATGCTGAGTACTGTATTGTACAAGCCAACTGTAGCGCAGGGGAGAAACTTTAGCCAAAAACATCTCTTGTGGCTATAAGAGCACCCCCTGGTGTCTATACACGGCTACAGAAATTGTCTTTGAGAAATTACACCTAGAGCACACTGATTTCCCCCCCTATATAAAATGATTAAAGCCAATATTTTCAGGGTCCTCAAATAAAATTTCCAGTATCCTGCAGTGCCAGGATGCTAGTTTGTGTTCATCTGAAAGTCTTGGTGATTTGATGTCCCCAGCAGAATGCTGAAGGGCAACTTTGGAGAGAATGGCCCAGAACCCCAAAAAGCAGTAACTGATGCTATAATCAGAAGCACCCCAAGCGACTTATGTTGGAAACTACCTGGAAGTATGTAACATGAGAAAATAGATAGCTAAGATGTGGAACCATAACATATTTTATGAGAACAGGACAATGGTTAAAAAAGGGGATAAATTTAGGGGGAAAGGGAATCATTTAGTGAATTTTAGAGACACAAATATCCAGTTTGCAATGAATGCTATGGCAAACCATGGTTTAGTGCAAACAGCCAATTGTGTGGGTTCCCGGAGTGAAGATCATAGGCACAGAGCAACCATTCCTGCCTCATCTCCTGGTCTTGCTGCCGCCCTGCTATATGGGGTCAAGTCATTGTTCAGCTTTTGGCTACAAGGAGCAGGGCAGCAGCAGGAGTGAGCGAGGAACTCGCCCCAGGAACTTGTACATTGGTTTGTTTGCACTAAGGCATGGTTTGGCTCATATTACATACAGAGTCAGTTTATTGACACCAAGCCCACATTTATACTTTATGATGAATTCAGAGAAATCATAGTGGAAGTTGGCATTTTCAATCTAGAGCTTTCAAAAAGCTACACATATAATGCATAAAGTTTATTTAGGTGCACCTTAAGTTTCAATTATAGGCACTTCCAGTTTAAAGATTTGTAGGTGTGTAATTACACACGTGTGTGTGTAGCTATTACTATTATAGTTGCTTTGTTCCTATTATTTGTCACTTTTGTACAGGTGCGTAATAGTTTAAAAATTGCAGGGAAACCGAAGAAATTTTAAAAGACAAGAAAAAGAGAGAAGTCATCTTTACCTGCGGTGTTGTAACAAGAATTGCCCCAAGAGGCTTATAAGGCCGAAGGGATTCTACGGTGGAGATATGCTCATCGGATGTGCCAGGGGGTGTATCCACAATCAAGAAGTCAAGTTCTCCCCAGGTGACATCGGAGACAAACTGCTTGATCAAAGCTATAAAGAAATATAGAATGGGAAAATATATTGGACTGCATCCAACTAAGTTCTACTGAGCAGCCCCACTGAAATGAATGAACCAGAGTTAGAATCATAGAGTTGGAAGAGACCACACGGGCCATCGAGTCCAACCCACTGCCAAGCAGGAAACACCATCAGAGCACTCCTGACATATGGTTGTCAAGCCTCTACTTAAAGACCTCCAAAGAAGGAGACTCCACCACACTCCTTGGCAGCAAATTCCACTGTCGAACAGCTCTTACTGTCAGGAAGTTCTTCCTAATGTTTAGGTGGAATCTTCTTTCTTGTAGTTTGGATCCATTGCTCCGTGTCCGCTTCTCTGGAGCAGCAGAAAACAACCTTTCTCCCTCCTCTATGTGACATCCTTTTATATATTTGAACATGGCTATCATATCACCCCTTAACCTCCTCTTCTCCGGGCTAAACATGCCCAGCTCCCTTAGCCGTTCCTCATAAGGCATCGTTTCCAGGCCTTTGACCATTTTGGTTGCCCTCCTCTGGACACGTTCCAGTTTGTCAGTGTCCTTCTTGAACTGTGGTGCCCAGAGTTAATCATGTCCGTTCATTTCAATGGATCTGCTCCAAGTAGAACTTAGCGTTGGAGGACCCACACAGACACAATTCACACAATAACCCCGTGGTGACAGGGGCAGGTCCCCCACATACCCCTGTCCTGGATGAAGACAGGAAATGGGTGGAGGCGATGGGGGCGTGGCCAAAGACTGGTCTGCCTTAGGTCACATTAAAGCAGCGTAACCCTCCATATCGTCTGCTCACATCTTCCGGTGACATTGCTATCTGCAGACCCCGTCCAGACAAACATGCCCAAATCTAAAGATCTTCCAAAGATGCGCTTATTTATGTCCCACCGATATCAGAGGCTCGTTTGCACAGGACAGGAGGAGACTTGAGAGAAGGCCTCTTAATGGCTGTGTTCAAACTCTGGAACTCCCTTGCAACGGAGAACTAACAATCCCTTTTTAAAAACCGACCTGCAATTTAATCAAGTTTCCTTTGTTGATACTTGTTTTAAATTGGCAGCTGTGATGTTGTTGTTTCTAATTGACTGTTTTTCCCTGCTCTTATTTTGTTTTGTCGCCGCTTCTTGATTATGGTTGAGAGCTGCCCCTGGGGTGCCGTGCAGAAAGGCGAGGACTAAATAGCATCTATTTTCTGAGCACATGGCCCCAAGCAGGGATTTCGAAGGGATTCAGAAGGACGGTGGTGACACTCATTTAGAGTCACCCAAGTCACTTGCCACCCATGTAGACCCTGTGCTAGTCCTCTGTCCTCCCGCAGGAGCTGGGAGCTGCCGGCTGGATGCACAGAACAAGAGGTCATGAAGGAAAAACAACACGGCAAAACTGTACCTCCCAGTGCATGTTCAGAGTGTGAAGAGCTAACTTGGAGCACTGTTGCCCAGAGGAGATTCTTACTCATTGCAGCCGGCACACTTGGAAACAGGGACGTGTGCTACCCATTTGCAAATAGGTCACTTGCTTTGCTGCCCGGGGGGCGGGAGGGGGGACAATAAACCTCCAGGCAACTGAGTTCAAAAGGTGGTTGTCCCCAAGACCGACTGGCTTAGGCCAAATATCACTAACAGGAGCACGCAGGTAAGTAAACATTTGTATCTTCCATACCATTTTTCTTTGGTCCTCTCCATATTACGGCATCGTCTGGCTTTTCCAGAAGGAAGCCAATGGACATGACGGCAATGCTTTTGTCTTGGCCAACAAAGACCGGTACCCAGCCACCGTCGCACTGGTGAACATCTTGGTCCTGCACATTGAGCATGCGCGGGATGCTGGGGCCACAGAGGTCTACGTCCAGGATCCCGACCTGCATTTGGAAGACAAATGGGGAGGCCCTGTTCAGTAAAAAACCCCAAAAACTAACCCCCCAAAAACAACTTGCAAGCCCAGCGTATAAAACCTTTCTCTGGACATGGCACAGCAGGCCAAGGAAAGGTAGGTGAAAGCTGCAGGAGGGGATAAAGTTGAATTCTATCACTGTAACATTCTGCAATGGTAGGCAATCAAGTCCTTCAGCGTAGCAGCACTGATGACCAGGAAGGGGGTGATTTGCCTCCATATCAGGGTGCTGGCCTGGGATGCAAACTGCTCTGCCTACCTCACAACTCTTACCTACTTTAATCCCCCTAACCTTGCGCCCTGATAAAAATTGGTGTGGTCTTGGAGGACTAAATTTTTTGCTTTTTGGGTGGGAAGGGGAGGCTGGATTAGGTCCCCGGGCTGGTGTGTGTGTTTGTGTGTTTACCTGCCCTGGCATTTAGAATGTGCAGATCAGATCAGTACAGCCATATGTAAAGGTAAAGGGACCCCTGACTGTTAGGTCCAGTTGTGGCCGACTCCGGGGTTGCGGCGCTCATCTCGCTTTATTGGCCGAGGGAGCCGGCGTACAGCTTCTGGGTCATGTGGCCAGCAGGACTAAGCTGCTTCTGGCAAACCAGGGCAGTGCACGGAAAAGCCATTTACCTTCCCGCCGGAGCGGTACCTATTTATCTACTTGCACTTTGACATGCTTTCAAACTGCTAGGTTGGCAGGAGCTGGGACCGAGCAACTGGAGCTCACCCCGTCGCGGGGATACGAACCGCCAACCTTCTGATCGGCAAGCCCTAGGCTCTGTGGTCTAACCCACAGAGCCATCCACGTCCCTTCCAGCCATATGTACCTACCTACATATGTACCTACATTTGCAAATATGTATGTTCCAGCCATACGTACCTACCTACAAAACCAGGAAATGGTGCTTGCTGGAAGCAGCCCATTAGTCAGCTGATCACCAGAAACCCCTCCTACCTCCCATTCCCATTGAGCCTCCTCCATTTCTGATGGGTCAACAGCCTTCTAGGCATCCATGACAGAGCGGTCCATGAATGGGCAGCACATTATAGGCTGGGGAAGGGGAACATCTGGATCTAGTGTCAGGAGGGAGAAAAATGTTTCCCTATTCACTTTTCTATGTAATGCATGATTTCATACACTTCATAGAGTCATAGAATTGTAGAGTTGGAAGGGCCCCTGTGGATCATCTAGTCCAGTCTTCTGCAATGCAGCTGTCCCATACAGGGATCAAACCTGCAACTATTATGCCACATCTTACCATGCCTCCCCAAACGTTGCAACCTTTTTCTCAAGGGTTCAGCTCCATCTCTTCTGAGCTCTTTCCCAAATGAGACCATGGGGAGGGGACCTGAACCTGGGACTACCCATGGACTGAACCTCTGATGTTTCACTGGGTTACAGTTCCACATGGAGGCCTTACCTGTCCTCACCATGAACTCTCTCCTTAGCCTCCTATCTCCCCGGATAGTCCTGGGCAAATTGATTTCCAAGCAGGCCATGTCAAGCCACAGGGGCCTCTGGGGAGGGAGCAAGTCAGACAGGGAGGGGAGTGAGAGGCAACGTGATGGAGGCGGAAATTTTCCATCATGGAATTTTATCCCACTGCTAGATTTTTCCACTTCCATATCTAAAAAACACAGTTTCGTAAACATTCATTAGTAACATAATGAATGGATACAAACTTGTAGGGTTTTGTAGACAGTTTCAGGGATATAATTAACTTTTCCCCCTCCAGGTGACTCTCCCTATGGAGCACCCAGGCCCATACAGTAAATTTAAATGCTTACCTCCTTTGGGTGTGTGTGTAAAAATTAATGTTAAACAGTGTTGCTGTCTGACTGTGCTAACAGCACTGCATAGGTGTTGGTATCGGAGTTGGTGTTCAAAATCTTCTAAGTGTGGATTTCAGCAACAATTTACCCACTGAAATTGTCCAGTGGTGTTTTTTTAAAAAAAACATATTTTTGTTAAAGGTTTCTTAGTTTACAAAAATACGTGTATGGTCTCTTTTTTCCCTTCAAGCTGCATTTTCTACATTTGTAGTGATACATTTGTTGTGATACAGTAGTGTTACACACAGTGTTAGGTTAGGAAGAAAAGAGGGGGAGAGGGGGGAATGGTGAGTGGGGTCGGGTGGCAATGTTTCTATTCTACTTAGTGCATGTGTGGGGTTTTGTGTCAGCGTCACTTATGTGGGTTGTCTTACTATTTTCTTGTATTTCCTTGGTGGTGAGAGAGGTTGGGGGTGGCCCAGGGTGTGGTTGGTTGTCTTTGGTTGGCTGTATTGAGATTTGCTTTTGTGTATGAGGGCGGTATGTGTGTGTGTGTGGTTTTTTGGATCAGGTTAGCCAGATTGATTCGTATGCTGTCAGTGGATTCTTGTTGCTGCGCCCAGTGTTTATTTGAGGACCCATGAAAGCCAGGGAGCAGTGACCCGAAGTCTGGAATGAATGAGAATGTAGCCCTGTCCACTCATTTCTTGTCTGACTTCATCCAGTTCCCAATGGCCCACCCAGGGAACTGACAGGAGTACAGCAGGCTCCCCCTGAAGCCCCCTCCCCATTGCCTAAACACCTGGAAGAATGAAGAGGTGAGCCATTGGGAACTCAATAGAAGGGGAGGGTCAAAAACCACAGCCTGGCCCATACCTCTCATGTAATGGGGACCTCATGAAGGGGAGCACCTGAAACCCTAAACCCACACAGTTAATCCCCTTTGTCTCTCTTCCTCCAACCTAAGTTTCCATTTACCAACTCTAATTCTGTTCTGTCTTCCAACTCCCTGACCCCATACTCCATGGGCTCTCCCACTTCCCTTCAAACATACAACATAAAGAGTGGATAAAATACCAGTAACACTGAGTCATTTCAATTGGGTAATTAACTCCCCGCACCCCAGTAAATACAGCTAATTTAATTTCTTAGCCTGGGGGGTGGGAACAAGCTCAAATTAACGTTACAGTTTTGAGGGCCTTCGTTTTTACTTCTTGAGATGTAAACAATGTTCACAAGCGTATAGTGCCGAGTGGTCATGTTCTTAGATATTTCTAGTTATTCCGAACCCCCCCCCCAAAACCCCCCAAAACTAAAACTAATTTGCATGTAAAGCTCCAGCTTTGTTAGACTACAATGTTTAGACCACATTAACTGCACTGAAATGATATAAATGAAATAAAGAAAACAATCCAGTGCTCTAACCACTATACCACATGGTACATACCTTTTTCCCAGTGTGATGCAGAGCCAAAGCCAGCTCTGTTGAGATGGTGCTTTTCCCTACGCCTCCTTTCCCTGATAGCACCAAGACAATGTGCTGGACCCCAGCCAGGTTACCTCCATCTGTAAGGGACAAGAGGACTAGGGTGAGGAAACAGTTATTGTTCTGTCTGATTTCCAATGTTCTGGTTGTAAGTGAGGTTTCTTATGTGCACAAAATGGCATCCGTCAGGCACAAAAGGAAGGTATTTGGCAGGTGAGGGAGGAGGGTGCGGAGGAACCCAAGTTTGCAAAAGTACAATTTATTTATTTTTTAAGGGGAAAATCCTAAGGTGTGAGAAATATGCAATACAGCCGATTGAGGACAGAGTGAGCTCTGTGGTCATTTATTTACTATCTGTTAAATTTGTTAGTGGCTTAGCCTTTCCCAAGGCAACTCAAAGCGACTTACAGCCAAGCAAACAACCCACACCCTGATACATTAAAACCAACATGGTTTCTCTATAAAATGCTTAGAAATGAACGCTGCAGGTTGCTTTAAAAATAAAGTGTGGATAGCCAGATGGGCGGGGTATAAATAACAACAACAACAACAACAACAACAACAACAACAATAACAACAACAATAATATTTAAAAAAAACAAAAGTAGGTCAAAAGAAAGAACAAGACAATAAACAAGCTCACCCCGTCGCGGGGATTCGAACCGCCGACCTTCTGATCGGCAAGTCCTAGGCTCTGTGGTTTAACCCCCAGCACCACCCGCATCCCTGGTTCCCAAAATATTTGAAGCCAAAATCTGTTATGATTTGCAAATTCATCAAAGCACCCAACACATTTTCCCCCATTTATATTAGCAATTCTCTCAATTCAGACCTCCACTTGCACTAGCTAGTTGTGGCATTTTGGCTTATGACAGTTGGAAGCCAAATTCCATAGTGATTAGAATTCCAGGACACCTCAGTCACTGGCTCCTGTAGTAACAAAGCCATCCAGGATGTCTCCCATTGTAAAATGTAAACACAGCCATTAAGTGATCATAGACTCGTGAGGCAAAAAGGTGAATAAGGATGGACAACTTGAGTCACCCAGGAATTTCCTGCACCTTCACACAGCCAGGCTGAGGGAACATCTTAATAAGGCTTAAGTTCCCCAACCGTATCAGAAGCAGAAGATACCTATCTCCTCAGCAGAGGATTTTGGACATTTAAAAGGATATTAAAAGATGGATACTGAGGAAGAGAATTCTTGGCACCCTGTGCGGGATCAAAGTCAATCGAAGCAACAAGATTCCCTGGAGATGGAGCCAACCATGACCTTGGCAGATGTCATTAGGAAGTCCACGAAAGGTAACAACGGGATGATCTTTCCCCCTTTCCTACTGCTAAAATGGCTATTAATATTAAAATATTAATATTTACTGAGAATGGCATGAGGTCATGTTGAATATTGGAAGCTTGCTTGTCAGCTGTCATCAACAGAGTGTGTGTTCTGGATGACATTTAGTTCTCTTACTGGTGAACAGACAAGAGAGAGGGAACATGGCTGTGGTAGCGATTGAGTAGCAAAGATCAATTTGCGCAAAGGGGCCTCCAAGCTACAAAATTAAGATGGCATCCCTCTATCTAATTTTTATCCAACTTTCCTTTAAGGAGCTATGGTGGGAAACATGATCCCTATATCTTTAAACACACACATACACAAAATATTACACAACGTATATTGTTATTTGTATACAGTACAATGCACATTATAAATCATCATGGTATAAAAATAGCACACACAGTGTTTTTATTTCTTTAAATGTTTTAACATTGTACACTGCCTTGATATCTTATGATATGGTGGTACAGAAATACTTTTATAAATATAATAAATAGGATTGTATCCAATGCTAGCCCTACTCAGAGCAGACCCACTGAAATGAATGGCCATGACCAACGTAGGTCCATTCATTTCATTTGGTCTACTTTTGAGTAGAACTTGGTTGGATACAACCCACAATCTAAGGCTTATTCTTATGGTTTCTTATATTAGTAATATAAAGATGTCAATAAATATCTGTACAATGCACCAGTAAATAATGCACAGGTAATTAAAAGGACAAGCTAATTATGAGTGGGTAATTAAAAGGACAAGATAATTATAGGTCCGTTCTTGAACTACTCATATACTAATATCACCTTCCTATCTTTTGTCAAATAATGTATTGATTAACTCTATAAATTTGTTTAGACTATTTCCTGACCTGAAATTCTTAATCCCTCAGTTACAAAACTCCAGCTATTAATCACCTCTTTGGTCTGTGCTTCCGCCTCAAACATACTGGTAGTTGTCTTGTCATATCTATTACCTATAATAGACTTCTCCCCTCACAACAGCTCTGTGAAGTAGGTTAGGCTGAAAGACATTGACTGGTCAAGATTTATCCAGTAACGTTTATAGCTGAACATGAATCTCCCAAGTCAGAGACTTAACACTCCAATCAATTAGGAGAATATAACTGTAAAAGTGAGTCGTTCCACACAAAAATAAGTCTTTTTTTACACTTTAGTTCTCTTAACTTTATGTAATGATGATAAGAGTGATATATAATATATACACAATTTCAATAATCCTTCAGTCTTGGAACTTAGGAAAGTATTATCCCCTTATTGCAGATGCAAAGACAATGAGAGAGTAGCTTGCCTAAGGCAACCTAAAGAGTTCATGGCAGATAGGGATGGAAACAGGAACTTCCTCATTCATCCCTGAGACTCTTAGTCTGCAAGTCTTATGTACACTTTCCTGGAAGCAAGCCTCAACAAACACCATAAAACATCTGAATAAATATGCATAGAATTGTACTGTCGGTCACTGTTACACTTAACCATATGATTAAAAAAATACTATCAAATGGCTAGTGTGTTAATACCCCCTTTCGAAAGCACAAACCAAATTTTATATAGCAAATGTAAAAAAGTCTACTGGGAAAGCTTGATTATTTAAATTTTATTTCTATATGCTTTATTTCACTATGACTAATAGTTATAAAACCCAAAAGCGGAAACTGATATAATGATAATTTTCACAGTATGTTATTTGTTGGGTTTTAGTTAAGTTGGGTTTTATTGATTAGCTCCCCCCCCCCCCAATCTCTCAACCTATTAGTTATCTAATGTCCATTTCTCATATTATATACCACAATGTCCTAAACTGAATTGATTTGGAATACTGTGCCCTGCATTTAATAGAATAATAGAACTATAGATGGAGCCAGAGTCAATGACAGGCAAGATCACCTAATTCCTCTTTGGTCCCCATCCTCCTCCCTGCTGAGTTCTACAATAGCAACATGGAGATCAAGGCTGAGGAAGATGACTAGCAGTGCTGTCCACCTGGGCTGGTTACATGTAAGAAGGCAGGAGAACTGTGGGCTGTTTGACAGCAGACAGAGTTTGGCAGGGAAGATCCCCATTTGTCCCTCCACAGTGTACAATGCAAGGCCTAAGTTTCCGAAAAACACTGCACGCCAAAGGCAAGTCCTTCTGCCCACATTTAAATCTTGCATTCATAGGTGCTAAGTTTAATAAAAAAAATTTTTTTGGGGGGGGTGGCAGAGCACACCTTCCTCCACTGTGCACAACTGGGCACTGGTCTCTCCTCCCCCCTGTCCCTATGCAAGAACCTTGTTTAAATTACAGTGGTGGGTTAAACCACAGAGCCTAGGGCTTGCCGATCAAAAGGTCGGCAACAGGGTGAGCTCCCGTTGCTCGGTCCCTGCTCCTGCCAACCTAGCAGTTCGAAAGCACGTCCAAGTGCAAGTAGATAAATAGGTATCGCTCCGGCAGGAAGGTAAATGGTGTTTCCGTGCGCTGCTCTGGTTGGCCAGAAGCGGCTTAGTCATGCTGGCCACATGACCCGGAAGCTGTATGCCGGCTCCCTCGGCCAATAAAGTGAGATGAGCGCCGCAACCCCAGAGTCGGCCACGACTGGACCTAATGGTCAGGGGTCCCTTTACCTTACTACTTGTGTTCACCTCCAGTTACGTATCCTTTGGGATATGCACGCGGCAAACCCAGAAGTGTTTTTTTGGATTTTGCCGTGCGCGCATATGCAGAAGCATTATATTGTGCCGCACGCATGCGCAGAGGCGCTATATCACGCCACACACATGCACAAAAGAGGCACCTCCGGTTGCAGAAACCTTGGGATTTAAATGTTTTAAGACATGCCATTTCAATAGCATGCACTTACTGAATTAAGGACTTACAATTTAAAGCACTGAAAATTGTTAAGATTAATTTTAGCGCATGTGCAGAACAAAAGTATATGTCAGGGTGGGGAACCTTTGGCCCACCATCATCCCTAACCATCAGTCATTTTGATGAGGGCTGACGTGAGTTGGAAGTTCAGCAACATCTGGAGGGCCAACAGTTTCTCACACACCAGACCAACAGGAAGTTGAATATGAACCTTAACTCTTCATTTTCTAAGTGGCTCTGAAATGTGGAAACTGCACAGTGGCAACTTTGATCAGTGGTAGAGTAAGCTGTCCTGCCAGGCTTAGTTACATCACTTCTGCCCACCTTGGGAAAAGAGTTAATAACGCCTCTTGTTGTACACAGTCTACCTGAGAAGCTCAGCATGTGAGCTGGTTGCTCAGGCCACATGGATCACAAGCCATTCCTATATCAATAATTTAGGAACTTGCACCACTTTGTAACCAAGCTAAGTTGTACTGCCTGTGCAACTTTTCTGACTGATGTATGGAAATGCACATGAACCTGACCTTTGAAGAGTTTGTAAGTAAACCATTTTTTAAAACTTACCAAACATGTAGTCGTCTTCTTATGCTGGGGTAAGAGGGAAACTTTAGAAGGGAACTTTTAAAGTGGACGTTTTAGAACTCACTTGGAGGGACATATTTTAAAGATCTAACAACCTGTATTTCCGTGCTTTACTTTGCTGCATATTTAGTGGCTTTGAACCTCTGCTGGTGTTTTCTCACTGTAGAGCACTCGCCCCAAACTTGGATCTTGGCACATCCCCCACCCCTCTCTCTTTTCCACCAGCACAACTGTCATTAGCCTCAACTAAGGAAGAAAGATGTAATCCAGCAACGTCTGGAGGGCAGGTTCAACATCATTGCTCTTATTTCTTTGGAAAAAGTTCCTGTGCTTTAACAGCAGATAGTCATCTGACAGGCGCAGATTATCCCATTGTTGTTGAACATCTGCTTCTCCACAGATGTTAAAAAGTACAGGAAGCCTAGTTAACATCCAATCACCGTCCCCAACGACCATGCCTTCAAAGCCCGTCAATCACTCACCCTCTGCGGCTTCCTCCATGTTGCTTCAGCAATCCTCACCACTTCCGATTTCGTCAGGTGATTGACATGCGCCCTGACGAATGAACAGACAACTGGGCGTTGCTTTGCCCGTCCTCCCACGAATGACATCAATCTTGTCCAATGAAAAGGCAGCTGGGGAACCACGTTGCCCACCTTTGTTCCGTCCAAGACTGAGTGACGTAAACTTTAACCAATAGAAAGTCACCAGGACTCTTCGGCTGCCTCCTGCCCTATGAGGCAGCACTCACCTTACCCATTGACTCTTCCTTCTCAGCCAATCATATTTCGGAGACCGCCTTCTCTCTCTCTTTTTAATTGAGAAAATCTCCACCTCCTTGTTGAAGAGGGAGGAACAGGGTTTGCCAATGAGAGATGGGAAAGGGTGACTGGCGTCACCACGCCGTACTGCGCGTGTGCCTTGAGCGCTATGCCGGGCGCTGAGCGAGGGAAGCGTCCAATCAGGAGAGCGGAAGATGGTGCCGCTCTCTCCCTTTCGTCGGGGGCGGGAGGAGCAAGAGGAGGAGTGACGCAGGTAGGAAACGGACGTGGAAGGAGGGGAGGGAGCCGAGCCGAGCTGCCAATGGGCGCGGCTGAGGTGGGCGCGCGCAGCGTGGATTGTTTATATCTGGCCTGTGGGAAGGAGGCCGGGGTGCGGCGCCTGCCGATGTGGAGCGGAGGGAGGCGCGCTCGCTCGCTCGCTTCTGAGGGGCCGGGGGAGGAGGAGGAGGGGAAGCGGCTCTGTGGCTGGACGGCTGAGGTAGGCCATGGCGGGTGTTCGCGGCTGAGGAGAACGGGGCGTATATGTATGGGGTAAGCCCAGCCTGCGGCCTACAGCTCGGTTGAGAAAGCACTTCTGAGGCCACTAGCGGACCGTTGGCCAGTTTCTGGCGGGACCCCTCCCAGTGGCTGCTGGGAGTTCTCGCAAAGGACGCTGGGTAAAGTTGGACACTGGTCTCATTGCCCCGCCCCCAATTTACGAGGGTGCTTGGCCGAGAGACAGTGAGTCAGCGCAAGAATTATAGAATTGTACAGTTGGAGGCGGGGAGACCCTAAGGGTCATCTAGTCCAACCGAATGACTGTTTCAAAGTGGGGGCACGATTTAGCTGAAATCGAGAGGTGCCTTTTCTGCTGTAGTTTTTTAAGGTACCTCTGTACCTTCTTTGCTTAGAAGACTATTAGGAAGGATGTGTGTTTGTGTGAAAGAGAGAGAGATTTGCCTGAAGGCCCAGTCGTGAGGTTTGGGGTTCTATACTGAAGACACTATCTCTGCACCCCATAATTTAAAACTTTTTAATTGTAACATAATGAATGAGCCAAAGGCCCAGTATAGCAGGATATTACAATATGCAAACAAACAAACAAAATTATAAAATGAAAAAGTAGTAACACACCCATATTTCCTCAGCTGGTGTGGATGGTAAATGTTGAGCATCTAAGTCAGAAGCATAAGAAATAAAATCCCATGGCATAAAAGCGTTCTGGGTCAGCAGCCCATAAATTGACCACTGGAGAAAATGAGAGACGTGAGATTTCTGTCAGCCTTGAAGGCATGGGAAAGAAACATAGAAACTCTTGAAAAAGCTTCCTTCTAAAATTGTATGTGTGCCTTTCCTCCCTCCCCTCCTTTCTTTACATCACAACTCTTAAAAAGTATAATTCTGTATTGTCAGGGTTTCTGGGAGAGAGGAGGAGATGACAGAGGAGACGGAGAGCGAGTGGGAGGAGGGGCAGAAGGATGAGGAAGAAGATGACGGAATTCTGAGGGAATCCACGAGTCTGAGCAGCGAGTCAGAGGATTCTCAAAAGGGGGTTACCTTAATCAAGCAAAAGGGAGGAGAAGGGAGAAGCGGAGAGGAGCCCAGTGGAAGACAGACGCAGCAAGAGGCGTCTCAGCCGGAACGGAGTAAAGGGGGTGGAGTCGTCAGCCTCTCGGAGGGAGCAGGATTAGGAGAGAACAGAGAAAGGGGGTTGGAGCAAGGTGTTCAGCCGGAAAGGGTGGAGAGCAGAACAAGGGGTGGTGTAGCGGTCGAAAGAAAGGTCAGCAGCAACGTACGCGCGCCAAGTTCAAACGTAGAGGCGCGCGGAAGTGGAGAGAGCTCAGGGGAGGAGCCCGGCCCTAAAGCCAGAAGGAGGGGGGAAGAGGCGGCAGAGGATTCAGCCTCAGGCGAGTCACGGAGAGAGGGAACCCAGGGGGGCAGGAAGACCCTGCGGAAAAGAAAGGAGAGGAAGAGGTGGTCTAGAGCCAGGCTATTAAGTTGGTGTGGAAGAGGGGAGGAGTCAGAGGGGACTTCAGCGGTCTAACGTGACAGACGTACGGCCACGATGCTGAACTGTACGAGAAGCAGAAATCTTCAATAAACTTTTCCTGTAAATAAACTGCAACGGAGTGAGGTCTCTTGTGAGCTGGGACCCGTCCTGGGTGGCCGTGACAGTAAGTCCCCTCGCTGAAAGCAAAAAATTTTTTTTGCGAAGCTCACGAACGGGAGCAGCCATGAGCGCTGAGGAGCAGCTGGTTGCACTGCGGGATCAGGTTACCGCTCTCACATCGGCAGTCATTGCTTCGCAGAAGAAGAATGACGACTTGGAGAAGACGTGCCAGGATTTGCAGGCAAGGTGGGAACACGCGGACAGGGCGGGGGCCCCAGGTTCCAGAGCGGAGGGCATTGCGCTTGGACGGAGGGGGGGTGCCCTGGTTCCGCATTTTAATGGCAACTTGCAAGACTATCCCAATTTCAGAGCGGACGTCGTATATGCACTGCATTTACTCCGTCACGATTTTAAAGATGAGGAGGAGAAAGTGGGGTTCATTGTTTCGCACCTGCATGGGGAGGCCAGGGCTTGGCTACGCAATCTGTGGCGCGAAGATGGACCGGCCCGTCGCAATTCAACTGCGTTCATCAAAGCGATGGATTCTTGTTTTCAATCCTCTGTGGATGTGGACATTGCGCGCCGTCAAATGCACGGGCTGAGGCAGGGGAAAGCGACTGTGCGCCAATACCACTCTAAATTTTTTGCATTGCTCACCGCCTTAGATTGGCCAAAGGACAGTAAGCCGGTCAGAGATCTTTTTTGGGAGGGATTGAGCCCCCCCATCAAGGATGAGATCGCTAGGGGGGACAGACCCCAGACCCTAGAAGACGTGGTGCAACGGGCTTTAGCTATTGGAATTCGACATGAGGGACGTCCGTGGCACGAGGAGGACGGGCCCCAAGCGCGTGCGCAAGCGAGGACTCTCCCTTTTGTGCACAGGGATTTCAGCCGTGCGCACCCCTCGCCAATGGGGAAGGACAGCGAGGAGCCAATGGAGATTGGTGGTGCTAGGGCTCAGAAGCCATCCCAGAGCCCTGTCCCTGGTGCAGCCAAAGCGAAGCCTCCTAGAGGAACCAGGAAGTGTTACATCTGTGACAGTGCGCACCATATGGCGAAAGAGTGCCCCCAGAGGCTCCAGAAGCACACTGCAGCACTGGCAACTGTAACAGCAGAGGTGCAACCAGGGGAGCAGCTTCAGGGAAACGACAGTGCCTGGCTGGAAGCAGAGCTACTGGGGCTCAGCCAGGCGGATCTGTAGACAAGCCCCCAGCATCACTGCAGAGCGTGGACCCTTTGCCTCCCAGACCGGCAGTTCTGCTCACAGCAACACTCCAGTTGCCTGATGGGAGACTCCTCGAGGTTCCAATAACGATCGATTCGGGAAGCAACGCCGACTTCGTGGGACTGCAGTTCGTTAAGCAGCACAACATGGCGCTCCTGCCTGCAACGACGCCTCTAAACGTGGTCACGGTAGACGGCAGGAAGTTGCTGGGGGGGCAAGTGGTGCAGCAAACCCCTCCCATGATGATGCAGATTGGCAACCATCGAGAACTTATTAGTTTCAATGTCACCCACTTATCGGACACACCCATCGTGTTAGGCATGAGTTGGCTGGAGAGGCACAGTCCCGCGGTTGCGTGGTACCAGCGGCAGATCACCTTTTGTTCATCGTATTGTGCTCAGCATTGCTTTCAGACCGATCAGGGAGGAGAAGCCGAGCAGCAGTTGCATCTGGGTATGGTGCAAACAGTGCCTCACAAGTACCAGGACTTCTTGGAGGTTTTCTGTGAGAAGGAAGCTGACAAGTTGCCGCCTCACAGACCTTACGACTGCGCGATTGATTTAGTGCCAGGGGCGCAACTGCCTGCTGCCAAGCTGTACTCCATGTCGGAAGACGAGATGCAAGAGCTTCGGGAGTTCATAGACCATAACCTCAAGCGAGGTTTCATCCAGGAATCTAAAGCAGCGGGTGGCAGCCCTGTGTTCTTTGTGAAGAAGAAAAACACGCCCCAAAAAAGGCTTATAGTGGATTACAGGTTCATAAACAGCTTGACTAAGCCCAAAGCTTTCCCCATGCCCAAGATTGACGACCTTTTAGCGACCGTCAGGAGGGGCAAGATTTTCACCAAGCTGGACCTACGTGGAGCTTACAATCTCATCCGCATCCGGAAAGGAGATGAGTGGAAGACCGCCATGTTCACCCCTCTGGGCACATACGAATACAGAGTCATGCCTTTCGGTCTCCAAAATGGCAGCCACGTTTTTCAAGCATTTATGCACCACGTGCTAGCAGGTCTCCTCTACAAGAAGTGTGTCTGCTTTCTCGACGATATCCTGATTTTCTCGGAATCGCCGGAGGATCACGATAAGGACGTGAGGGAGGTCCTGCAGAGGCTGAAGGACCACAGGCTGTACGCCAAGTTGGAAAAATGCCAGTTTGATGTCAGAGAGGTTGATTTCCTTGGCTACAAGTTGTCCGACGAGGGACTGGCCATGGACAGGGCTAAGGTTCAAGCGCTGTTGGACTGGAAAAGCCCTCGAAATCGGAAAGAGGTCCAGAGGTTCATCGGCTTTGCCAATTTTTACCGCAAGTTTATTAAAGGTTTTGCGAACGCGACGGCGGCTATCACTGACACCCTCAGTTCCAAGAAGAAGAAGTTCGTCTGGACCGAACAAGCGGAGCGGTCCTTCCGGACGCTTAAAGGTCTTTTCGCCTCCGAAGAGCAGCTGCTCCACGTGAATCCCGGCAGACCCCTGCGGGTAGAGACCGATGCGTCAGACAGAGCGGTTGGGGCCGTTCTTTTGCAAGAGGATTCACAAGGCAACTGGAGACCGGGTGCGTTCTACTCCCGGAAGCTCAGCAAGACGGAGCGCAATTATACCATATGGGACAGGGAGTTGTTGGCCATTCATGCAGCTTTCAAAGCGTGGCGACACTTCTTAATAGGAGCCAAGCACACGGTGCAAGTCCGCACGGATCACAAGAACTTAGAGTATTGGCGGACGGCTAAGTTACAGACCCAGCGACACATGCGCTGGGCGGAGTTCTTTGCGGATTTCGACTTCAAAATAGAATACATCCCAGGAGACTCCAATGTTATTGCAGACGCGCTGTCCCGAAAGCCGCAATACTTGGAGGAAGCAGCTCCAATCGCAGCAAAGCACATTTTCGCACCGCAGGCGTGGACGTGCGCTACCATCGCAGTCGACCTGGACGCGGTGCGACGCGCGTTGCAAAGGGATCAGTTTGCACAGTCCAAGATGGAGGAGCTACGCGGAGGGTCGCGAGACAACGATGAGTTCCAATTGCAAGATGGACTTTTGACTCGTAAGGGTGCCCTTTACGTGCCCACCGACGATCTTCGAGCCAAGGTTCTGCAACAATTGCATGACGCCCCTAGTGCAGGCCATTTCGGCAAAGAGAAGACGATGGAGTTGGTGGCTAGAGACTTTTGGTGGCCCCAGATGAGAGGAGAGGTGGCGGACTACGTCGCCAGGTGTGATATCTGCCAGAGGTCCAAACCAGTGCACCAGAAGCAGGCGGGATTGCTAGAACCGCTGGAGACACCGCAGCAACCGTGGGAGAGGGTAGCGTTGGACTTTGTTACGGACCTGCCCAGCTCCAGAGGTAAGACGGCGGTGTTAGTGGTGGTGGACTTGTTCACCAAGATGGCGCATTTCATCCCTTGTGCCAAGGTGGCGACGGCAGAACAGACCGCAAAGCTCTTCATCGATCACGTCTTCAGAGTGCATGGACTTCCGCAGTCCGTCTTGTCCGACAGGGGGCGCCAGTTTGTTTCCACTTTCTGGCGAAAGCTTCTGGGCATCTTGCACGTCAAAATCAACCTGACATCGGCGAGACATCCACAAACCAACGGTCAAGCGGAGAGGGTCAACGCGATCATGCAGCAGTACCTGCGGTGCTACGCCAACCAGCGACCTGCGGCGTGGGTGGACTATCTGCCGATGGCTGAATTCGCCTACAACAACACGAAACACGCATCCACCGGGGTGACGCCTTTCTTCGCGAACAATGGCCGTCATCCCAGAACCTTCCCGAGATTTGCGGCACCAGGAGGGGGGGGGCCTCAAGATGCCGACCAGTTTGCAGCGGAGTTGCAAGAGGTGCACGAGGAGCTGCGGAGACATTTGGAGCTGGCAAAACAGGCGTATAAGGTGCAGGCCGATAAGCACAGGAGGGCGGGAGAGGACATCCAGATTGGGGACTGGGTGTGGTTAGCAGCCCACGCGATGCCGGCCAGGTCATTGGCCAAGAAGAAGTTAGGACACAGGCAGCTAGGGCCATATCAAGTTGAGGCTAAGATCAATCCGGTGGCTTTTCGTCTAGCCCTTCCGGAGGGTTCCAGGGTGCACCCGGTCTTTCATAGGTCGGTGCTCACTCCCTACAAAACCCCACACAGGTTTCAAGAGTCAGGAGCACTCCCAGAGCCACGTAGGAGGGCGCCTGAGGGGGGGGAATCGCCAAGACCAGAACCTCTTAACGAGGTCACAGAGATACTGGACTCGAGATGGGGGGAGGAGGGAGTTGAATATTTTCTAGCCAGGGAAGGCACTCCGGCCTCTGCCAATAGCTGGGTGCCGGGTTACGCGTTGGACGAACCCCTGTTGAAGGAGGAGTTCCATGCACTTTTTCCGCACAAGCCCATGCCCGAGGAGTATTTTGATGATTGGCTTTTCACGCCCACTTTGTCAGACAGCACGTTCGAGGGTTTCTCCTCACCCGAGGGCCATACGCCCGAAACAAGCCCGACCAGGGATCCGAGACTGGGGGGGGAGGAGACAGGCCCTTGTTGGTGGGTGGATCAGCCAAGGGAGGCATGGAGTCAGAGATGGATGGTAGGTCCTTGGCAGGCAGCGCCAGGAGAAGCAGTGATGGAGGAAGAGACTGTGAGGTCTGTGGGTGGGGAACCCGAGTTCGAACACACATATACGGAGATGACAGAGGAGAACGTTGAAGTGGACAACTTGTATCCTGAACCGACCCCGGAAGAACCACGTTTTCCTCAACCTGCACCCGGCGAGCGGGAGGGGGGAAGGGGGGGCTTCGAGGGGGGGATGGATGTCAGGGTTTCTGGGAGAGAGGAGGAGATGACAGAGGAGACGGAGAGCGAGTGGGAGGAGGGGCAGAAGGATGAGGAAGAAGATGACGGAATTCTGAGGGAATCCACGAGTCTGAGCAGCGAGTCAGAGGATTCTCAAAAGGGGGTTACCTTAATCAAGCAAAAGGGAGGAGAAGGGAGAAGCGGAGAGGAGCCCAGTGGAAGACAGACGCAGCAAGAGGCGTCTCAGCCGGAACGGAGTAAAGGGGGTGGAGTCGTCAGCCTCTCGGAGGGAGCAGGATTAGGAGAGAACAGAGAAAGGGGGTTGGAGCAAGGTGTTCAGCCGGAAAGGGTGGAGAGCAGAACAAGGGGTGGTGTAGCGGTCGAAAGAAAGGTCAGCAGCAACGTACGCGCGCCAAGTTCAAACGTAGAGGCGCGCGGAAGTGGAGAGAGCTCAGGGGAGGAGCCCGGCCCTAAAGCCAGAAGGAGGGGGGAAGAGGCGGCAGAGGATTCAGCCTCAGGCGAGTCACGGAGAGAGGGAACCCAGGGGGGCAGGAAGACCCTGCGGAAAAGAAAGGAGAGGAAGAGGTGGTCTAGAGCCAGGCTATTAAGTTGGTGTGGAAGAGGGGAGGAGTCAGAGGGGACTTCAGCGGTCTAACGTGACAGACGTACGGCCACGATGCTGAACTGTACGAGAAGCAGAAATCTTCAATAAACTTTTCCTGTAAATAAACTGCAACGGAGTGAGGTCTCTTGTGAGCTGGGACCCGTCCTGGGTGGCCGTGACATGTATGATTGAGATGGGGAACCTTTGGCCCTGCAGATCATGTTGGACTCCAGACTCCCATCAGCCCTAGCTAGTATAGTCAAAGAGTTAGGGATCATGGGAGGTGGAGTCGATAACAATATCTGGAGGGCCACAGATCCCCCAGCCCTGCAGTAGGAGTATGCTTTTTGCCACACACCCATACAGGATGTCGGCCTTCAGAGGTGGCTGCAAGGTACTCCTTGTCTATCTGGTTGGTCATTTCTGGCTAGTCTGTTTGTAGTGTGTTTTCCTTGGGTTGCTGTATTTATCTCTTATAAGTAATTCACTTTATTATGTGTACCATGTTCTGCCCATAGCCTTTTAAGAACAATTTTAATGAGATTAAGAATACAAAAAAAATGTACACATGAAAAAGCTAAACATTGCTCTAAAAAGCAGTGATCTAAAATAAAATGCACATACACAGTAGTTTGCTTGATTTTGTATTTTCTTAACTTGCATTTACCGGTCTATGTAAGCTACTTTGAGGCACCTTGGAAAGGTGCATAGAGATATTTTTTTAGTGAATTTTTAAAAAATAAAAATACAGGTTGGTTAGGCCTTCGGTGAAAGGAACCAGAGTATGTGTACTTTGTAAATTTAAGATGTCAGTGGGCCATGTGCATTTTAGTCCAAAAAAAGAGAGAGATAATGTGAGACTGTA
Organism: Podarcis melisellensis; assembly: GCF_964234715.1. Classification (NCBI taxonomy): domain Eukaryota; kingdom Metazoa; phylum Chordata; class Lepidosauria; order Squamata; family Lacertidae; genus Podarcis; species Podarcis melisellensis. Next base: position 15,695,340 of record NC_138546.1, on the reverse strand, counting down.
CTATGCCTTCTTAAGGGTTTATATATGCTTGTGCCAGTTGCAGGTGGCAAGGTTATATATTACACTGCATTTAGAGAGATAATATGTACAGTACTTGTAATATGTTTAAGTACAGTGGTACCTCGGTCTACGAACTTAAACCGTTCCGGAAGTCTATTCTAAACTGAGGTGCGCTTCCCTAATGAGGCCTCCTGCCGCAGGTGCCCTTCCACCGTTTGGATTCTGTTCTTAGACCGAGGTAAAGTTCTCAAACTGGGCCACTATTTCCGTTTTTGCGGTGTTTGTAAACCATATCATTCTTAAACAGGACTGTTCTTAAACCGAGGTACCACTGTAGTAGGTGGAAGGGGGCTTTGGGTTCCATATGGATGTAGGGGAGGAGAAGGAGAAGCTGTAGATAAGCAAGAGTTTTCTTGTGTATACGGGAAAGGAAACTGTTGTGGGAGGGGTGAATGTAGGTACAGTTGCCCCAGTTTTGAGGAATGTGGATGGAAGGGGATGGGAAAGTCGTATTATGTGAGCAGCAGTTACCTTTGGGCATGGACAGTTTTTGAGGCTTGCTTCATAGGCACATGTTTATTATTTAAACTATTGTTTACTGTTAAGCTTTACTTTAAATCTGTAAGGCACTGTGGTATAGCCTCTCATGGGGATCTGAAACACAGCAGCCGTGCCTCACAGGACGTGTCTGAATTAAGAGAGACCCCATATTGAATGCAGCAGCAGTTGTGTTTGCAGTGAGTGCATAGGTGTTCTCACTGCACACGCATCAAGTAGGACTCATAAATATACAGTGGTACCTTGAGATGCGAATGGGATCTGTTCCGGAACCCTGTTTGCATCCTGAATAGAATGTAAGACGCACGTGCACAGGTCACGTTTTGCCACTTCCGTGCATGCGCGTGATGTCATTTTGAGCATCTGCGCATGCGTGAGCGGCAAAACCCGGAAGTAACAGGTTCCGTTACTTCTGGGTTGCCGCGGAGGGCAACCTGAAAGCTCTCAACCCGAAGCACATTCAACCCAAGGTATGACTGTACGTGTATCTGGTATCCACAGTTTTGTTGGGGCTACCAGAAGCATGAATGTGGGTTTTGGGTCAGGCACCTGCACTTTGTTTTGTACTTAAGAGTTTCCTGTGCCAAATATTAGCACATCTGAAGTGCATATAATTGTTGCATGTAATGTGGTTCTGTTCTTGGAGAGCCTGATTTCACAATGGATTCATGGCAAATGGTGGGACTTGAACTAGGATAAAATCCCAACTCTATATGGACAACATAGTTCATTTTATCCTGTGGGGCTGGATTACCTGTGTGCTTTGGCTCACCTCTGTGATACTAGCATACTGTATTGAGGCAGTGCAGTACAGTTGCATATAAAGTTGGATTGGCATCAGAGAGACCTGCTTCAAATCCCTGCTTAGTTAAGGTCAATGGCCTTCCAGGGTGCCTTTCATATGCCCCTCCTTTATGTGCTGAATTTAATTACTGACCGGGCACATAATTTAAATGTGATTTTCTACCTGCGTGTGTTAGAAAGTAAGTGATGCAAAGTCACTTCTGCTTTATGGGATGTCATTGCCATCTTTGGGTAGTGATGGTTCTCATTACACACTAAGTGACCTTTTCTTTCCACTTGATAGTTTAAGGCTGTGATCATTTAATACTATTTATTAATGAAGTAAAAGTTAGGATACTTTTATGCAAGAGTATTTATATCTAAGAAAACTGATAATTGATAACCTTGTTCTGTGGTCACATTACATATTGCTTACTGAGTCTTGTGGGTGCCTTAGGAACCTAGCCTTTCCTTTAGCTTTCTGGGACTGTAAGCTGGTGATAACCACTCCTGTGTTACATATGAGAGTCACTCTGGTTACAGCCATCTAGACTTCCCCTTTCAACCCTGGCATTTTCTAGCTAGTGCGGATTGTAACTCTGTATGCCTAAGCCAGTGGTTTTTAGTCAGTGTGCCATGGCACCCCGGGGTGCCTTGAATGGTGGTCAGGGGTGCCACAGGCAACACTGACCTCTGTTCATCCTTCTCTCCTTTCATGCCGTCTTGCATCTCTGCCTCCCAAAGGCTTGTGTGGTTGTTTGTTGCAGCAGCCCTGGCTACAAGCTCCTCAGGCAAATGGTGCCTCTGGAGCTGGCCAGGGGTTGCTGGTTGCCAGAAGCTGAGGCAGCCTCAAAAAGGGATGAGGGGCTGCTGGCTCTGCAGGCAAGGGGTGACATAACTGGGCTTCTGAGACTTGGAGCATGTTTCCCCATAGGGGAGCCACAGAAATAATGTAGTTGGTCAAGGGAGCCCTGGACTCAAAAAGGTTGAAAACCTCTGGCCTAAGCATATATTATATGAATGCATGTTTGCTGTTGAAGCAGTGCACTGCTTTCTAGCCCTAGTGGTTTTTGCACTGGAACACACTCCTTATGGCATCATTATAGGTTCATCTTACAGTGGAAGGAAGCAATCCTCTCTTTTTTAACAGTTAAAGTATGTTGTCTGCCATAGAGACTTTGCTTCAGTGCTCTTGATGTTTCTCAGCTGTGTCTTGATGTGTTTTCAGTTTGTTTTCTGTTCATGCTCCTCTTTATCCCATACTTAGCTTGTTATAGCTGCTCCTTTGACTGTAAAGTTCACTTGGAGTAATCTTTTTCCTCACAAGGCAGCTCAGTTGTTGACCTGCTGAGCTGCCTGGAGTGGCTCATTTGATCACTGAGCCAGTGGCCTTAATCGCATTATGCCTATCCTAGTATTCTTTACATGATGCCTGGGTTGGGCAGTTCTGAAATAGAGGCTGTTAGATCATGAATGCTTATCTTCTGGGACACCTTTCAGGACCTCTTCCTGCAAAGTCATTGCAAAACATTTGGATTGTAAGAGCCCTGCTGAATATCTATGTACCTGAATGACAACCTCTTTTCTTGCATACCCCCTTGGGAGCTAAGAATGGCGCTATTTCCCCCCTGCAATGGCAATAATAATAATAATAATAATAATAATAATAATAATAATTATTATTATTTGGTTTATATAGCTGCCCCATAGCAGAAGTATTCTAGAAAGCCAGTGTGGTGTAGTGGTTGGACTAGAACCTGGGAGGTCAGGGTTCAAACCCCCACTCAATCATAAAGCTCACAGGGTGACCTTGGGTCAGTCACAGACTAACCCTTTTAACCTACCTCACAGGGTTGTTGTAGAGATTTACTGAGGGGGTGAGCCATGTGCTCCTTGGAAAAAATGGTGGGCTATAAATGCAATAAATAAGATCTTCTGCTTTTCTTCTTAAGAAAGCTGGAGGGGCCAGCCAGATGGAGATGGGATTCTCCAACCTGGCATTCAGAGATCTCCCATGTGGTCGCAACTAGACCTGTGCCAGTAGCAAATCATGCCTGGCACCTCGCTAATTTCTAACACTGCTTATCCGCTGTGCTTGTCTTGGGTATTGTGCCTCAATAAAGCACTTAATTTATCAAGTCAGTGGTCCTTATTTCTGGTTTAGGCTTGGGGTGTAGCTTTGAACCCTGATTTTCATAAACTCCTGTAGCCTGGGGGTGAATAGTAGGGCAGGAAGGCTTTGGTCACATTTAAGCAAGTACTCTAAGTATTGCCTGTTGGCAGATGTTTCAAAACATTAAGTTTGTGGCCTGTAACTTCTCTGTATAGAATGATTGGAATTGGCTGCAGTGTAGCAAAAATGTATTTGGTTAAAACTCTTGATGTTTACATAAAGGAGGATAAGGGAGGTTCTTGCTGGTCTCTCCTGTTGGATCTCTCTTTTTTTCAGTGAAATATTTTCCCTTGTACTGTACTGTATGCTCTTCTTGACTGCAGTGTCCACCCCATCTCCAAAGCAGTATACAGCACTGTACTGATTTATCCAGAGCGCTTAGGAAACACATGGTCATTTGCCCCCCTCAGTAAGATCAGACTTGAAAGCAGGACTTGCTCAAGGTCAGCTGAGGAGATTCCCAGTGAAGTGAGGATTTGGGCTTGGTTTTCAGTGATCTTAGTCTAATCGCTACATTGTACAATGCTTCCATTACGAAACCTTGCAATTTAAAAAAGCAAACTTTAAAAACATAAAACAAATGCACTCAAGAAATAGGCCAGGGTAGGGTGGGTGGGAACTGGGAAGAGAAGTGGAAAACTCTATGAAATGACATTTCAAAGACTGAACTCTGGGGGTGGGGGTGCGGGAGAGAGTACATACATGCCTGCTGTGATGTTTAAGTGAATCTGTCGAAGACTTAAGAGTGCCTGATATGATATTATTCTCTTTCTGCCTTCCTCCTTTCTCCAGGCTCTCATGCCTCCTTCCCTGTTCAGGCTATTTTATAATACTTAGCTATTTGCTCTCAGATGGTCTGTCTTATGCATTTGTATGGAATTATTCCAACAGTTATTAATTCCAGGGTTGAAAAAATTGTTTTAAGGCATCACTAGCAGTTATCACAGCACAATAGATTACCTTTGTTTATGTTGACTTTCCCTAGCATTTTTGTTGTTGTTCCTACATTCCCCTCCTCCCTGCAAAGAACTCGGGGTTGTGCATATGTTTCCTTGCAGCAGCCCTGCGAGAGGTTTAAGTCGGCAAGACAATGACTGCCCTAGAATCAGTAAGCTTTATGGATGAGTGGGGATTTGACCACAGATCTTCCCTGTATACTGCATATAGCTGCTTACTATCCCTTCTCTTCATTTACTTTGCCTCTCTTCATTAGATTATAAGCCTGCAGGCAGGGCCTGGACATCACTTAATACATGTTAAAGGCTATAAATAATAAACAATTTCTGTCTGAAGGAAGGATTGTTCTTGTTATTGTGTGGTTAATAGTAAAGTAGGAAGGATTGGCTTGAATAACATCTCTCCTTGCTTTCCAGATTACCTCTCCAAACACGCCATGGCACGCCGTATGCGCAACAGCAGAGCCTGGCACTATGTCCTGAGTGGGGTACGCCGTGATGCAGACTCAAGGACAGTAGCATTGCCCTCTGGATCCCTTAGCTGGTCATCTGATTCTGATGGGCAGGTATGATATTGTAGAACAGCCTTCTTAAGACCCAGTGCCATCTTGATAGTTGACTGTTTGTCTGAGTGGGAAAATTGACTGTTGGCATGTGTTTTGGATTTTTGACCAGGACTGTAATAGCTTTGCCCAGTAAGCTAAACTTTCATGAGCACTGAATCCATGAACCTAGCAGGGAGCTTAAATTTATCTACATTCATGTTTTTTCTCAACTGGGTGAGAGAAATAAGTTGGCATTATTCCTTCCCCCACTCCCACTGGAATTGAATTAAACCAGCATGTGTGGTAAACCACATGAAAGTTTATTTTGTGCTAGATGGAGTCTATATACTTCATCAGTTGATGTTTTCAGAGTGTGGGTGCACCCAGAGCTTGGTTGCAGAGTGTATGCTCTTTTTGTTCACAATACTCGGATTCAGCTGCGAACTCCATTTGAGAGGTACTTGAATAGCAAAGCAGGGAAAGAACAAGGCCTGAGCCCCCAGCTAGTTTAATAAATTTATTCATTGTGTTTATAAACAGGTGATGACCACTTTGAGCGCATGCAATTGATGCGCGACCTCTGACACGTGGGTTGTTTTGGACTAGGAAGAGGGTAGAATGGGCATGAAGGGGTGGGGCGGGCTTCTGTGCGCTCTGCCGATGTGCAGGGGGCCCAGGAATGCAAGCCCTATGCAAATTGGGGTTTGCCTGTACCACCTTTCTACTAAGGCTTCCAAGGCGGTTTACAATTTTAAAATACTAAGATGAAGAGAGAAACATGTAAAATTGGGAGTGGGGGGCAGTCTAAGTGGACTAGGCTCTGATGTCGTCTCTACCTGCCTGCCACACACTCCTCTTCCTCCTCAGAGGAGCAGGCTGATGTCTGAAAATCAAGGTTTGGAATTGCACTGCTGTAGGGTAAGGCTGAACCACTAAGAGGGACTACTGACTGTTTTGTAACCAAAACAAACTGAGAAGTTAGTTAAAAGCACAAGACTCAGTGCAAAGAGTGTAGGTTAAGGAAGTAACAGTGCAATCCTATACATGTCTATTCAGAAGTCCCATTAAGTTTAGTGCAACTTAGTCCCATATAAGTGGGGATGGGGATTGCAGCCGAAAGCAATAAAAGACCATCCCTACCTCATTTTATGCTATGGCATCCTCCTACACTCTCCAGCCAGTCTTCTTAGGAGCTGAACTTTCCTCACTACAGCAGTGTATGGTTTCCAATAGTCACTAGTATCAATGGGTCTCTTTTGTCAATTCCCCAGAGGAAGAATGTATAAGAGCTAAAGGAAGGTGGAGTGAGAGAGACAACAGAAAAGCCTGCAGTTCTTCCTACTCTGGGGGTTTTTATATAGATAAGCAGGTGTCATATCAGCCTCTCTTGCCATATTATTGTGGCTGCTGCTTCTGCTTTGCTGCCAAATGATGGCTCTCTCAACCTCTTATCAGTTGAGAGGGTGCAGCTTCAATAGAGGCTATGCAGAGCCATGCTCTTCCACTTCAGTCACCCTTTAGAAATTCTTTTCAGTAATCTTTAAAGTCTGGCAAGGATTCATTTATACCAGTGAAAGTGGACAGCATTGACTTCAGAGAGTATATGTAAAAATAAAAAGAACTTAGCTTAAAAATAACATTTCTGTTGAGAGGAGAAATCCATGGGAATGGAAAATGACACGGGTTGGTTCTGAGCATTTTTTTTGGAAAGAGCATTCTAATAGTTTGTTTTTCTTTCTTCTGGGCAGCACAGCGACTCTGATTCAGAGCCAGAATTTCCTTCTCTTTTGCCTTCCATACCAACAGCAATCCCTGTAACTGGAGAGTCGTACTGTAACTGTGAAAACCAGAATGAAGCTCCTTTCTGCTCTAATGTGCACGCCATTCACCGGATCAAAGACTGTCAGTGTGGAGAGGAGGATGAATGTAAGGAAGCGTTTTTAAAATCTCATACAAGTTAGGGATGTGTTGGAATGTGACATAGATGTGCAGGGGGAAAATAGTGAATGGATCTATGACTCCCATTGGCCATGCTGGTTGGGCCTGATGGGAGTTTGACTCCAGCAACATCTGGAAGGTCATAAGTTCCTCAACCCTGCTCCATTTCAGATCTTTCTCCACAGGGCCTTTGGAGAACTTAAAATATCAGTTAAGAAGAGAAGGCAGAAATCTTTTCACATGCCCAGAACCCCTCTCTGACATGCTAGTTTTCTGTGTGGAGAGATTTCTTGAAATCGATTACTTTGTTCCATACTATACCACTTTCAAAGGCAACAAATCATGGAAGAAGATCTTAAATAACTTAGATACAGGGGCATTAGGTCCTGAGAGTGTTTACATGCAGCCCAAATTGGTACAGTCCAGACACAGGTTTACTACTTCATTTCTCTTCATTTATAATAGCTCTTCATTTGTGCTGAAGTGCAGTTTGAGTTGGGTGGCTGAGATCCAATATCATTTGTGTTTTTGAAAGATACCATCTCCCCTGCTGTCATTTAGATTTTGACTGGGTATGGGATGACCTGAACAAATCCACTGCAACATTGCTGACCTGTGATGACCGTAAGGTGAACTTCCACATGGACTACAGCTGTGGCACTGCTGCAGTCCGGGGAAACAAGGAGCTAGCAGAAGGGCAACACTTCTGGGAAATCAAGATGACCTCACCCGTCTATGGCACAGACATGGTACATTGAATGATGATGTTTAGGTGCTGCAGGGGGCAGCTAAACAAAACAGGATGATTCATTGATAGCAGTACACTAAGTGTATTCTTTTAAAATATTTTTCTCCTGCTTTTGCAGCTGAAGGCAGCAAGCAGCCAACATTAAGTGTAGCTTGAATTAATAAATGGCACATCAGTAAAACACATCAGAAAACAAGCCAGAAGCATGTAAAGCATCAGTCAGGTTATGGGGCTGGTGGATTAAAAAGATTTTCAAATGGCATCAAAACACGGCCAATGTAGGATCCAAGCAGCTGTCCTAGGAGTTCTTGGGCACAGTGCCCAAGAATGCCATTTATGAAAACTGGCATCTTGTATGGTGAAATCCAGTGGGGGCACCATGATCTGCATAATCTTAGTAACCTTAGGCCACTGCATCCGTGTACAGCTGTGTCTTTAGCTCTCAAATATGGTGCTTTCATATCATTGCTTGCTTCACTATGAGGCTGGAGGGTTCCATGCACTCCCAGAATGCTTGCTTTGGGGCTGCTGGAAGGAGCCATAGCTCAGTATTTACATGCTAGAGGCCCAAAATTGAATCTCTGCTACCATCTTCAGCTAAAATGATAAGGTAGCGGGTGAGGGGGGAACCCTTGACCTCAGATCCTAGAAAGGTGCTGTCAGTCAAAGTACATAGTATGTGAGTAGATCAGGTATGGGGAACCTTTGGCTCTCTAGATGTTGCTGAACTACAACCCCCATAATCTTTGGCCATTGGCCATGCTTGCTGGGGTTGATGGGAGTTGGAGTTCAACAATATCTAGAAGGCCAGAGGTTCCCTAATTTTGGGCTAGATGAACAAGTAGTCTGATCTGATAGAACTCATATTATTTTACGTGAACCAGCCCTAAGATGACTTTCTTATTCATATCCATTGGAATAAACCGTTCCATCTTAAGACCTAAGATTTCCTTAGTAATGTCTTGGCCTTTGCTGCAGGCATATGTGCAACATTAGAGACTGAAATGTTTTGGGGTGGTACCGTATTTTCCATTAGAGTTGTAGGTTTGTCAAATTGCTTATATTCAATTATCTGTCATAGGTCTACACAACCAATAAAGTGATATTCAAAAATTTGGATGATACTGTGCTGTGACACACATTATGTGAAATAAAATCATGCAGGTCAGCACAGCATGTCAGATTGATGTACTGCTGAGGTCGGTCTGCAAGAGTTGAGTATAGCAGAGCTCAAACCATGGGCCAGAAACCAGAATGCAGGAGAGGGTAATTATGTAATATGTATATGTGAACTGTCAGATGCATTAACGAGGTTGAATTTTATTAAATGATAATAAAAATGTATAGTGCTAGACAACTGAACAGTAAATAGTTCAGTTCTATCAACATATTCTTTATCTAAACTAGAGGGAATGCATGTTGGTTTAGAAAGTAGGGAGTATGAATGATTTCCCCCACCCAAAGTGATTGTTGAACCTGAAATGTTCTCTGTAGTAGTGGAGCAGAATCAGTGGCTCTGAAGGCTAAATAAAAAGCTTACATGAGCAAATGCTCAGGTGATTGCTTAGGTGGCTCCATGATTTATGTAGTGTGTGTCTTTTTGTCTGTGTGCCTGCCCTCCTCTCCACTCCTAATTTTCTGTCTACATCTAGATGGTGGGAATTGGGACATCAGATGTGAACCTGGACAAGTACCGCCACACGTTTTGTAGCTTGCTGGGCAAAGATGAAGATAGCTGGGGCCTCTCATATACAGGTAATGGCAGCATAGAAAATAATTCATGGGATGAAGGAGAAATGTGAAGGTTTGCCAGTAATTAAATGTGCTCCTTCAGATGTGATTGGACTCCAAACTCCCATCATCGCCAGCCCCAGACAGCATGGTCAATGTTCACGGGTGATGTGAGTCCTAGTCTTAACATAATCTGCAGTGCTACAGGTTAGTTAGCCCTGACTGAAATGTTGAGAACATGAATGTATAAATTCTCCCTTACAAAGGAAGTGAGAGACCATGATTGACTAAAGGAGTTGGACAAGTCATGCTGAGCAAAGGGGTTATATAGTTCATATATTTGTAACTGTAAACAAAAAGTGAAATGATTGGCTTCTGAAGCGGGGTCGGGGCGGGAGGTATTTCTGTATTTGAAGCCTAATTCCAGCAGGCAGGTGTGCAGCTGGCATGCCAGCATATAGGAATGGACTAGTGCATGTGGCAGGTGCATTTTAATGGGCTGCATGTGCATGGGAAGCCTGCACAGGTAAGGGCTTTTTCTTGCGGCTCACACCCTGTATAAATTGGCCTTGGAGTACAGGCTAGAGAGCCAAAATACAGGCTAGCTTCCAGAAGTTCAAAGTTTATATTAACATCTTATTCTGTGCATCCCTATTTTATAGGTTATCAGAGAACTTGCACATGCATGTGTAATTGAAATGGCATCTTCACTCTTGCAAGTGTTGGTTTACTACTTATGTTTTTGGGACTGCTGCATGTGTAAAATTACTCTCTACTATAAACAAAATGGCTTGGGCCAAAATTTGGCTAGTGAAAAAGCCAAGTATTCAGCTGGTGGTTAAAACGTTAGTATCAATATTTTAAAAAATACATCAGAGCAGGTCCCTGTACTGAGAAGATTGCAATCTCAAACATGGCACTGAGGTGTCAACAAAGGTAGGAAACAGGGGTGAGGGTGAACTTAGGTGTGTACTTTCCTTTGGTTACAGAAGCGGATGATGCCAAAGGCTTCGTGGAATTAGTGGTGACATCGCACAGGTGTTCTGGGAGGCAGTTCTAGGCATGAGGGCCATCAAGGGAGAGAGGGAAGATTTGATTTGTTTGAAGGAGCACGGTCCATTTTGTTCTTGCACCCAGCTGTTTTGGCAACAAGTTTTTGTGAGGACTTGAATTAATGGATCAAGACAGATTCACTGACTTTCTGACAAGCAGTCGGAGGCTTGCCCATGTATAACTGATAAAGAACTAGGAAATAACTGTCTTAAGAAAAAGTTGGAATACACAGGATGAGTCTACAGTGTATATGTGTAATTGTGGCTGCCAATTGCCCTCTAGGACTCCTCCACCACAAGGGAGACAGAACCAACTTCTCGACGAGGTTTGGCCAAGGCTCCATTATTGGAGTGCACCTGGACACCTGGCATGGGACTCTGACCTTTTTCAAAAACAGGAAATGCATAGGTAAGAACAAGAGATCCAGAACAGGTTTAAGCTGACCAAATGTTGGCACAGCTGAAAGGTGTAGTCCAGTTTTGAGATGAGGGGGAATGTTGGAAGAAGATGCAACTAAGCAGGAGGGAGCTATTGCTAGATATGGGGTAGGATCACTGAAGTGTGAGATCTAAAGTTTAAACTTTAAGGGACTGCCTCTCAAAATATCAGCATGCTGTGTGTCCCTGCTACACTCAAATTACAATTTTCTCATGTGTAAAGATGTCAGAGGGCCAGTTGTTAGTGTGGCCTGAGCATCCCAAGCTTTTGACTATTGAAAGGCTGTTTGGAACTAGTAAAATGTAGCACAAACCAGAAGTATATGCATGTAAGCCAGCTTTGGCCTTCACATCAGCGTAACTACGACAAGTGTATGGCATCATGTAGCAGCATGACTGGTGCCTGGACAGTTTTCTTGATCATGCACAGAGACAAAGAGCATAGAATCACACGTTGCTGCTGTTTTCATTGACGCTGACGTCCCAAATTGAAGTTTTCTCTGTAAGACTATCAAGGAATGGAGTGCCCTGCTCCCCAAATCCCTACAGTGCCCTAGCCAATGGCTGAGAGATTATAGCTTGTTGTGTGCCTTTCCCCCCCCCCCCCATCTCTGTGACCATGTGTTGATCTCAGGCCTCCTTTTTGGTATTTCCATCCAGGAGTAGCTGCCACCAAACTTCAGAACAAGAGATTCTACCCCATGGTATGCTCAACGGCTGCTAAGAGCAGCATGAAAGTAATCCGCTCTTGCGGCAGCCACACCTCCCTGCAGTACCTCTGCTGTTTCCGTCTCCGCCAGCTGCTTCCTGACTATGTGGATACACTCGATGTGCTGCCCCTTCCCCCTGGACTGAAACAAATTCTGCACAACAAACTGGGCTGGGTGCTGAGCATGAACTGTGGCTCGATTCAGCCACCCTCCCCCGCCTCAGGAAATGATTCAGATAGCTCTTGCAGTTCAGATGCTGAGGAATGCCAGCGAAAGAGATGCAGGAGGACATAAAACTTTCTTTGAAGGCCATGTCTTGAAGGATGAGGGTTTTCCCTCAGTGTCTTTATAAGGGTGGTTGAAGCTGGCTCCTCAATGAGGGCAAAGATTTCCCCACTTTCTAGTGAAATCTTGGAACTCAACAAGTGTTGGAAGAGACCTACCTTCAGGAGGCAAGCCATTCCTGTAGTTTGATTACCCCCGTTTGCCTCCTGCTCATCAACTACAGTTGCCAAGTTTTCTGGAAGAGTCTCTGAACCTTGAGACATTCAGCAGCCAAACAGGACAAGGAACACTTTCCTCCCAACAACCAAATGAATGAGACTCAATTTATGATGAAAACAGAGAAGCCAATGTACTGTGTTGGTTGGCCACTTGCAAGTAATGCCTCTGGGACACAGAAACAGCAATCTTTATCAATATAAAAAGGGCTCTTAATCTCTTGTGTGTTTTTCAGTGCTTTGGCACAGACAGCTCTGGCGCAAAATTAACTTGCTAGACTGTCTCTGTAAGTGAACTCATGTGAGCCTTGCAGCTTTAATTGCTTTGCATGTCTACCCGCTGCTTCTCTTGTACTGAACTATATGAAAACATAATTAAAATACAAGCTGCATTGACTTACAAGGGTTGAACACAGGTGTAAGTGACTAATGGTTTTGTTTCTAGTACTGCTGTGTGGGACTTTGCTTCTCAAGGTTCCTTCATGACATGGCTCAACCAATACCAAACCACTGTTTGGCATCAAGTGCACACTCAGATCTCCATCTTTTTCACAAATCATAGTTTGCCGTTGCCTTTGAACTGGGCACATCGTTTTATTTTGGGATGCTTGTGTCCCACCTTTTAAATAAATTCACAGGGTGGCTTATGATTGTACCAAATCAAACATGAGATTGAGAACACTGAAAGCAGGATAAGAACCTCACGGAGATAAAAGATGGTTTAGCTGAGGGGTGATTTGGTAATGCCAGACTCGCATAAGCTACTTTGTTTTCTAGAACTGGAATCTTATCTTGTTAACTAAAATCTTGTTGCCTGCCTTCTAGACCATTTGCAAAATAATAACTAGAGTGGTGTGTGTGGACATAGTTAGAATTAAAGAAAAGTGTGCCTTTGAGCACCATATGAACTGAGTTTACATTCCTGACACATAAAGATCTCATATTGGGCTTCTTCCAAGCTTTATTTGTTGCTGCATCCTAATTTACTAATTAAATGCTCTTTTGCTGCTATTGTTGGGAGTTGAAAATTTGCTGCCTTACTGCATATCAGTCACAAAGCTATCTCTTGCCCTTCACCAAATGTGATCATGGTATCTCCCCTGCCAAATGGTCTCAGGGCAGGTTACATAAATTACTGCAATTTCAAATAAAGGATTAATTAAAACTGCAAAACTAAACAGTCACACAAGCAGCAAAATAATAGGAGGGTAAAAATCCATTCACCCAAGTGTTGTGAATAGAGGAATGGCTTGACAACATATACAATGATGGTGTCATGAGTCCTTGAGCATATTGCACAACCTGGGGGCCATAACACAACACAGTTGCATATTCCACTGCCCCTCTAACATCACAAGGTGGTGGGACTTCTGACACTGCCATTCCTATGTATCTTTAACATTTCGGCCAGTTGAGATATCAACTGCTTTAGATTTAAAAAGGTAGGGGAACTAAAAGGGCTTTACCAGGTGCTAAAATGAGACTCTTTGGTCCTAATTTGTGGCATGCTCTTACAATCACTATGGTGGCCTTTTTAATGGTAACTTGGTATAACTCTGATAGAAGGGAAACTCCATCAGGGCCTCTTGCAGGCCTACGTAGAGACAGGTGATCCTTTGGGTAACTTGGTCCAAGTGGGGCTAACACTACAGATTTGTATGAAGATATGAAAAGGCTACTGCAAGGCAATCCTCACTGAATGAGAATTTCAAGGGCAGGTGGAATAATTCAAGAGGCTTGATGGTATTTGTGCACATTTACTGCTTTCTAGAGGTCCATTCTGCAAAAACCAGCAATACAGAAACAGGTTCAGTGATTAGAAAACATGAGATTCTGGCCTTTGACTATCTCACCTAGGCACTTAGGTCTAAAACAAGCTCTGGATTGGTAGATATCATGAAGAGGTAGACCCGACGGGACAAGTCTGGGCCAATCCGCCGCTCCCTCTCATTTTCTTCACTTCTGACCAGAATGTCACTTAGGAGGAGCTGTTTTTCTTTGTCTGTGCCACACTCTCTGTAGGCCTTAAAAAAAGGAAAAATAAATTGGCTATAGACAACCCTGATGATTTCCTCCAGTGTAGAATGTAGAGCCATTCTGAACCTATATTATGCCCTATTGGATTAAATAGGTGTTCAGTAATTGGAAAGCCATTGATTCAACATGCAAAGAGAAGGTTATGTTGTTAGATCCTTATCAGGAAGAGCTGGAATAGTAATAATTCTATTATTTATACCCTGCCCATCTGGCTGGGTTTCCCCAGTCACTCTGGGCAGCTTACAGCATTTGTAAAACATAGTAAAACATCAAACATTAAAAACTTTCCGATACTGGTCTGCCTTCAGATGTCTTCTAAAAGTTACATATCTCCTTGACATGTGAAGGGAGGGCATTCCACAGGGAGGGTGCTGCTACCAAGAAGACCTGCTTGATTTCCTGTAACTGTTTTTCGCAGTGAGGGAACCACCAGAAGACCCTTGGAGGACCTCAGTATCTGGGCTGAACAATGCAGGGTGGAGAGACTCCTTCAGGTATACTTGGCTGAGGCCGTTTAGGCTCAGTCGGTAGTGCACGAGAGTCTTACTCTCAGGGTTGTGGGTTCAAGCACCGCGTGGCTTGAGTCTTGAATTTTTGGTGCTTGAGTGTCCACGGAAGCTTTGCAATGTAGAAAAATGGGAGTAAACCAGAAGATGACTCTGTCTCCAGGGGACCCTAAGGGAGTCTCCCCATAATAAATAATCTCTCAGTGACAACTGAGCACACCCAAAGGGCACCAAATGCTAACTAACCATTGGGAATAAAGCCCAGCCACATTTTGCTGTGGGTCTGTTGAGGCCCATTCAATTTACTTCTCTCCTCTGGAGCAGCAGGGGAGAAAGCCTTGGCCCTCTTCTCTGCAACAGCCCTCGAGATATTTTGAGGAGGGCTAGATCTGCCTACCTGCTTTGTGGCAGGTTTGCCTTCCTCCTCTCTGGAGGCCTGCTGATTAGCCAACGACAAAGCAATCCAAGATGTGAACTGACCTCTAGCAGCAGCTGTGGTGAAGGGTATGTTTTGGTGATGGCTGCTGCCATGGCAGGGCTGGTTCGGTTAAGCTGCTGGATTTGCCTCAGCCAGGCCTGTCGGAGTCCCGTCCCATCTTTCTGCACACGCACTCCACTGGCCCAGCCACCATCAGCGCAGAAGGAGAAAGGCTGGTTTCCCTGCTGTTTCCTGTGGGAAGAGGCAAAGGGACAGGCTGCTTGAGATGAGATGTCTTTAAAAACCGAACAAAGCCCTCAGAATGTTCTAAGTGTTGCTCACTTACAAACCTCTGACTAATAGATAAACATGCAAGCATCTTCATATGCCTAAACAATATTTCTGGAGAAAATCAAGTATCTCAGGGGGGGCATCCCTCCATGTGCATGTGAGAGAAACAACAGATGCCTCTTCTAAAACACAGTCCTATTGTTTTTGAGTTAAAAATAAACTCCCCAAATTTATCAGGAAGCAGTAGCAAAGAAAGTGTTCCTTTTTTCACCTGGTTGCCTCAGAAGAAGAGTCGAGATGGCAAGGTATGGATTTTCTTCTTGCAAATGGTATCATATTACTAACATGAACCAGGTACATATGTCTGTGTCTCTATCGGTTTTTCTTCAATAAAGAATTGGGAGGCTTCCTTTTCATTCACGCTACTTGTGCACACATTAGAGGGATTCCGGCTTTATAAAACAGACACTTGCAACTAAGGGGGGAGGGGAGAGCTTTGAAGAGAAACGAGGCTGCAAAGATGATCTGTGGCAAAAGGCACTCACTTATATGGGCGCTGTGCAATAGCTTTGGTCATTGCAGAAATGTGCTGGGCAAACTCCTGCCATGTCTCCAGGAATGAGACACCGGTGTTACTCCAGAGTTGTAGCACCACCAGAGCCTGCAGGAGCAACAGGCAGACGGAATAAATAGGCATCATCTATGAACACAGACCTACATCCAACACAGTTACACTTAAGGCCACTGAAGTCCATGGACTTAAAGCATGCCCTAACTTTTGTGTCACACTTTGGGCATAGCAAGCAAGGCCCCAGCACTCTTAAGAAGACTTACAGAATGCTGATACCCACCTGTCTTTGGTTCTCCCTGCCTTCCAATAGGATTCAGCTCTCGTGGCCGAATTTCAGCTAGCAAGGACCGTTTTGTTTTGCCCTCATTGCATCAGTCCAGGGCATTGGGGTATGGGGGATAGCAGCCAATAGTGGGAGGCACTATGTTTCGATAGTGGCTGTCATTTTGTTTTTCACACAGTGCTCTGGACTAATGCAACATCTGGAGGATTGTGGGGAAACAAAATAGTGGGCCAATGAGGCTGCTTTCCAGAGGAGCTCTGCCACTCCTTAGAAAAAAGAAGGAAGGAAAGAAGGAAGGAAGGAAGGAAGGAAGGAAGGAAGGAAGGAAGGAAGGAAGGAAGGAAGGAAGGAAGGAAGGAAGGAAGGAATAAGGAAGGAAGGAAGGAAGGAAGGAAGGAAGGAAGGAAGGAAGGAAGGAAGGAAGGTCTGTCTCACGCCTCTGCTACACTACATGGTTAAGTTTCCATCTGTGAACCTTAAGAGGGGGCCTTTGGTTGCTGGCAAACCAGAACATAAAGGCAATGGCATTCCTCCATTTGCTATCTGCATATGGTAGCCACAAGAGTACTGTCTCTATGCATCATTTAGCTATCAAGGCTGCTGAACTATTGACAAAACTCCCCTTCAAGAATAAATCCTTTTTTATTTCTAGAATAACTTGCGTAAGAAAACCTTGCTCACCCACGTGGTTCAGGATCCTGTTCTCACAATGGCCAGCTAAATGCCTATATGGGAAGCCTGTAAGCAGGACCTGAGTAAAGAGCACTCCCCACTAGTGGCTGTCAGCAACTGCAATTCAGAGGTGCATTCCCTCTGACAGTGGAAGCAAAACTGGCCATTGATAGCCTTGTCCCTCTTCTCCAAAAGCTCCTCCCCTGGCTCACAACTGGCTCACTCCTGGTAATTGTATTCACCTCCTGTATTTGATGCTCTGTCATCAACAGTTCTGGGCCAGGCTGGAATCCTGGCGCCTCCTCCTGCCCAGGATTCAGTGCTTCCTGCTGGTGTCCACGATGCTGGTTATACCTAAGCAGTTCAGATCAGAACAACAAATTGCTAGTTTTCAAGCTCTTGTGAGTGACGCGATTTACAATACTGGATTCGGGGGTCCAGAAGGGCTCTTCTGATGTTCTTATGAGTCATCTCTATTTTCCATGTAAAGTGCACTCAATAAAGCAGATCAAAATTACTTTATAATGTCTAAGCTCTCTTTATCTTTCTTTCTGTACGTTGCCTTTACCACCAGGAGAGAATTCAGTAATCTCATGAAGCAACATAGAGGTGGTGGGGATTAAACACGAGGCCTTCTGCATCCAAGTGTGTGCTCTACCACTGAGCTACTTGCCATGTGGAAGACAGGTCACTTCTCACCCCTAACTTAGCTGCCCTCCCCATACATGTACCATTGGTAGGCATCTAGTCCAATGACTGCCACGCTGCAGGAGATTGCACAGTAATCTTTCGGGCTGCTAAAGGGCAACATTCGGGTGAGATCAGGCACATTCTGCTGCTTGCCAGGGCTCATGCTCTGAAATAAAAGAAGACAGTGTCACAGACATGCATACACAAGAAGCCTTTCCATAAGAACTTAAAAACAGTTTTTGGTCCAGCTAGGGAGGAGCTCAGCTAGTCCAGCCCCCCAGCATGTGTAGAGTAATTTGTGTTAATTTTCTTAATTTAGATGTAGGTGTGTGGAGACAGTATATGGAGAGTTTGAGTTGCACAGCATTACAGTCCCTGTCACTTCCTGGGCATCTCACTGGGGGATGCCAATGGTGTGAGCATGTTGTGACATAGCATGCATGTCAGTAAAGCTATGGCGAAACCTAGGCTGGGTGACTGCAATTGGCTCTACATGGAGTTGCTTTTGAAAATGGTGTGGAAGCTCCAGCTAGTGCAAAAAGGGTTTGAGTGATGAACTCATGTATTACCACTATAATACATTTATGTTCTCATACCTTGCCACAATCCCACACTTAGAGAAACCAAGGAAACTGCCTTATACAGAGTCAGGCCCTTTGCCCGTTTCAATACCATCTACATCAACTGGCAGCAGCTATCCAGAGTTTCAGGCAGGGGCTTCTCCCAGCTCAACTGAGACAGCAATGATTGAACCTGGAATCTTTTGCATGCATGCAAAGCAGTTGCTGTACAGATGAGCAGATGAACTATGGCCCTTCCTGGAAATTGTCAAGCCATTGATCCATCTAGCCTGGCAACAATTCTCCATGGTTTCAGGCAGGGGTCTCTGCCAGCCCTTTCAGGGGATGCTGCGAACTGAACATGCAAAAGAAGATGCTCTGCTACCATATTCAGAGATATGGGAATGCACTGCAAGTCATTTTGTTCAACGTTGTTGGCAGCCAGCTACTTCCTCCATCCCTTTCAGGTGCTTTTCTGAAGGGAGGGTTTTTTCTTTTGGAGAGAGAGAGAGGAGAAAGATGTGTGTGTGAAAAAGAGGGGGCAGGAGCAGGAGAGACAGGGCGAAGGGGGGTGTATGTGTGGTCTCTGTGTGTGTGAAAGAGAGAGGGAGAGATGTGCTTGGGCAGAGAGAGGGAAGTGAGTGAGAGGAGGCATGTGTGGTGTGTGAGATGCACATGTGTCTGGTCTGTATGCATGTGATGAGTTTATCTCAGATAGATCATAGCCACTTTGTATATTTGCCCGGTAATCGGGAATGCTGTTAGGACAGTGGCAGCATCATTGTGTGGGGGCCAAAATCACTCCACAATCAGGATGAGGAAGATTTCTCTCTCTTCCCATGGGAGGCATAGGCTTGGGGGATGACAACAACGAGTGCTCTCTCTCTTGTGTTATGCCACATCCCTATGCCAGCCATAGTTCTGTACATGGGCAGGTGGTTTTCCAGGTAACCTGCTCCCGAATTCTTTATATGTTAACAAGACTTTGAACATGGCCCAGTAGCTGACTGGCAGCCAGTTGTGATCTCTACTCGTCTAACAACTTTGCTCTATGCAAGAATCCCTGTTCTTCCCTGCTCACCTTTGGCCTTAATGCTTCCGGCACTCATCTCCTCTTGAATACTGCTTGCTGCAACCTAACTCTCTTAATGCTGCCTCTCACTTACTTAGCTCTTCAACACCTGTGTAATAAGACAAAACTTCTAAAGCATACTCACATTTTTAGTAGGAGGTTCCCCACTTGCGCTTTAATGGATTATGGATTTTTATCACATCCTCAGAACAGTGATGTGTAGAGACAAACACATTCCAGTAAGAAGCTATGCCTAAGCCTTCAATCTAAACAGATTTACTAAGGAGTAAGTCCCACTGATAACAGTAGGGCTGTAACTGTTACACTTGACTGTAACAGTCAATTGTTCAAATGAAACATCTGAATTCAACCCCCCCCCCCCAATTCCAGGCCCAGAAATTGTCCTTAAATAAGCTTAGGACACCTTTACAACATACTTCTGCCACCCTCAGAAGTACTCCTCAATGCAATCCAGGGGGTTTGCTGAGAGTGGCCATAGGACAGTGCTATCTAGGTGGCATATTTAAACAGCAGATACAGGAGACGCTATTACCATACCTGCATTAAAGAGTAGAGGCGTCTGAGAAAATCCCAAGGCTCCAGTAAGAGCACGATCTCCCTTTCATCTTCAGCCTTTTCCTGGGGGCCATCCTACAGAAACAAAGTCAACCATTTTGTCAGTACAGACAAAAGGCTCTTTCCCCCACAGAGCATAATTTGGTTATGTGGCATTGACTGCCACAATATGTATGTAAGCATATTGGCTTGAAACAAGGATGGGGAGCCTGAGGTCCTCCAGATGTTGCTGGAATACAACTCTCATCATCCCTGAGCATTGTCATGCTGGCTGGGGCTGATGGGAGTTTGAGCCCAACAACACTGGGAGTACTACGAGTTCCCCATTCCTGCTTTAAAAAGAGATTAGCCAAATTCATGGAGGCCTATTAATGACTACTACATACAGTCATGTACTAATAATCACTACTAAATGGAACCTCCAGACTGAAGGCATGTTACTGAAAACCATTTGCTAGGAGATTATTAGCTTCACACATCACTTGCTGACTTACAGAACCGTTCCAGAAGGAAATAAATGGTATTTTAAAAAATCCTTTAAAACTACTACTACTCCATCTGGCTCCCTGAAAGTCTTAACAAACCTGGTTTGATACTGGCCATGCTCGACTACTAGCCCTATTTTGCAGAAGGATCCATTTTAAAGTTGCTTCTATGTGTGGCATACATATACCGGTAAATACATTATCAGCTCAAGTTCTATTTTTAAGTTGCTTGTTTTTCTGCCTGCCTACAAGCACTATTAACAGCAGATGAACAGAATCAGGAAATGAGTTAAGTAGAAGACATTCCATATTTCATCTGTGCCTTGCCTAGCTAACAGCTGAGTTTTGAATACTCACCATGCAAGACATACTACTGGAGAGATCTCTCTTCCAGGTTATGCTGTGTGGAACTGCCTGAGGTTCAATGTGATATTTACACTCCAAAGAATCTAAAGCTCCCAGCAAAGCATCTGAACCAGGATCCTCTAGAAGACCTGATGGGCAAGGATCATACAAATGGCCTGATTCACATCTTAACTGTATTATACAGCACTATGGGTCAGTGTCCCAAGCACTCTCCTCTAGACCTCAACATACCTAGTGCCAAGAGAGTAAAAAATTCCGCTTGCTCTGTGAACCACCAGTGACACTGCTGCAGTGGATAGAAGCAGCTACAACAGAACCCAGTAACAAGCTGCATGCAAGAGGCCTCCTATTCCCAGGTCAAGATCTACTGGTAGATTTGCAATAAATCAGGCAGAGGGATCAATTCCCAATTGTTTAAAAACAGCACCGAAATAAAAGCCCTACCTGGGTCCACACATACAGTCATGTACTTCATACACTGATCAGGCCGTAAAGATTTCAAGGCAGCTGCAGCTTCCTTTCGTCTCTCTTTTTCTAGTGCATACTGCTTTTTCTTCCTCATTTTCTCTTCTTTTTGCAGTTTCCTTTCAAGCTTTCTGTCTTTCACTTTGGTCTGCACTGCTCTTGGTCCTTTAGGAGGCTGATTTTTCTTCTTTCTCTCTGGACTGGGAGAGCAAGATGCTACTTGGGGCACTAATGTAAGCAAAGGCAACTCTTTGGGTTCACCTGGACTTATGCATGTTTCCAACTTTTCTTTGTCCAGGTGGTCCCAAACACCAGCTGCCACATGACTCACAACAGCCACAGAGTCCTGCAATTCGATGTCACTGCCTCCTTCAGAATCAGAGATCTCCCAAGTAATGGCTCTTCTGACAAGCTGGCTGGTTCTGTCAAGAGCGTCAAGCTTTTTACATTCCTCCATGGTTTAATTTATCCTCATACACTGCCTCTTAAGAAAGTTTGTTCAGGAATGCAGAAGCATTTGCAGAGTCCCAGGCAGATTTGCAACATATCCAAAGATATTTTAAAGAACCTCAGACAATAAATTTCCATGAGGATGCCACAAGTTCAAAACTCACCTGATCATCATTAGAAGCAACCCAGTGTTTTAAAAATAATCAGACAGAAACTGCCATTGCCAAGTCAACAACTTTTCAAGTAGTTTTATATATGCACACATATAAACGTAAAAACCTCACAACCATATGAAAAGCACAGATTCCTAGGAGGCTGTACAATTTTCAGTACCACAGTTAACTAGGAGAACCCACAACCTTTTCTAGAAGCGGAAAGACCATACTTAGAAGATGAAAGCAACCCTGGCCCTCCTCCAATTCCAAGGCAGCAGACCAATTCCCCTCTTTCCCCACCCAACTGCTGAGACTGTATAATAGTCAAACCATTTTTCTCTTTTTAAAGACTCTGCTGCTTCGCATTTCTAAGGACATATTTGTTGTGCGCTATAACTGAACCACCTCATTGCGAATCCCGCGTTCAGTCTGCCTTCCCTCAGTAACCCAACCTCAACAAAGACAAAACCTATTATCTGGTCGGTTGAGTGATAATAGAGAGTAGCTCCAAGGGATCACCAAACTCAGAATTGGGGAGTTAAACCCCAAGAGCTCCACAACATCCCTCCCACAAGCCTACCAACCACAATAGCACCAAGAAAGGTACACCCCTGCACCGATTTCATCAGCAAAAGAAGCTATGACAGAGAAGCTTCTCTGCGGTGCAGCCTTTTAAACGGTCCCTGCGGAAAGAGGTTGCTGCGCGGGGGGAGTTCCGCTCGGTGCTTTTCTTCCACCCCTAAAAAAATAAATAAATGCCACCAAGCCGGGAAGGGGCAAGTTCCAGAGGACTGGGTTGCGGCGGAAGATGTAAGGAAGTACTCTGAAAGAATTGGCCTCCACACGGACTTAAAATAAGAGTCCACCGAGAATAGAGTGGAAGTGTTGCCTACCGGATGATTTATTGAGAAGGCCCGCCCTTGCTTAGAGCGCCTATAAAGTTCAATGAAGAAGAAAGCGGAAATGTTTCCTACCGGACTATTTACAAAGCGGGCCCTGCTTCCTAGAGCGTCTACGGTCCGTAGCCAACCTCTACGCGTTCAGTCATAGAGTTAGCAAGTTATTACGGGTTCACACACACACAAAAGGAGCGGAAATGTTGCGCACCGGATGATTTAGCGAGTTGGATCGCCTATGTTAGAGCGGTTGGATCAAGCAGTTGGTGTTAAGTGGTGAAAGGTAAGGTGGCTGCATAAGGGAGGAATGATTGTGGGGTGGAAATTCCACTTTTTATTTATTCTATTGAGTTAATGGCTGGGAGGGCATTCGCATCATGGTGTCCTAGGTCCTAGTCTGAAACTCTAACCACTATGCTACACTGCTTCTGCTCCCAACCCGCGCATGGTTCGGATCATAGCTGTCAGCTTTCAGATTTGAAAATAAGGGATCAGCAGCCTCGAAAATAAGGGATCAGCAGCCTCACCTGTCCCGGGGACAGTCTATGGGATATCTAACAATCCGGGATAGCAGTGGGAAGCAGCAGGAAATGGCACTGGAATAAGGGAATTTCCTGCAAAAAAAGGGAAGGTTGACAGCTATGGTTTGGATGCATGGCATGTAGCCACCAAAAGCAGACCCTCCAAGTGTCCCTATTTTCCAGGGATGTCCCTGATTTAGAGAAGCCGTCCCGGTTTCTGATCTGATCCCAGAATGTCCCGCTTTTTCCTTAAGACGCCGCTATTTTCACTGGAGAAATGTTGGGAGGGTATGGAGTTATCCATGCATCTCAAGGCAATCCTGTAAAGGGAAGTTAAAAAAAAAGTTTAATGTTTTATTACGTTTTTATATATGTTGAAAGCTGCCCAGAGTGGTTTTGGCAACCCAGTAAGCTGTGTGGGGTTTAAAGAGTAAAATTATAATTATGGAATGGGACGTCCCTATTTTCATCGGAGAATTGTTGGAGGGTATGCAGAAGCCAGGCATTCAGTATTGTGGTTCCAATCCTGTGGAACCCTGCTGAACTGCAGGCATGTTAAGGTAGTTTTCCAAGATGTGTTTTAATTATTCTTATTTATTTGTATGAAGCATATTATTTATTCACTTATTACATTTGTATACCACCTTTCCCTACAAGGTGATGTGCCTGGTTCTCTTCATTACAACCCTTTGTAGTAGTTTAGGCTGAGAGACACTAATTGGCCCAGGGTCAATCAGTGTGCTTCATGACGGAGTGGGCATTTAAATCCCTCATTATTAACATTCAGAAGGAATTTTAAAATACTATTGTTCAGCCACACAGTTGATGGCTGAGAGATACCGTTTCTGGCTACCTTGAAATTATAGGCTGTGACAGTATGTGACTTTTTAAAAAACGTGTTTATTAGATGTGCTAAATGCTTTTAGGTGCTTTCAAGTCATTTTTAAAATGCATTCTTTTGTTTTAATGGTATTATTTTATTGCTTTGCTGTTTGCCACCCTGGGCTTCTCTGGAAGGAAGGGTGGGATGGAAATATAATAAATGATTATCTAGTGAGCTGAGTGGAGATTTCAGCCTGTGTCTCCCTGAGACACAACTCCAACATACTAACCTCACCTATGTTTTCATTTCTCAGACAGCCATGGCTCGCAAGAAAGTCCACCGCCCAATCGCAG
The DNA here is from genome assembly GCF_964234715.1 of Podarcis melisellensis. Classification (NCBI taxonomy): domain Eukaryota; kingdom Metazoa; phylum Chordata; class Lepidosauria; order Squamata; family Lacertidae; genus Podarcis; species Podarcis melisellensis. The sequence continues at coordinate 15,671,018 of NC_138546.1, read as the reverse complement.
CAATGGCCAAGAAGGTCCGTGAGTACTTGGCCCTGAAGAATAAGCCTCGAGACTCTGAGCGCTATGCGGTGGACTATGAGAAAATGACCCGTGCTTACACAGGCAAGCTGCTGCCCGTCCTGGCCTGGGAGGATGTGAGGAACGAGAACCGGCTCTTCACCCTACTCAGCCGGCTCCGTCTCTTTGGCGTTGGGCGGATGGTCACACGCAAATCCTGGTTATGGCAGTATGACGAACCTTGTTATTGGGTTATCACCAAAGTGAAGGTGGATTACACAGCCGAGGTGGGTGTTTTTTTTACTGGAAGGGAGTGTGTAAGGATTGGGTCCCCCATGATAACTGTCCCTTTCAGAGAGTGCAGATTTAGCAATTAAAGTGGATTAATGAGAACATAAGTGTCAGGAGTTCAGCCTACACTTGAGTAGGACTCTGGCAGAGACACATGCCCAACTGGTATGTTTCCTCCCTCCTGGTTGTTTGTTTGGGAGCTTCAAAAGCTTTCTTCAGCCTGAACATCACAGCGACTGATTCCAACCAACACCGGCACACTTAGGGATCCACAGAGTCTTTGAGCATCATGCGTGACAGACCTCAGCAACTCAGCATTTTGGCTAATCTACTTTATTTACATATAAACACACATGGAGCACTGCAACATGGCTCCCTCTCTCTCTAGCATCAGACAGCAAAGAGAATGAACAAAGGACAATAGTCCAACTTCATGGAACACAGTAACACAAACATCCTGTCTCCGTCACTTCCCACTCTGTGGAGTCAAAACATATACCGTCATGTGAAAGACAAAAATCCCATGACTGCAATAATAGATCAGGAATTCTAACAATAAAATGCACTTGCTGGGTTGGGCCAGTGGGCCTTCCAATTCAGTATCCTGTTTGCACAGTGGCCGAGCAGATGGCTATGGGAAGACTTCAAGCTGGGCATGAGCTCAGCAGCACTCTGCCCACCTGCGATTCCCAGAAATGCCTCTGACAGTGGAGGTAGAGCATAGTCAGTGTGGCTAGTACCCATTGATAACTTTATTCTCCATGAATTGAAAGCCATTTGAAGTGCTCTGTTGTCTTAGCCCAATGTATCCAATTCTGGCAATAGATAGGGGATGGGGAACTGCACTGAAGAGTGGGGGTTGAAGAAATTATTTGTAGGAAGATGTATAAACACCATGGAAGCAAATTGGGGTGAATGTTCATTGTTGTATAAACCATCTCACAAACAATTCAGAACGAATGCTTCATTAAAAAAGGACACCATGCTCTTCTTCCCAGAGGAGTCCAGGGTGCCATGTACATGTAAGCATATGTATTTCTACGTGTGTAAAATACAAAATACAAATTCTCTGTTACAGAATATGGATCATGGAAAAGCCTGGGGGTACTTGACGTTTCGAGGTAAGAGAAGAGCTGCTTTGAGAGGCTTTAACAATTAATCCCTTTTTCCCAGTGTTAAGAAACTGAAATTTGACAGCTAGGAGCTAAATGGCACCTTAAACCTAGGTCACGGGTGTCATAACAGATTGTCTAGGCGTACTTTTTGAAATATAACTATACAAAGCTGAACATGAATGAACTGCAGCTAAAATCTTATGTTCATTTTTCACATGGTCTAGTCCTCATCTGAAGACTGCAAAAAACAAAGCCGTGCTTCCCCTGCCCACCCCCTTAACATTCTTAAGAATATTATGTTGAATAAAACGCTGCCTTTCTGTAAGGTCAGCTGAGAGGCAGAATCGATCAGCTTACCTGACACTGCAGTGATTTCTTGAAAGTCGAGGAGGCAGGAATTTCTCCTCCCACACCTCAGCACCAGCAGTGGTAGTTTTAATCTGAAATCTTAGGAGCAGTACTGCACCCAGAGCTCAGAAATTGCTTGTGCTAATAAAATTCCCAGTTGCAAAATGCACCTGGAATAATGGGAGTTTCGAACACTGCTTTTTCCAGGGAACTCTGAGAAATGTGACTCTGTGAGGGGAGCAGGGGTCTCTAACAACTCTCAGCACCTTTAGCAAACTATGCTCAGGTTTCTTTGGCGAAAGCCATGACTGTTTAAAGTTGTATGATATTGCTTTAAATCAGGGGTCAGCAAACTTTTTCAGCAGGGGGCCGGCCCCCTGTCAGTCAGACCTTGTGGGGGGCCGGACTATATTGTGTGTGTGGGGGGGGGGGATGAACAAATTCCTGTGCCCCACAAATAATCCAGATGCATTTTAAATAAAAGCATACATTCTACTCATGTAAAAACACCAGACAGGCCCCACAAATAACCCAGAGATGCATTTTAAATAAAAAGACACATTCTACTCATGTAAAAACACGTTGATTCCCGGGCTGTCTGCGGGCTGGATTTAGAAAGCGATTGGGCCGGCTCCGGCTCCTGGGCCTTAGTTTGCCTACCCATGCTTTAAATACATAGTGCAAATGGGGCCTTATTTAAGAAACCCAATGGGTTCTGAGATTAACAAGCCTTGCCTTAGGCCAGTGGTGAAGAATCTTTGGCCATGGGCCTAACTAGTTTCTGATTTGGTCTCCAACACTTGCTTCCTCAAGCACTATGCCCTACCCCATATATCAGGCTTCCTCAACCTCGGCCCTCCAGATGTTTTTGGCCTACAATTCCCATGATCCCTAGCTATCAGGACCGGTGGTCAGGGATGATGGGAACTGTAGTCTCAAAACATCTGGAGGGCCAAGTCTGAGGAAGCCTGCCATACATGGTGTCAATTTTGATCTCAGGTGTGGGCCCCGGTGAAGACATGGTTGCAAGTGAACAATTGACAGTTGCTTTCTAAGGCTCCTAATCAGAGCTTCCAGGTGACGTTTACCGCTGCCAACAGCAGGACTTGGGAGTCGTGATGACATCAGATGACTGACAAGTGGGTGGCTCTGCCCACCATCAAAGTAAACAGGCTGGGGAACTTGGAGTCCACGTCTCCATCCAGATCCTTTCCCACACCCCTGCCTTCGACTGTGCAGGGTCAAATATATATTTGTGTTCATGGGGGCTAGAAACAGAAAAGAAATAGAAGTTGAGATTCTGGGACAAGTTCCACATTCTGTATTTAGCCTGTGCTCCTGCAGAACTGTTGTATATGCAAGGGGTCTAATGTAGGGTTACCTGGGAGTAAGGCCTATTGAACTCAGTGAAACTTACTTTTCAGTTGGCATCCCTAGGCCTGCACTGAAACTCTTGGGCGTTCTTTTGCTACTTGATGGCTACAGAAGTTGTGACTAGGTGGCAGCTCAATTTTGACCCTACTTACCTGGGTCACTAGTGGATGAAGGATGCCCTGCAGGTCACTGCCACCTTTGTGTGGGGGGGTGTGTGTTTGTGTGTGTGAAATGTAGGAATGTGAACATTTCCTGTGTGTGATTTGCCCATAGCTCTCTTCACCGTGTCAACTTCTCCTTAGGCAAAACAGAAAGCGAAGTGAAAGAAATCGACAAGGCCATGTATCACGACTGGCGCATGGTACCAAGGCATGAGGAGGAGGCCTTTAAGATTTTCACGCCTGTGGAGGAGGAAACGGTTCGCTACGTCCCCTACCCACCACTACTGCGGGCCATGATCCTCGCTCAGCAGCGGCAGGATAACCTGAGCACCGAAGAGCCCATGCTGGACCTGGAGAGGCCCCTTTTCTTCCCAAGAGAGTACTTTGCAAATCCTAAGAAGCAAGCCGAAGGAACGCCAGTGTGAAGACCTTACAGAGCATTGTTTGTTTTTACTAGTTCTTCATATTTATTTTTGATTTTTCATTAAAAAATTCCGTTTGGAGGACATTCATGTATCTTTTAATAACAGAATGTATTGCAATAAATGCCGGAGCTCAGAATCTTTCATGGGTGTGATTAATCCTTGAACGATCTCATTTTGACTCTCTTTTTGCGCCGTCAGCATTGGCAGCTTGATGAAATATGAGCCACCATCCCTGCTCTTACGCCCCGATGCCTAGATTGAAATAAAGCCTGTGGATTTCAATGGAGCCTACCTCTAGGCATGCATTGTTCTAATTATAACTAAATTAAGGAAAAGGTAAAGGGACCCCTGACCATTAGGACCAGTCGTGGCCGACTCTGGGGTTGCGGCGCTCATCTTGCTTTATTGGCTAAGGGAGCCGGCATACAGCTTCCAGGTCATGTGGCCAGCATGAATAAGCTGCTTCTGGCAACCCAGAGCAGCGCACGGAAATGCCGTTTACCTTCCTGTCGGAGTGGTACCTATTTATCTACTTGCACTTCGTGCTTTTGAACGACAGGAGCAGGGACCGAGCAACGGGAGCTCAACCCATCGCGGGGATTTGAACCGCCGACCTTCTGATCAGCAAGCCCTAGGCTCTGTGGTTTAACCCACAGCGCCACCCGCGTCCCTATAGCTAAATTACAAGGCACATAATTTTGTTTCCTGCATCTAAATGATTGGTAGTTTTGCAGATGTTAACCAATTTTAAAACGAAAAATTCTGCTTTTAATGTGTGCCTTTTGGGGGGTGGAAGGGTGAGTATTATTATTACTTGGTTGCATCCTTCAAATAATAAAATTACTTCTGGCTGCTTCACTGGATCTGCTTGAGAACCTTGATCGAGAAATGATAGACTGTAGACAACATGCTTTACAACAGTAACCTTGTCGAGCTGACATTTTACCGGCTTCTCCGCAAGAATTTCATGGGGTACTTTGTCAAAAGCCTTACTGAAATCAAGATACAAACATCCACAGCATTATCCTGATCCACCAAACTTGTACCTCTGTCAAAAAGAAAGAAATGGAGTTAATCTGGCATGACTTGCTTTTGATAAACCCATGCTGGGTCTTCGTAATCACAGCACCCTTATCTAAATGCTCATAGGCCCAATGTTTAAATATCTGCTCTAGGACCTTTCCTCATCTTGATATCAAGCTCATCAGTCTGTAGTTACCTGGGGTCTTCTCCCACACCCCATTTTGAAGTTGAGGACAAGATTTGCCCACGGCCAGTCCACAAGAACCTCACCTCGCCTCCAAGAATTCTCAAAGATTATAGACGGGCTCTGAGATTACACCTGCAAGCTCCTTTAGGACCCTTGGGTGCAGCTCATCAGACCCTGGAGATTTGAATCAGTGTTCCCTTGCCACCTCTTCCTATCTTGGGCTCCAGCTCCCTCCCTGCATCATTTATTCTGTTATCACCAGGTTTGGCACTGCTTTCCTTTTGGGTGAAGACAGAGGCAAAGTAGGTGTTGAGCAGTTCTGCAGTCTCCCTGTCATCCAACAGCATTTTTCCACCTCAATACAAAGGACCTACTACTTACTTGTTCTTCATCTTGCTTTGAACATAGCTGAATAAACCTGTTTTATATATACATTCTTAACAGACAGACAGCATCTTAAAAAGCAGAGACATCACCTTGCCAACAAAGGTCCATATAGTTAAAGCTATGGTTTTCCCAGTAGTGACTGGACCATAAAGAAGGCTGATAACCGAAGAATCGATGCTTTTGAATTATGGTGCTGGAGGAGACTCTTGAGAGTCTCATAGACTGCAAGAAGATCAAACCTATCCATACTTAAGGAAATCAGCCTTGGGTGCTCACTGGAAGGACAGATCCTGAAGCTGAGGCTCCAGTACTTTGGCCGCCTCATGAGAAGAGAAGACTCCTTGGAAAAGACCCTGATGTTGGGAAAGACTGAGGGCACATGGAGAAGGGGATGACAGAGGACGAGATGGTTGGGCAGTGTTCTCAAAGCTACCAGCATGAGTCTGACCAAACTGCGGGAGGCAGTGGAAGACAGGAGTGCCTGGCGTGCTCTGGTCCATGGGGTCACGAAGAGTCGGACACGACTAAATGACTAAACAACAACAACAAATATATATATATATATATATATATATATTTGCTTTCGTATATATATATATATATATATGCAGGTTTTGGTGTCCTCGGGTGTCTTCCCGTGTAAAAGTTGGGGTGTCTAGGCGACGTTTCGACGAGGTCTCACTCGTCATCTTCAGGCTGGTGCTTTCGGCTTCTTGTTACTGGAACAGAGCAGGATCTCAGTGTTTGAGTTCCTATAAATACTGTTGAGGGGGTGTGGTGTATAGCCTCCAATGTTCTGGGCAGAGAGGAAGTTCCCAGGCTAGTGTGCCTTTTCTTCTTTTGTTCCTTAATTACTTGAGGGATATCTTGAGTGATTTCTTGAGTGATATCCTGAGTACCACTTAGGTGGGTCATTAGGTGTGGATTAGTTGCTAAAGTCTTTGTGTCTTGACCTCTTGAACTTTGTGAAGAGTTTTTCTGAGAAGATGGCTGTACTGCACTTAGTTGTGCTCTGGCTTGGCTTCGTGTATAGGGGCGAGCTGTGGTTTTGTGGCCTGTGTCAGCCAGATCTGTGTAGGGATTGCAGGGGGGTGCAGCATCCGGAGGTGCCACCATGGTTTGGCTACTGGATGGTGTCTGTAATTTATCTGTGGAGAGGGTCTGGGTTTGGGTCTGGTGTGGTTGATTGGTGATGGCGTTCTGTGTGCCTCTGGATCTGGTGTCAGTTTTTGTGGGGAGGGCTAATTTCCAGATGTCTGGCAAGCGGGATGTGTCGTCACGCTTGTTCATGTTGTGAGGGTGTTTCTCTATCTCGATGGCTTCCAGGACACGAAATTAATTTTGCAGATTCCAAATTGCTCTTTAACATGGAACATCACCACAAGAGAATAATCATGGAAGCCATCGAGATAGAGAAACACCCTCACAACATGAACAAGCGTGACGACACATCCCGCTTGCCAGACATCTGGAAATTAGCCCTCCCCACAAAAACTGACACCAGATCCAGAGGCACACAGAACGCCATCACCAATCAACCACACCAGACCCAAACCCAGACCCTCTCCACAGATAAATTACAGACACCATCCAGTAGCCAAACCATGGTGGCACCTCCGGATGCTGCACCCCCCTGCAATCCCTACACAGATCTGGCTGACACAGGCCACAAAACCACAGCTCGCCCCTATACACGAAGCCAAGCCAGAGCACAACTAAGTGCAGTACAGCCATCTTCTCAGAAAAACTCTTCACAAAGTTCAAGAGGTCAAGACACAAAGACTTTAGCAACTAATCCACACCTAATGACCCACCTAAGTGGTACTCAGGATATCACTCAAGAAATCACTCAAGATATCCCTCAAGTAATTAAGGAACAAAAGAAGAAAAGGCACACTAGCCTGGGAACTTCCTCTCTGCCCAGAACATTGGAGGCTATACACCACACCCCCTCAACAGTATTTATAGGAACTCAAACACTGAGATCCTGCTCTGTTCCAGTAACAAGAAGCCGAAAGCACCAGCCTGAAGATGACGAGTGAGACCTCGTCGAAACGTCGCCTAGACACCCCAACTTTTACACGGGAAGACACCCGAGGACACCAAAACCTGCATTCCTGTACCCGTGAAAATCTACGAAAGCAAATATATATATATATATATATATATATATATATATATATATATATATATATATATCAGTTTGGGATTCAGACTTTGAGAGGCCTATGGGCTGGATACCTTCCTTCTCACCTCTGTCCCCACTTCCTAGTCACTTGGCCTTTCTCTCTGGCCCCAATCTTAAATTAAGTTTGCTGCAATTCTTCAGTATATTTGTAATTTTTAAGATTAAATTGTCATGAAACTTCAGTATTTTAGTACATTTCCCCCTAATAATCACATTTTTGTATGCATTTTTTTTACTAATGTACACATTTTGCAAGCAATTTCTCCTGATATTCAGTAATGCATGCTATTTTCACTAATATTATTTTTATGCACCCTTTTCTCCTTTTTGTTAACATTGGCTGGTTGGCAAACTGTATAGCAAAATTTGGATATTTGCTAATCACGAAGGATGCCACCCTGTGTTTTGGTTCTCATATTGTTTTGGAAAACGCAGATTTGATTGATTCAGGATTAAATGCAAACACAATCAAATTTATATTCTCTTATCTATTGGAGACCTTCCAGCTGTTGTTTGGACTCTATTTCCCATCAGGCAGTGGTTGGGATGCTGGCAGTTTTAATCCATCAACATCTGGAGAGCCACAGGTTCCCCATGCCTGGTGCAGATTATGCTGAGATTTCTATACAGTTTTTCTTTTTGTCTGAGAAAGTAGGTGTACAAATATCAAAAGCAAGAAACGACAAGTTCTTTTTTTCCTTTTTATTTTTAGTCTTCCAAGCTATTAATCATTCTGAAGTGGGGGAGGGATCTAAGCATGAAAGCAAGAGTGAAAGTCAATGACTTCCTCATCTGTGTAATGACCACAGTCTTCCCAAAGAACTGATAACGATTTTTTTTACATCATGCAATTAACCTTTCGTTGCTGAGTAGTTAACAGCAGCTGGGAGATTCCCTCAGGGGAAAAGAGCATTACTTTAGTCAAGCAAGCTTTGCAGAGCTTATTTCATGTCCACTTAAAATCAGGCTAGGCATTCCTCTTCTTTTCCTATCCACATCCAAGGACAATGCAGTGTTTAGCATGTGGATATTTTAGTGGGGTGAAGAAGGTGAGAAGCTATTCAACAAGTTAATGTTACAGATAGGTAGCCATGTTGGTCTGCCATAGTCAAAACAAAAAAAAAATTCCTTCCAGTAGCACCTTAAAGACCAACTAAGTTAGTTCTTGGTATGAGCTTTCGTGTGCATCTGAAGAAGTGTGCATGCACACGAAAGCTCATACCAAGAACTAACTTAGTTGGTCTTTAAGGTGCTACTGGAAGGAATTTTTTTTGTTTCAACAAGTTAATGACAGCGTTCTTGGTATTATTGGGTAGAGTTGATTATGCTGCGGCATGAAGAAGCACTGCTGCAACAAATATCACAAAGAAATGACGAGGATTATAAATGATGGAGATTATAAATGAAATTATTGGTAGCAATGTAATCTTAACACCCAATGTGCTTTACTGGGAGGTCTGAAAGGGGAAGCTTTGGAACTTGCAGCCGCTGTGATTGCTGTGGCCAGGCTAATCAAAGGAAAGAATTGGAAATCCGATAAATCAGTTGTCATCTGCAGGGATAGTCATCATATTTATTGAAATACAGAGTCTTTTTTGTTAATTGTTGGAAGGGAAAATACCAAGACATTGGGACCTGGGAAGCTGCTTTGTACTGAGTCAAACCATTGGGTCAGTAAGTTTGATATTGTCTACACTGGCTGGCAGCAGTTTAACCTTATTTTCACTTCACTCATTTCTGCTTAAATTATAATAATAGTTTTATACTTTGCATTTTTTTTTAAAGCCAGACAGTTTTGTGGCGCGCACACACACACACACACACACACACATATATATTAAAAATTTGGGGGGATGGGGTATGGCTCATGGAGTAGAAACTTGCTTTAGACACATGAAGTGTTTACCGTCAGTTGGCAAGTTATATACAGTGGGGGGAAATGGGGCCACTCTCCCTATGAAACTTCCCTATGAAACTTCTGGTCTTTTCCTTCCAGGTGTTTTTGGACTACAACTCCCATCATCCCTAGCTAGCAGGACCAGTGGTCAGGGATGATGGGAATTGTAGTCCAAAAGCAGCTGGAGACTCAAGTTTGGGAAACCCTGCAATAGAGTATATTGGGAAAGGGTGTGGATGGCAGGTGGGGACCCTGAACAGGAGCACTCCATTTTGTTGTAGGTCCTTACTTATGTTATCAAAGAGCCTTTAATGCCTCTTTGCTGTTTCTTTTGCAGTGTTTCAAATTTTCTCGTGAGCCTTTGCCATCTAAATCCCTACTCAAACCGCATCTAGCAACAGAATCCTGCAGAGGGCGCTGTAGTCTGTGCGCATAAACCTCTCACAAGGAATCCCAGTGTGTCTCCTGTTCTCATCCTCCTCCCGCAGCAGCGTCATCTCTGCAGCAATTCCCAAACACTTTACAGGGGAAGCACCAAAATACAGCACGGGACCCGTTTCTGCAGATTCAGCTGGTCACCCCCAAATCCCAATGCTACCCTCTCGACAGAAGGACAGGAGGGCATTGTCGAAACAAAAGCAAGCACTCTGCATTTGATTCCTGCATGGAAAAAGTAGAATCTAGCAGGAAATGCTTCCCACAGCAAAGTGGTGAATGAAGGTCCATAGGCCGAAATCCTCCTTCCCTTGCCACCAGGGGTTTGGACTGGGCTTGGCTGGGAGCTGACCTTTGAGAAACAATAGTGCTTTGCTGCATTGCAACAGAGCGTTCTACCTCCGACATGGATGGGAGGAAAAGCTCCTGCCTGAAACCCTGGAATGCTGCTGCCAGTCAAAGTAGACAATGCTCAGTTGGTTAGAAAATAACTAAAGAAGCAAACAACCAAGACCAAATAACGATGACCCAAGAGATACTGTATATGAAACTGTTTCTCAATTTTGCCTTTTAGTCTACTCTCCTTTTAATTCATTTCCGTTATTCCCCTCCTTCAAATCTCTTCTTTCCTTTCTGTCAAATAAAGCATTTTTTCTTTCTTCCTTGCACTGCCTGTTTCCTGAAACGACCCTGTCTCTACATTTATAATTGTATCCAAGTGTTTTCTTGTAATTGTATCCATGTATTTTCCTGTAATTGTATCTAGGTATTATTATTATTTTGTAATTGTGTCTTTGCTACTTGTAAATGTGAATCCCTAAGGTGACCCTTATGCAATTGTTATATTTGGTGTCTTTGCAATGGAATTGACCCCTTTGTATCCTTGTGCCTTATCAGTGTTTGTTCAACTTCTCAATGATTGTAACTTCTTTCAGGAAAATAAGAATTGGAACCTATGTATTGAAATTGCATCACTTTATTGTAACCATGAAAGTATAAATGTTTTTAGCCTCAGCCTAATCACTTCCCCTCAGCTCCCCTTCCTTCTTCTGTAAAGTTCCAGACGACCAGATCCATTTCCTTTGACCCTGTGGGGAGAGGAATTCAGCTGTTAGATAAAACTCTCAACCCTATTGTTATTCTAGAAAACCGGATTGCCATATCATTTGCCATCTCCCCCTGGATTTCTACATATTACCTTATGTAGATAGGATTTGCACCCCACCTTGTATCTTGCACCCAAATGTCCCTTCTACACCCTGCTCCAATGTACCTCCCCCTTACCTTGTAAATTGACAAACCTGTGACAAATAAGACCACCCACAATTGCGACTGTATAAATTTCTGGACTTACCTTTTGGGTGGAGTTCCTCATGCAATGATTCTTCAACATCAACTTTGTTGGACTGGTCATGTTGTGCGGATGCCTGATTATCATCTTCCAAAGCAACTACTCTATTCTGAACTTAAAAATGGAAAGCGTAATGCTGCCAACAAAAGAGGCGTAAAGATTGTCTCAAGGCAAATCTAAAAAAATGTAGCATAAACACCAACAATTGGGAAACACTGGCCTGCGAGCTCTCCAATTGGAGAACAGCCTTTACCAAAGGTGTCATGGGTTTTGAAGACACTCGAACGCACGATGCAAGGGAGAAACATGCTAAGAGGAAGGCATGCTTGGCAAATCCACACTGTGATCAACTCCTGCCCAGAAACCAATGTTTCCACTGTGGAAGGATGTGTGAATCCAAAATTGGCCTTCACAGTCACTTATGGACTCGCTGTTAAGACTGTGTTTATGGAAGACACTCTCGGCTACGAGTGATCACCAAAGAAGAAGACCCTTTGTCACCTTTGCAGCCAAATAAAGGATCTTTGCTTTTAAAAAGTTGCTTGCTTCTCTCTCTTCTTGGTTGGACATCATTCGCCTTCTCCGGCTCTTTGGGGCCCTGAACCAAATTCTCTGTGTTTTACATCAACCCTCGTGCTCCAACTCTCCTATGATTCGTATGTCTATTCTACCCTGGTTTTGCCTAAATCTGCATTCTATAGAGAGACCATTTTTATGGTGCCCAAGCCACAAGCCACAGGGCAGGTTCTAGAAAGGCAAACAGATAGAAATGCACAAATCCATAAAAACAACAAATTACTGAATTACAGGTACCAACAGCAGCAGCAGTAGTCAGGTCTTTCCTCTGCCTAGTGCCCACCAAAAAATAGGTGTCTTAATTGGAGTAAGAACTCCAATTGTTCACAACGGAACAATTGCAAACAGCATGTCTAGTAAACAAATCTGAACGTGCACAAAATCAGCTCGCTCTGATCACAGCTAGCTACCCATTTCTAAAAAGTAGTAAGAATAAGGGCTGCTGTGCTCATATATAAATTTGCATTTGGATTTAAATGTGTATATTCTGAATGCATTTCTTCACTTCACATTTTTAATTGTATTTCAGTTAAAATATGCATTCTGCAAATGCATTTGAATTTTAAAATATGCACATCTGAACACATTTTGGAATGGTTTTTGAGCTGAGAACTGCATTGCAAAAATTTGGAGTTGTGCGACAGCTGAAGGCCAATTACTGCCTCATCCAAGCGTTAGGCCAGGAGATTGTCTTTGCTCAGCACTACATTATTTGTTCTTGTCAAACTCATGGTACATTTTTATGATCTAAATGGCTAATTTTTTCTTGCTAAGCAGACTTTCCCCTTGACAAGCCGTGTATATTGTCTCCCCGTCTTATTTTCTTGAGGAATCTAAAGGTGCTAAACAAACCTCGGTTCACCTGCAATCAATACTGTCATAATTATCGCCCATCATTACTGCAAAAGGTTACATCTTTCCAATTACTCTCTTCCCCCCTCCAGTAGAAATAATGACCTCTTGGAGCTTGCAGGGAGGTTGCTATCCATTCAGGTGACAAATCATGGCAAGGGAGTTAACAAATCATTATGACTTCTCATTGCACAGTGGTAAAGATCGGCCATGATTAAAGGTCAAGCTGATAAAGGTGTATCGTAGCAAGGAAAGCAAAATTGGTGTTCTGCTGAAATGGAAGCCAGGACACCAAATGAGCAATTTTAACAGGTTACAGAAAAGTTCCATGGGAAGAAGGAAAAAACCAACAACCTAGAAATATAGAATTGGATGGGAACCTCAGCTGTCATCTAGCCTGACCCTACTGTTGGCATCTGCCTGTCTTGAAAGACAATGGAGTGTCAAAAGACTGTTGAGAGTGTATTAACTCATGGTCTGTGTGTGTGGTTTGGGAGCTGCACGGTCAGGGGAAAAACAATGCTGTCCAGGGTTGTAAAGACTGCGGAGAGAATAATTGGGTGCACTCTTCCCACCTTGGATCAAATCTATGCTTCCAGGTGCCATAAGAAAGCTGCAGAGATAGTGCAGGATAGTGTGCACCCTGGAAATGATCTCTTTAAGCTTTTTCTTTCTGGAAGAAGGTACAGGGTTATAAAGACTAGGACTAGTCACCTGAGAAACAGTTTCTATCCAAATGCGATTTTGGTTTTAAACGCAGTGTGAGGAGTCTCTATGGGAGTATATTGAACAGTGGTACCTAGGGTTAAGTATTTAATTCGTTCTGGAGGTCCGTTCTTAACCTGAAACTGTTCTTAACCTGAAGCACCACTTTAGCCTCCTGCTGCCGCTGCACCACCCGAGCACGATTTCTGTTCTTATCCTGAAGCAAAGTTCTTAACCTGAAGCACTATTTCTGGGTTAGCGGAGTCTGTAACCTGAAGCGTATGTAACCTGAAGCGTATGTAACCCGAGGTACCACTGTATTTAAAAATGGGATATCAGAGTTTTTAAGGGGCTAACCAGGTTGGGATAGCTGGGATAGCAGGCTTGTTGGTTTTTGAATGTCTTATGTAGATTTTTCAATTTCGTTGTTCTGTATGGGACAATGACAATAAAGATTATCGTATCGTATCATATTGTATAGTATCATATTGGAGTGTGTCTCCAGGGATGAAGCCAAATCTCATCATTAGCAGCACTGAATTGACTTCTCCGGGGCGCAAGCCTGGGCAGTGTGTCTGGAGGTCCTGGGCTGCCCAGATGACATGATCTCCATCTCCACTTTACTGATGTGGTTCAAAGGAAAGCAGAGGAATATGTTTGGCACCAGCTTGGCTGCAGGAGTTACCAAAAGGAGGCGTACAGGGTGCCATCCAACCATCTTCGGCAATCCTCTCTGGACTTGTGTAGGGTTTACTCCTTAGCCTTTACTTCTCCAGAAGATATCTGTTATAAGGGGGGGGGGGGAAGTGCTCCTTTTCCCATATGGGGTACCCAAGACCCCATCCTTATGTAGGTTCTCTACCGGTAGGAGAAAATAACGGGGCCAAGCAGAGAATATTGAGAAGCAAAGCAGCTACTAAGCATGATCTTTATTAAACTGTTGCAACAGCGTGCTCAACCCCCCCCCCACGCAGGAGGGAGGAGGAACCCAGAACAATGTTGTGCAAGCCCTTATATAGACTTTTGAAATTGCCACCCTGTAGCTCAAGACTCCCCCTTCTACATCATAGAAGGGGCAGTCTACAGCAGAATCCTGTCTGTTGTAGGCCAAAAACGGCTGGAGGGCCGAGGTTGAGGAAGCCTGGCATATGGCCTTTTGCTCTACTCATTTTATTTTAAAGTCATGATAAGGTCACAGCCTTAGGCATATTCCTAACACCAATGCAGGAGTCCTGCTGGATCAAGCTGGTGGCTCATCTGGTCCAGCATTGTCAGCAACTGGTTTTCAGGACCACCTTACTGGCTCCGACAGTATTCCAGCAAAATCAGTAGATGTTAGCAGTAGGGCGGGGGAAACAACACACCATTAGACACGCAACTCCTTCCCAACTTAGTCTGCCACACCCATTCTACCAAACTTCTTTAGCACCCTGTCAACTATTCCCTCTCAGCTTATTATCAAATTTAATTTTCCCCAATAAGAAGGTAATTTTGTGAGAAAACTCACTAACAGGACAATTAAAAACATTTTCATATTCATTCTGAAAGCTATGAATATGGAATTAATATTGTGCGGTATGATTGACTTTTCTAATTAGAGCGCTTGTTGCATCCTATTAGAGCGAGAAGAACAGTTCTGAGAGCGTTTATGCAATGAGTTATTTAACGCTTTAATGGCTGGGAGCAACTGACGTTAGGAGTGGCAGCTTCACACACATGCACAGCTCTTTCTTTTCCTTGGCAGGGTCATGTGCCCCGTTCCCCAAGTCTCCACCAACCTCCACCATTTGAAAGTTGGTTCAGCCCAGAGATCCGTATAGGAGGGGTGGGCCCAGTAGGGCAGAAGGCAGGGAGCTCAACAGCAGGTGGCGCCAGAGCCAATATGAGGCTGAGCTAACTAATTCTAGTTCTGTCCCCATCCTCCTCTCTGCTGACTTCTTACAAGGGCAACATTGAGATGGAGGAGGAGGAAGGAGACAGGCAGGGCCACCCATGGACTGGTTCTATGGAGGAAGGCAAGAAGGTGGGGACTAGCTGAGGTTTGGTATGCCTCCTTCACCCCCTTCATCCTCCACTGCCTGTGGCACTCAAAATGTGTGCTAAGGAGAGCCCTGCTGGATCAGATCAGAGCCCATCTAGTCCAGCATCCTGTTCTCACAGTGGCCAACCAGATGCCTATGGGAAACCTGAAATCAGGAACTGAATGCCAAAATGCTCTTTCTTTACCTTTCCTCCGAAAAGTTCTAGCTGGTGTACTTAGGCCATATTCACACCATGCATTTAAAGTGCTACAGCACCATTTTAAATAATCATGGCTCCTCTACAAAGAATTCTGGGAGCTGTAGTTTTTTTTATAAGGGTACTGAGAGTTATTAGGAGACCCCTATTCCTCTCCCATAGCTATAATTCCCAGAGAGATTTAACAGAGACTCCATCTCCTCAGAGTCTTGCGGAAGAACAATGTCAATGATCTCCTTCTACCGGTCAAAAATAGAAAGTGTCCTTTCATATTGCATCACGGTGTGGTACGCTGGTTTGACATCAACTGATAGGAAGTGCCTACAGAGGGTGGTGAATACAGCACAAGATATTATGGGCTGTCCCGTGAATCCGCTGGATGAAATAGCAGAAGAACGTTGCCTCAGGAGAGAGAGGAAAATTCTCAGGGATGATTCACACCCTGGCTGGCACTTTCTTGATCTCCTGCCCTCAAGCAGAAGATATAGAAGCATGATTAGTCGCACCAACAGGGTAAAGAACAGCTTCTATCCGTGGGCTGTTAGGCTGCTGAATGAAAAGTTAACAACAGGGCAACTGACGTTCGGGTTTGGTGGGTGTGCATCAGTAAACAAGGGGAATTAAGACTAAGAGAGCTGAGTGGGGGGTGCTCGTGTAATCTCACTGTATACGAGTTGTACAAGTGACAATAAAGTATTTCAATTTCCGCCCCAAAAAACAGTCACTTTCCCCAGAGAACTCTGGGAACTGTAGCTCTGTGAGAGGAACAGGGGTCTCCTAACAATTTGCAGCACCTGTAACCAACTAAAGCTCCCAGATTTCTGGGGCGGGGAGAGACATGACCTTTTAAATTGGTATCATAGCACTTTAAATGTATGGTGTGATTGTAGCCTAAGATCTTCTCCTCTCTGTTTCA